>NC_079504.1:84210247-84810247 GCF_030052815.1 Hevea brasiliensis | reverse complement strand
TAGTCTATGTCCAGAAAATTCTGGGCAGAATGGTTCAGGTCAGTTTGGTGTCCTGATTTGAGTCAATAATTTCATTAGGTTAGAAGCATTTTTGGGCTTGGCATTCTGAATGAAAGTTGTAGTACTATGTCTAAGCTTTATAATGTATAAAATTCAGGTCATTTGGACCTGTCTAAAAAGAGTTATGGCCAAATGAACATGTGCTGTTCATTTGGTCATTTTTCTGGGTTCAATGTTTGGATATCCGGATTAGAGCAGCAAATTGGTCAACTTATGGACAGAATTTGGATAGGATTTCTTCATGAAAAATGGGGCATTTTGAGTCTAGTTTCACTTCCAATTGGTCTCATACCAATTGGCATCACACAACTTCAGTTATAGGTCAAAACATTTCCTGGACTCATAGCTCTGAATTTCCTGCATAAGAGAAGCACTCCCAATTTTCAATTCCACCCAACTTCCAAACTTCAATTCACATTTATAGCACTTCTAATAGTCAATAATCAACCTCAACATCATCAAATTTGAGTCACAACACAAAATTCCATATTTTAGCAAATCCTAAATTAACTTGCATAAATTTTAAATTCCAAGAGAATTTCTAGCACTAACCTTATTCTTCTAGCTCCAAGCAACCTTTCAATCAACCCAACACTTGATTCACCTCTTTGGGGCTGCCAACCAGATTTTCCTTTCACTTTTCTTCCTACTTTCCTTGGGTTTTATGGCTGGCTGTAGAGGTTTATCAAGGCTGCCAACTATTTTGTGAAGGAACTTGGCAATTTTGGTGAACAAATGGAGAGGAAATTCAAGCTTTTAAGCTTAAGAATGGTGGAACTTCTTCTCTCTCTCTCTCTCTCAACGTTTTTTTGGCTGCCCAAAGATTGAAGAAGCAACTAATTTTTCTTTCTTTATTTCTGCCCATAAAGTCATTTTAAATAAGTTAATGCTATGTGTCAAAGTTTGATTGGATGGGAGGATTTTTAATGACCACATAATGTTGTCATAATTCCAATTCCTTTAATTTTCTTTCCTTTTCTTGTCTACTAAATTTCAATTTAATTTTTAGCAATATTTATTCATATTTTATGTCATAATAATTATTTACTTAACTGGACAAGTCGGCCAAAAATCATCTCTAAAGTTGAAATGACCAAAATGCCCTCCGTTTGGCTTGTTGAGCCAAAATCGTCTGTACCGATTGAAAATTTTTTCTAAGCATTTTCTTAGCATTCTAATGCCATAAAACCCTCAATGACTCTTCTCTAGAGTCTCAAAAATTATTTTATAAATTTTCCTCTGGGTTTAGGGCTCCTAGTTGCGAGAATCGCAACTTCCCATTAGGTTACCCATCGCTAGGGCCCCGGCTCATTTAACTTGGTTATATTTTATTTCTAAAATTTTTCCTTAATTTTTCTTACACTTATTTGAGTTATTTATGACTCCTCACTCTAGTCTAAATATTTTTTTAGATGTTCTAGCTGTCCAGATTGACATCGATCACTGGAACAGTAGAATGTGCGGAATTGCTACAGTGAGGGTGTTACAACTTAACTAATGCAAGATAAGTCAATAATGGATGTACCTGAGATTTTGAGCATTAGGGCCTAGGTAAAGGATTGAACCTCACATAAGATGTGATGGGCAAGGAGTTGCTCACTTATAGTTCATTGTAATTCCAATAATAGATGTACTTGAGGATGATCAATAGAATTATAAGAATTCAATCACCCACTAGAAATCCATCCAACTAGGATTTCTATTTTCTACTTTGGAAGTGTAGGATTCGCTAAGTTAGTGGGAGGACTAGTTTGATTAAAAGACCATAATCATTTTGGTTATTTACATGATACATTTACTAATTAATCTAGTTATTTTCTATAGTTAATTTTCTGATAATAATGAGCACACAACAACCACCACCATCCAATATCCTTGTCCTGAACCTTGAACATATAGGATATGTTCTAGACTCAAATGTTCCTAGTCCCTTACCTCCATAGGCCATACAACAGGAACATGAAACTTTGGACAAGTGGAAGGAGCATGATATGAGAGCCAAGTGTTACATGCTTGCTTCTATGAGCAATGAGTTACAGAAGCAGCATGAGAACATGCAGAGTGCAAGTGAGATCCTCCTTCACTTACAAGAGTTGTATGGTGAGTACAACAAGAATGCTAGGCATGAGATATCTAGACAGCTATTCCACATGAGGATATCTAAGGGACAGAATGTTAGGGATCATGTCCACAAGATGATTCAGCTGATTGAGCAGCTGGAACATCTTAGCTTTAAAATGGATTCCCAACTGCAGACGTATTTAATCCTTCAGTCCCTTCCTGAGTCTTTTGGGAATTTTGTAACAAATTTCCATATGACTAAATAGGAATGCATCTTGGCTGGTTTACTCAACATGCTGGTTATTTCCCAAAAGAATATGTCAGGTAATAAAAGAAAAAAGAGGTAGCTTTAATTGCATCTTCTTCTGCTGGAAAGTCCAACAAGAAGAAGGGCAATAAGAAAAAGAAACCTCAAGTTCCAGGATCTTCCAAGAAGATAGCCAAATAGAAAAACAAAGATCAAACCTGACAAAGGCAAAGGAAAGTGTTTCCACTGCCAACAGAAAAGTGTTTCCACTGCCCAGAGTATAGCAATCTAAAAGAATGCAATGCCATGATGAAAATCAACTTAAGTTCAAAATATATTTGCCACTTAAGATTAAGTCATGTTGCAGAAGATAGGATTGCAAAATTTGTAGAAAATGGCGATTTTATTCTCATTGGGCTCTGAGCCTACTCCAACTTGTTAATCCTGCCTTCAAGGCAAAATGACTAGATCACTCTTTGTTGGACAAAGATTAAGAGCTAAAAATATTTTGAAGCTAATACATAGTGATATATGTGGTCCATTTAAATAAATGGCTAGAGGTGGTTCTTCATTATTTTATTACCTTTACTGATGATAAATTAAGGTTTGGGTATTTGTATTTTATGAAATACAAACATGAATCCTTTAAAAATTTTAAAGAATTTAAATCTGAAGTAGAAAATCAAATAGGAAAAAGTATTAAAGCTCTTCGATCAGATCGTGGAGGTGAATACTTGAGTACTGAATTTGATGAATACTTGAGAAAGCACGGCATTGTTTCTCAGCTAACTCCTCCAGGAACTGAAGGAACAGAAACGTGAAAAACACAAGTTTATACCATTGAATTCAAAAATTTTCACCTAGGGTCACATGCATAATGCAAGATTTATTTTTATCTATTTGATTTCAATGATAAACAACATATTAAAACTCTTTTAATATGTTTTTGGATCTGTATTTGCCATTTAAGATTTTAAAATTAATCAGATTAATTTTAGAACCCTAGATTAAATCAAGAACGATTACACTAACCTCTTAATGCACTGCAGCGTGTCTGCACCTTTGAGATTCGTCTTCAGGACACCAGATGTTGTCCCTCTAGCTTGTCCACACCAAGAACACCTATGGCAGCCCTTGAACAGCTTCTAAAGCCTTTTCTATTAATTAGAAATTCAAGTTCTGCCTTTTAAGAGATTAGAGATGTAAACAGGACACTAGAAACAATTTCTAGTGTTCTTAATTCAAAAGATTGATGGCTAATCTCTTTGAATTGATGAGAGATGAAGAAGAATAGAGGGAGGGCTGCAAAATGGCGTGACCAAGGAGTGTGGCTGCTGGTTGTATTTTATTTTCTCATAACAACACTTAAATAGCTAGGTTAACACATTAAACCCTTGCCACATGTCACCCTTTGATTAGCTCTAGGTTTAAGTAACCCAATCACATTGTGCCAAGTGTCAAACCTATATGTAATCTTGATTTTAATCATCTTACATGATTAAAAAAACATTTGGCAAGCTTATGTGTTATGCCATGTGTCACCATCTCATGGTGCCACATGTCACACTGCAAAATGACCAAAATGCCCCTGTGTCTTAATTTTGAGTTCTCAACCCAAAATAATTATTTTTCTTCTTCTAATTAATTTATATCAAATATAAATTAATTAATTAATCTCTATTAATTAATTTTCTCATTAATTAAATTCATATTTAAACACTTTAAATATAAATTTAACTTATATTATACATCCAATAATCTAGATTTGGTTTCAAGTCATGCTAGGGACTTTGCAAACTAATTGCAAACCAAACCTATTTAATTAATCAATTAAACTCTTTAATTAATTAATTAAATCATATTTAATTAGGTGATAACTTATGTATGTGTGTGACTTACTAGGCTCATCACTAATTGGCAATGAGACATGATATCAACTCTTAATATCATAAGAACTCTTTCTTACCATAAATGATTTCTCTAAATCATTTTATGAACCTCATAGACCATGGTTAACACCTAGCATAGCATGCCATGGCCACCCAATTAGTAATAAGGTTTACCTTAAATGAACCTATAATCATATGTTACCATGCACTAGAATCTCTCTGTTACAAAATCCCAACTCAAGCCGAGTCATGGTTTATGTCAAACTCCATTTGCTATGAATATTATGTTCTCTTTTAATTCCAGTTCTTGATTAAAAGATTTTCTCATCAGAAACTCTTTTCTGAATAAATCTATCTGTCCTGGCCAGGAACTTGAAACATCAAGAACAATTAAATGAACATAGTATTTTATCTCTATTTACTTAGAGGAACAGATTCCATCTTGATCAACACCTACCTCCATATATAACTAGTAGGAGCCAACACATGCCCATATACCTATACACAGTACAAGTATGAAAGCAGTATCAAACTCAAACTACCTATATACAAGATAATTGTGCTATCTCAGGTCTAAAGATTATATGCACTGATATGATTTATGACAAAACATTGACAAGAGTAAACTCCATGTGCTTGTCACAAGTGTCACTGGTTCGGCCTACTTATCATTTATAAGTGCCTATCATGTTTGTTATGTGGAATGAGACTCACCATTCTATCTTATTTATATCTCATATAAATAACTTGGGAACAAACATGAATACAATCTTTCTGGATAAGTCATGTCCTTATTATGAAGTATCCTCGATTGTGAACCTATTTATGATACTTCGTGCTAGAAATATTGTCACTCATATTCTTAACAACTTAAGAATAATATTTCTAACAAAATATCAATGGACCTTTTCTATTACACATAAATATATTACGTAAACGAAAAAGTGGAAATGCCTTTTATTAATAAAAATATGTACAAGATACATAATAAATGATATGCTCTAGGGCATACTACTAGCAGGAACACCACAGCTGAATGGGGTATCTGAAAGGAGAAATTGTATCCTATTGGATATGGTACGTAGTATGATGAGATATACTGATATGCCAATCTCCTTTTGGGGATTTGCATTAGAATCAGCTTTATATATTCTGAATAGGATTCCATCAAAATCAGTATGTTTCACACCTTATGAGATATGGCATGGAAGAAAACCAAGTCTTAAGCATGTTAAAATTTGGGGTTGTCCAGCTTATATCAAAAAAAAAAAAAAAAAAGCTAACACTGATAAATTAGAAACCAGATCAGAAAAGGGTCGATTTGTTGTATATCTAAAAGATAGTTTTGGATATTATTTTTATTTGCCTACATCACAAAAGGTTGTGATAAGTAGAAATGCTATATTTCTTGAACAACAGTTTGTTCAAGAAGGAGGCAAAGGAAGGCAAATAGATCCAATGATAAACAACATATTAAAACTCTTTTAATATGTTTTTGGATATGTATTTGCCATTTAAGATTTTAGAATTAATCATATTAATTTTATAACCCTAGATTATATAAAAAAACAAATACACTAACCTCTTGATGCACTACAGCATATTTGTACCTTTGGGATGCATCTTTAGGACATCAGATGTTGTCCCTCTAGCTTGTCCACACCAAGATCACCTATGGCAGCCCTTGAATAGCTTCTAAAGCCTTTTCTATGAATTAGAAAATCAAGTTTTTCCTTTTAAAAGATTAAAGATGTAAACAGGACACTAGAAATAATTTCTAGTATTTTATTTCAAGAGATTGTTTGCTAATCTCTTGGAATTGATTAGAGATGAAGAAGAAGAGAGAATGGGAGCCTCAAGGGTGGCAGCACAAATGGGAGGCAGCAGCTGGTTGTATTTTTTCTTTTCATAACAACACTTATATAGATAGGTCACCACTTAAAACCCTTGCCACCTGTCATCTTTTGATCGGCTCTAAGTTTAATTGACCCAATCACATTGTGCCAAGTGTCAAACCTATATTTAATCTTGACTTTGATCATCTTATATGATTAAAAGACATTTGGCAAGCTTATGTGTAGTGCCATATGTCACCATCTCATGATGCCACATGTTACCCTGTGAAATGACCAAAATGCCCCTGTGTCTTAATTTTGAGTTCTCAACCTAAAATAATTATTTCTCTTCTTCTAATTAATTTATATCAAATATAAATTAATTAATTAATTAATCTCTATTAATTAATTTCTCATTAATTAAATTCATATTTAAACACTTTAAATATAAATTTAACTTATACTATACATCCAATAACCTAGATTTGGTTTCAAGCCATGCTAGGGACTTTGCAATCTAATTACAAACTAAACCTATTTAATTAATAAATTAAATCATATTTAATTTGGTGATTACTTGTGTATGTGTGTGACTTACTAGGCTCATCACTAATTGGCAATGAGATATGATATCAACTCTTAATATCATTAGAACTCTTTCTTACTATAAATGATTTCTCTAAATCATTTTATGCACCTCATAGACTATGGTTAACACCTAGCATAGCATGCCATAGCCACTCAATTAGTAATAAGGTTTACCTTAAATGAACCTATAATCATATGTTACCATGCACTAGAATCTCTCTGTTACAAAATCCCAACTCAAGCTATAGTCATGGTTTAAGTCAAACCCCATTTACTATGAATATTATGTTCTCTTTTAATTCTAGTTCTTGATTAAAAGATTTTCTCATCAGAAACTCTTTTCTGATTAAATCTATTGTCCTACCCAGGAACTTAAAATATCAAGAACAATTAAATGAACATAGGATTTTATCCCCATTTACTTAGAGAAACAGATTCCATCTTGATCAACACCTCCATATATAACTAGTGGGAGCCAACACATGCCCATATACCCATACACAGTACAACTATAAAAGTAGTATCAAACTCAAACCACCTATATACAAGAGAATTGTGCTATCTCAGATTTAAAGATTATATGCACTATATGATTTATGATAATACATTGATAAGAGTAAACTCCATGTGCTTGTCATAAGTGTCACTGGTTCGGCCTACTTATCATGTATAAGTGTTTATCATGTTTGTTATATGGCATGAGACTCACCATTCCATCTTATTTATGTCTCAGATAAATAACTTGGGAACAAACATGAATATAATCTTTCTGGATAAGTCATGTCTTTATTATGAAGTATCCTCGATTGTGAACCTATTTATGATGCTTTGTACTAGAAATATTATCACTCATATTCTTAACAACTTAAGAATAGAATTTCTAACAAAATATCAATGGACCTTTTCTATTACACATAAATATATTATGTAAACCAAAAAGTGAAAATGCCTTTTATTAATAAAAGATGTACAAGTTACATACTAAATGATATGCTCTAGGGCATACTACTAACAATCTCCCACTAGCACTAGAGCCATTTATTACAATATCTTAGACCCATCTTCTCAAGATGTCGGTCTAGCTGAGTCTATGATATGAGCTTAGTGAATGGATCAGCTGGATTTTCAGCTGATGCTATTTTCTGCATGGCTACATCGCCTCGTCCAACTATTTCTCTAATAATGTGGTAGCGCCTTTCTATGTGTTTGGATTTCTGGTGAGACCGGGGTTCCTTAGCTTGTATGACTGCTCTATTGTTGTCATAGTGAAGTGGAACTACTGACTCAATGGAAGGAACTACTGGAAGTTCTGTCATGAACTTCTTTATCCAAACAGCTTCCTTTGCAGCATCTGATGCAGCAATATACTCAGCCTCGGTAGTGGAATCTGCAATCGTACTCTGTTTGGAACTCTTCCAACTGACTGCACCTCCTTTACAAATGAACACATATCCTAAGGTAGACTTTCTATCATCGATATTTGATTGAAAATCAGAATCAGTATAACCATCCAAATTGTAAGTCTCCACCTCCATAGATCAAGAATAAATCCTTAGTTCTTTTCAAGTACATAAGGATATTCTTGACAGCTATCCAGTGTTCCAAACCTAGATTGGATTGATACCTGCTAGTCAAACTAACAACATATGGGATATCCGGCATAGTACACAACACTGCATACATTAAACTTCTAATAGCCGAAGCATATGGAATCCTGGTCATTTTATCTTTTTCTTCAGGTGTCTTTAGAGACATCTCTTTAGAAAGGTGGATACCAAGTCTCACTGGTAACAATCCTCTCTTGGAATCAGGCATGTTAAACCTCTTTAACACCTTTTCCAAGTATAGACTTTGGGATAAACCAATTATTCATTTCGCTCTATCTCTATAGATGCGAATCCCGAGAATATAGGTTGTCTCTCCTAAGTCTTTCATGGAGAATGTATTTGACAACCATACCTTTACAGTTGTCAACATACCTGTGTCATTACCCATCAACAGTATGTCATCCACATATAAGATAAGGAAAGTGATAGCACTGTTACTAACCTTCTTATATACACATGGCTCATTCTCTTTTTTGATAAAATCAAATGATTTAATGGCTTCATCAAAATGGATGTTCTAACTCCTCGAAGCTTATTTCAACCCATAAATGGATCGCTTTAGCTTTCATACCTTGGAACCATCTTGGGATTCAAAAATCCTAGGTTGTTCCATGAAAATGTTTTCTTCAATGTATCCATTGAGAAAAGCTATTTTCACATCAATCTGCCAAATCTCATAATCATAGTATGCAGCTATTGCTAATAGAATCCTAATTGATTTAAGCATAGCAACAGGAGAGAAAGTCTCCTTATAGTCGATTCCTTGCCTTTGGCGAAACCCTTTCTCTACTAGCCTTGCCTTAATTTTAATAATCTTATATGATTAAAAGACATTTGGCAAGCTTATGTATAATGCCATGTGTCACCATCTCATGGTGCCACATGGCATCCTGTGAAATGATCAAAATGCCCCTGTGTCTTAATTTTGAGTTCTCAACCCAAAATAATTATTTCTCTTCTTCTAATAAATTTATATCAAATATAAATTAATTAATTAATCTTTATTAATTAATTTTTCATTAATTAAATTCATATTTAAATACTTTAAATATAAATTTAACTTATACTATACATCCTATAATCTAGATTTGGTTTCAAGTCATGCTAGGGACTTTGCAATCTAATTGCAAACTAAACCTATTTAATTAATCAATTAAACTCTTTAATTAATTAATTAAATTATATTTAATTAGGTGATAACTTGTGTATGTGTGTGACTTACTAGGCTCATCACTAATTGGTAATGAGATATGATATCAACTCTTAATATCATCAGAACTCTTTCTTACCATAAATGATTTCTCTAAATCATTTTATGCACCTCATAGACCATGGTTAACACCTAGCATAGTATGCCATGGCCACCCAATCAGTAATAAGGTTTACCTTAAATGAACCTATAATCATATGTTACCATGCACTAGAATCTCTCTATTACAAAATCCCAACTCAAGCTGGAGTCATGGTTTATGTCAAACCCCATTTGCTATGAATATTATGTTCTCTTTTAATTTCAGTTCTTGATTAAAAGATTTTCTCATCAAAAACTCTTTTCTTAGGATATGCAGGAACTAGTAAATAATGCGACTTGCATTCTCGAAATGTTAGACTTCGGATTGGCGATGGCTCAGCTGTTGAAGCTTTAGCCATAGGATCTAAATCTTTTTACATGTGTGGACATATTTTGCGTTTGAATAATATCTTATATACACCTGATGCTTTTAAGAACATCATTTTAATATCTAGTTTGACTAGAGATGGTTATGAATTTCAGTTCACATATGATGTTTGAAATATTTATTTTGGAAATAAATATGTTAGCTCGGGTTATATGAATGATGGGCTTTATTATTTAGATAATAATGACAAACACAAAATGAATGCAAGTGATCTAAATGAATGCAATGCCATGGTGAAAACCAACTCAAGTTCAAAATATATTTGGCACCTAAGGTTAGGTCATGTTGCAGAAGATAGGATTGCAAAACTAGAGAAAATAGGGCTTCTATATCCATTGGGTTCTGAACCTACTCCAACTTGTGAATCTTGCCTTCAAAGCAAAATGACCAGATCACCCTTTGTTGGACAAGGGCTAAGGGTTGAAAATATTTTGGAGCTAATACATAGTGATGTATGTGGTCCATTTAAAGAAATGGCTAGAGGCAATTTTCATTATTTTATTACCTTTACTGATAATAAATCAAGGTTTTGGTATTTGTATTTGATGAAATACAAACATGAATCCTTTGAAAAGTTCAAAGAAATTAAATTTGAAGTAGAAAATCAAACAGGAAAAAGTATTAAAACTCTTCGATCAGATCATGGAGGTGAATACTTGAGTACTGAATTTGATTAATACTTGAGAGAGCATGGCATTGTTTCCCAGTTGACTACTCCAGGAATACCACAACTGATTGGTGTATCTGAAAGGAGAAATCGTACCCTATTGGATATGGTACGTAGTATGATAAGCTATACTGATATGCCAATCTCCTTTTAGGGATTTACATTAGAATCAGCTTTGAATGTTCAGAATAGGATTCCATCAAAATCAGTATCTTCCACACCTTATAAGATATGGTATGGAAGAAAACTAAGTCTTAAGCATGTTAAGATTTGGGGTTGTCTAGCTTATATAAAAAAGATGAACACTAATAAATTGGAAACCAGATCAGAAAAGTGTCGATTTGTTGGATATCCAAAAGATAGTTTTTTATATTATTTTTATTTGCCTACATCACAAAAGGTTGTGGTAAGTAGAGATGCCATATTTCTTGAACAACAGTTTGTTGAAGAAGGAGGCAAAAGAAGGCAAATAGAGTTAGTATTGGAGAATTCTGACCAACTAACAGATAAAATGGATATGGATCCATCTAGTCAACCTACACATTATTGATAAAACGTCTACAGTTGTTCCTCATAGAACAACCAGGGTATCTCACCCACCAGTGAGATATGGTTTCCTTCATGAAGAAGAACAAGAGTTGTCTACTCATGAAGAAGTAGATCATGGAGATGATCCACTTACCTATGAAGAAGCTATATCAGATATAGACTCTTCAAAATGGATTGATGCTATGAAATCCGAGATTGATTCCATGTATAAGAATCAAGTTTGGGATCTTGTTGACCCTCCTGAAAGTATTGTACCTATAGGGAACAAATGGGTTTTGGAGAAGAAAATTGGTTCTGATAGAAAGGTAGAGACTTATAAAGCAAGCCTAGTAGTGAAAGGGTTTCACCAAAGGCAGAGAATCGACTATGAGAAGACTTTTTCGCCTATTGCCATGCTTAAATCAATTAGGATTCTATTAGCAATAGCTACATACTATGCTTATGAGATTTGGCAGATGGATGTCAAAACAGCTTTTCTCAATGGATACATTGAAGAAAACATTTTCATGGAACAACCTAGGGGTTTTGAATCCTAAGATGGTTCCAAGGTATGCAAGCTAAAACGATCCATTTATGGGTTGAAACAAGCTTCGAGGAGTTGGAACATCCGTTTTGATGAAGCCATTAAGTCATTTAGTTTTATTAAAAATGAGGATGAGCCATATGTATATAAGAAGGTTAGTGATAGTGCTATTACCTTCCTTGTCTTATATGTGGATGATATTCTGTTGATGGGTAATGACACAGTTATGTTAATAACTATAAAGGTATGGTTGTCAAATACATTCTCCATGAAAGACTTAGGGGAGGTAACCTATATTTTTGGAATTCGCATCTATAGAGAAGAGCGAAAAGAATAATTGGTTTATCCCAAAGTCTATACATGGAAAAGGTGTTAAAAAGATTTAACATGCTTGATTCAAAGAGAGGATTATTACCAGTGAGACATGGTATCCACCTTTCTAAAGAGATGTCTCCAAAGACACCTGAAGAGAGAGATAAAATGGCCAGGATTCCATATGCTTCAACTATTGGAAGTTTGATGCATGCAATATTGTGTAATAGGCCGGATATCGCATATGTTGTTAGTTTGACTAGTAGGTATCAATCTAATTCAGGTTTGGAACACTGGATAGCTATCAAGAATATCCTTAAGTACTTGAGAAAAACTAAGGATTTATTCTTGATATATGGAAGTGGTGACTTGCAATTGGATGGTTTTATTAATTCTGATTTCTAATCAGATATCGATGATAGAAAGTCTACCTCTGGGTATGTGTTCATTTGTAATAGCAATGCAGTCAGTTGGAAGAGTTCCAAATAGAGTACAACTGCAGATTCCACTACCTAGGTTGAGTATATTGCTGCATCAAATGCTGCAAAGGAAGCTGTTTGGATAAAGAAGTTCATGACAGAACTTGCAGTAGTTCCTTCCATTGAGTCAGTATTTCCACTTCACTGTGACAACAATGGAATAGTTATACAGGCTAAGGAACCCCGGTCTCACCAGAAATCTAAACACATAGAAAGGCATTACCACATTATTAGAGAGATAATTGGGCAAGGGGATGTAGCCAAGCAGAAAATAGCATCAGCTGAAAATCTAGCTGATCCATTCACTAAGCCTATGTCACAAACTCAGCTAGACCGACATCTTGAGATGATGGGTCTAAGATATTATAATGAATGGCTCTAATGCTAGTGGGAGATTGTTAGTAGTATGCCCTAGAGCATATCATTTAATATATATATCATGTACATGTTTTATTAATAAAAGGCAATTTCACTTTTCCATTTACATAATATATTTATGTGTAATAGAAAAGGTCCATTGATATTTTGTTAGAAATTCGATTCTTAAATTGTTAAGAATATGAGTGACAGTATTTCTAGCACAAAGTATAATAAATTGGTTTACAATCGAGGATACTTCACAATAAGGACATGACTTATTTAGAAAGATTATAATCATGTTTGTTCCCAAGTTGTTTATATGAGATGTAAAATAAGATGGAATGGTGAGTCTCATGCTATATAACAAACATGATAGGCACTTGTGCATGATAAGTAGGCCGAACCAGTAACATTTATGACAAGCGTATGGAGTTTACTCTTGTTAATATATTATCATAAATCATATCAGTGCATATAATCTTTAGACCTGAGATAACATAGTTATCTTATATATAGGTGGTTTGAGTTTGATACTGCTTTCATACTTGTACTGTGTAGGGTATATGGGCATGTGTTTGAAGGAACGGAAGTGTGAAAAAATCAAGTTTATACCATTGAATTCAAAAATTTTCACCTAGGGTCACATGCATCATGCAAGATTTATTTTTATCTATTTGATTTCAATGATAAACAACATATTAAAACTCTTTTAATATATTTTTGGATCTGTATTTGCCATTTAAGATTTTAAAATTAATCAGATTAATTTTAGAATCCTAGATTAAATCAAGAACAAACACACTAACCTCTTGATGCACTGCAGTGTATTTGAGCCTTTGAGATGCATCTTCAGGACACCAGATGTTGTCCCTGTAGCTTGTCCACACCAAGAACACCTATGACAGTCCTTAAACAGCTTCTAAAGCATTTTCTATTATTTAGAAAATCAAGTTCTGCCTTTTAAGAGATTAAAGATGTAAACAGGACACTAGAAACAATTTCTAATATTTTTAATTCAAGAGATTGTTTGTTAATCTCTTGGAAAGATGAGAGAAGAAGATGAAGAACAGAGAAACCTTCTTAGGTGGCAGCACCAAAGAAAGAGGCTGCTGGTTTCATTATTTTTTTTTCATAACAACACTTATATAGCTAGGTCAACACATTAAACCCTTGCCACATGTCACCCTCTAATTGGTTCTAGGTTTAATTGACCCAATCACATTGTACCAAGTGTCAAACCTATATTTAACCTTAATTTTAATCATCTTACATGATTAAAAGACATTTGGCAAGCTAATGTGTAATGCCATGTGTCACCATCTCATGGTGCCACATGGCATCCTGTGAAATGACCAAAATGCCCCATGTGAAATGACCACATGTTCTCAACCCAAAATAATTATTTCTCTTCTTTTAATTAATTTATATCAAATATAAATTAATTAATTAATCTTTATTAATTAATTTCTCATTAATTAAATTCATATTTAAATACTTCAAATGTAAATTTAACTTATATTGTACATCCAATAATCTAAATTTGGTTTCAAGTCATGCTAGGGACTTTACAATCTAATTGCAAACCAAACCTATTTAATTAATTAATTAAACTCTTTAATTAATTAATTAAATCATATTTAATTAGGTGATAACTTGTGTATGTGTGTGACTTACTAGGCTCATCACTAATTAGCAATGAGATATGATATCAACTCTTAATATCATTAGAACTCTTTCTTACCATAAATGATTTCTCTAAATCATTTTATGTACCTCATAGACCATGGTTAACACCTAGCATAGCATGCCATGGCCACCCAATCAGCAATAAGGTTTACCTTAAATGAACCTATAATCATATGTTACCATGTACTAGAATCTCTCTGTTACCAAATCCCAACTCAAGCTAGAGTCATGTTTTATGTCAAACCCCATTTGCTATGAATATTATGTTCTCTTTTAATTCCAGTTCTTGATTAAAAGATTTTCTCATCAGACACTCTTTTTTGAATAAATCTATTTGTCCTGGCCAGGAACTTGAAATATCAAGAACAATTAAATGAACATAGGATTTTATATCTATTTACTTAGAGCAACAGATTCCATCTTGATTAACACCTACCTCCATATATAACTAGTAGGAGCCAACACATGCCCATATACCCATACATAGTACAACTATGAAAGCAGTATCAAACTCAAACCACCTATGTACAAGATAATTGTGCTATCTCAGGTCTAAAGATTATATGCACCAATATGATTTATGACAAAACATTGACAACAGTAAACTCCATGTGCTTGTCATAAGTGTCACTGGTTCGACCTACTTATCATGTATAAGTGCCTATCATATCTGTTATATGGCATGAGACTCACCATTCTATCTTATTTATATCTCATATAAATAACTTGAGAACAAACATGAATACAATCTTTCTGGATAAGTCATGTCCTTATTATGAAGTATCCTCAATTGTGAACCTATTTATGATACTTTGTACTAGAAATACTGTCACTGATATTCTTAACAACTTAAGAATAGAATTTCTAACAAAATATCAATGGACCTTTTCAATTACACATAAATATATTATGTAAACGGAAAAGTGAAAATGCCTTTTATTAATAAAACATGTACGAGATACATACTAAATGATATGCTCTAGGGCATACTACTAACAGTGTTGGCTCCTACTAGTTATATATGGAGGTAGGAGTTGATCAAGATGGAATCTGTTACCCTAAGTAAATAGGGATGAAATCCTATGTTCATTTAATTATTCTTGATGTTTCAAGTTCCTGGTCAGGACATATAGATTTAATCAGAAAAGAGTTTTTGATGAGAAAATCTTTTAATTAAGAACTAGAATTAAAAGATAACATAATATTCATAGCAAATGGGGTTTGACATAAACCATCACTCTAGCTCGAATTGGGATTTTGTAACAAAGAGATTCTAGTTCATGGTAACATATGATTATAAGTTCATTTAAGGTATTCCTTATTATTGATTGGGTGGCCATGGCATGCTGTGCTAGGTGTTAACCATGGTCTATGAGGTGCATAAAATGATTTAGAGAAATCATTTATGGTAAGAAAGAGTTCTGATAATATTAAGAGTTGATATCATATCTCATTGCCAATTAGTGATGAGCTTAGTGCATCACACACATACACATGTAATCATCAAGTTAAATGTGATTTAATTAATTAGTTAAAGAGTTTAATTGAATGATTAAATAGGTTTAGTTTGCAATTAGATTACAAAGTCCCTGGCATGGCTTAAAACCAAATCTAGGCTATTGGATGTATAGTATAAGTTAAATTTATATTTAAAGTGTTTAAATATGAATTTAATTATGAGAAATTAATTAATAGAGATTAATTAATTAATTTATATTTGATATAAATTGATTAGAAGAATAGAAATAATTATTTTGGGTTGAGAACTCAAAATTAAGACACAAGAGTATTTTGGTCATTTCACAAGGTGACATGTGGCACCATGAGATGGTGACACATGGCACTACACATAAGCTTGCCATTTGTCTTTTAATCATGTAAGATGATCAAAGTCAAGATTAAATCTAAGTTTGACACTTGGCACAATTTGATTAGGTCAATTAAACTAAGAGTCAATCAGAAGGTGACATGTGGCAAGAGTTTTAAGTAATGACCTAGCTATATAATGGAAAGGATGAAAGAACAAAATACAAGCTGCCACTTCTTTCATATGTGTTGCCACCCTTGGTGACCTATTCCTCTTTTCTTCTCATCAATTCAAAGAGAATTGCCAATATTCTCTTGAATTAAAAATAATACAAATCGTTTCTAGTGTCCTGTATGCATCTGTAATCTCTTTAAAGGCAAAACCTGAATTTCTAATTGATTGGAAAGGCTTGAGAAGCTATTCAAGGGGCTGCCATTAGTGATCTTGGTATGGATAAGCTAGAGGGACAATATCTGGTGTCCTAGGCGCATCCCAAAGGTGCCCAACACAACTGCAGTGCATCAAAAGGTTAGTGCACTTGTTCTTGATCAAATCTAGGGTTCTAATGAATTAATATGTTAATTTTAAAATCTTAAATGGCAAATGTAGATCCAAAAACATGTTAAAAGAGTTTTAATATGTTGTTTAACATTGAAATCAAATAGATAAATAATGAATCTTGCATGATGCATGACACCCTAGAAGAAAAATTTTGAATTCAATGATCTAAACTTATGTGTTTCATGCTTCCGCTCCTTCAGTCTGAGGGACAGAATGTTGGGGATCATGTCCACAAGATGATTTGGCTGATTAAGTAGTTGGAACATCTTGACTTTAACATGGATTTCCAACTGCAGAAGGATTTGATCCTTCAGTACCTTCCTGAGTCATTTGGGAATTTTGTGACAAATTTCCATATGACTAAGCAGGAATGCACCTTGGCTGGTTTACTCAACATGCTAGTTATTGCCCAAAGAATATGCCAGGCAATAAAGGAAAAGAGGTAGCTTTCATTGCATCTTCTTCTGCTGGAAAGTCCAACAAGAAGAAGGGCAATAAGAAAAAGAAACCTCAGATTCCTGGTCCTTTCAAGAAAATAGCTAAACAGAAAGGGAAGACTAAAGCTAATGGAGGCAAATGAAAGTGTTTCCGCTGCCAGTAGGATGGGCACTAGAAATGGAATTGCCCAGGGTATCTTGCTTCTTTAAAGGACAAGAAGGATACACCTTCGGAAGGTATGTCCATATCTAGTTATTTAGATTCTGATGATATACATAGTTCATCTACAGCTTGGGTTTTAGATACTAGTGCCAGTTCTAACATTCCTTATGATATGCAGAAACTAGTAAATAGTAGCAGCTTGCGTTCTTGAGATGTTAGACTTCGGATTGGCGATGACTCAACTGTTGAAGCTTTCGCCATAGGATCTAAATCTTTTTACATGTCTGGACATGTTTTGTGTTTGAACAATATTTTATATATACCTGATGCTTTTAAGAACATCATTTCTATATCTAGTTTGACTAGAAATGGCTATGAATTTTAGTTCACAGTTGTTGTTTGCAATATTTATTTTGGAAATAAATATATTTGTTCGGGTTATATGAATGATGGTCTTTATTATTTGGATAATAATGACAAACACAAATTGAATGCAAGTGATCTAAATGAATGCAATGCCATGGTGAAAATCAACTCAAGTTCAAAATATATTTAGCACTTAAGGTTAGGTCATGTTGCAGAAGATAGGATTGCAAAATTGGAGAAAATGGGGATTCTATCCTCATTGGATTCTAAATAAACTCCAACCTGGGAATCCTGCCTTCAGGGCAAAATGACTAGATCACCCTTTGTTGGACAACGGCTAAGAGCTAAAAATATTTTGGAGCTAATACATAGTGATGTATATGGTCCATTTAAAGAAATGGCTAGAGGTGGTTTTCATTATTTTATTACCTTTACTGATGATAAATCAAGGTTTGGGTATTTATATTTGATGAAATACAAACATGAATCCTTTGAAAAATTTAAAGAATTTAAATCTGAAGAGAAAATCAAACAGGAAAAAGTATTAACGCTCTTCGATCAAATTGTGGAGGTAAATACTTAGTACAATTTGATGAATACTTAAGAGAGCATAGCATTATTTCCCAGACTCCTCCAGGAATACCACAACTGAATGGTGTATCTGAAAGGAGAAATCGTACCCTATTGGATATGGTACGTAGTATGATGAGCTATACTAATATGCCAATATCCTTTTGGGGATTTGCATTAGAATCAGCTTTGTATATTCTGAATAGGATTCCATCAAAATCAGTATCTTCCACACCTTATGAGATATGGCATGGAAGAAAATCAAGTCTTAAGCATGTCAAGATTTGGGGTTGTCCAGCTTATATTAAAAAGCTAAACACTGATAAATTGGAAATCAGATCAGAAAAGGGTTAATTTGTTGGATATCCAAAAGATAGTTTTGGATATATATATATATATATATATATATATATATATATATATATATATATATATATATATATATATATATATATTTTGCCTACATCACAAAAGGTTGTGGTAAGTGTTAGTAGTATGCCCTAGAGCATATCATTTAGCATGTATCTTGTACATGTTTTAATTAATAAAAGGCATTTTCACTTTTCTGTTTACATAATATATTTATGTGTAATAGAAAATGTCCATTGATATTTTGTTAGAAATTCTATTCTTAAGTTATTAAGAATATGAGTGACAGTATTTCTAGCACAAAGTATCATAAATAGGTTAACAATCGAGGATACTTCACAATAAGGACATGACTTATCCAGAAAGATTGTAATCATGTTTATTCCCAAGTTATTTATATGAGATGTAAATAAGATGGAATGGTGAGTCTCATGCCATATAACAAACATGATAGGCACTTATACATGATAAGTACGTCGAACCAGTGACATTTATGATAAGCACATGGAGTTTACTCTTGTCAATGTATTGTCATAAATCATATCAGTGCATATAATCTTTCGACCTGAGATATATAGGTGGTTTGAGTTTGATACTACTTTCATACTTGTACTGTGTATGGGTATATGGGCATGTGTTGGCTCCTACTAGTTATATATGGAGGTAGGTATTGATCAAGATGGTATCTGTTCCTCTAAGTAAATAGGGATAAAATCCTATGTTCATTTAATTGTTCTTAATATTTTAAGTTCCTAGCCAGGATAGATAGATTTAATCAGAAAAGGGTTTCTGATGAGAAAATCTTTTCAATCAAGAACTGAAATTAAAAGAGAACATAATATTCACAGCAAATGGGGTTTGACATAAACCATGACTCATAAGAAACAAACTAGAATTAGTTTTAAAATTTTATTTACTATGAAATGATCCAAACACCTAGGAAATGTTGAGTGAAAGGATAAAAAGATTAGCAAAATAGATATCATTTAAATAGATAATTACAATTGCATCTTCTGAACTAACATGAATAGAATTGTAATATACTAATATATTTCATATTTTGTATATGACTACAGTAAATTTAGGAAACAAGCGATTCCAAAGAACAATATAATATCACAAAAGATAATTAATATTTGGAATTCCATATGAAATGAAAATAATTCTTGATTACGCAAATTAGGTTTTATTTCCATCTGTATTTTGTATATATTATTTTCTTGTTATATTATTATACCACTAAGCAGTAATGCTTAGCGTGATGGATTTGTTTCCTCGCACAGGTGCTGAAGGTAAAACCCAGAAAAAAAAAATATTAAACAGAGATTTTGGAGTTCTAATCTGTAGAAGTGTATGAAGTATTCAAGGTTGTCACCTCCTCAGCAATGTATGTAGATAGAGCTCACATTAGTTTAGCTATTAAATATGTAATCAATTTATACATCATGTAAATTATGAGATTATGTAATAATTTTGTAAATTATGTAAATTAATGAAATTTGAAAATTTTGCTTATGCGATTTGAGTATGAATGAAAATGAATGGAAATGATTATGAAATTGAAATATATGGATGAGATTTGAAATATGAGATGACTATGAGAATGATTGATGAGATAATTATGATTAGTATGGATAAGATTTTATTGTGAAAATATTGTTGAAATTCAAACAGGTGAATAGTAAAACACGTCAAACGATAATAAAATAGTGGAAACTCCATAGTTTCTCCATCGAAAAATAATTACTATTGTAACACTCCTCACTCGTTTGCAGTGTAACCGAGCGAGGTGTGCTACATTTGGTGCCAGAACACCCTATCTTATCTTACTTTATTATTTTAGTAATTTTGAATTCGTTTTATTTAATATTGATTATTTTTGAACAGAGAAACTAATGGAGTTTCCTCTATTTTATTAACATTTGACATATTTTACTATTCATCTGCTTGAAATTTTCAATAATATTTTAAAATAAAAATCTCATCAATAATTCTCATAATTATCTCATCATTTCATGCATCATCATTTCTGATAATGTCCATACATTTTGATTCTTATTCATTCATGCTCATTTCATATATCAAAATTTTCAAATTTTCATTAATTAGATAATTTACAATTTACATATACACAAATTAACTACAATTTTATAATTTATATTTCAACATGATAACTAATTATAAATACATAAAATAACTTTTGTGAGCCCTATCTACATGCATTGCTGAGGAGGTGACAACTTGAACACTTCTGACACTTCTGTAGATCTGGACTCCAAAAATCTTAGTTAAAGTACCTGCGCAAGGAAACAAATCCATCGTGCTAAGCATTGCTGCTTAGTGGTACAATAACATAACAAGAAAATAATATATATAAATAAAGAAAAAATAGAGCATAATTTAAGTATTCAGGAATCAATTTGATTTACTATGATGTTTCTAGTATTATCTATCTTATATGCTAATTTGTTCCCCTTTAGAAGTACTAAGTTTATATAGTAATAATATTCGATATACAGATTAATTCTAGGAGTATTGTATTTTCGGTTCCTACAATTCTGAAAATTTCATTTGTACTACTTGATTCAACTATGTTTCCATTGATAATCTTTTTTTTTTCTCATTTCATTGAATACTTTCTAATATTTTTAATTACTAATGTTCTTAAATAATTTTAATGATTTACATTGCCCAGGTAACCTATGACAGGCTGACTAAATTGGATAACGGGTCGTTAGCACTGGACACCGCGATGCCTTGGGCTGTTATACCATGGGATGCAAAACGTCAACCACGTATGCAGTCAGTATGGCTAAAAAGCCATGATAACACATAATCGGGCATTAAGCCATGAGTGCGGGCATAAAGCCATGAATGCAGGCATAAAGCTATGAATATGGGCACAAAGCCATGAATACAGGCATAAAGTCTTTCGCAGTACTGCTAAAACAATACCCTATTGGCATGCCAAACTATCCAATCTGACACACATGTCAAGGCAATACAAGGGCACATAATATCATTAAATATTAATATATTGTGTTTTATGACTTTATTATTTTATAATAATTTTCAATTATAATGTATACATTTATTTGATCATTTATATGATCACAATTCACATCAATTATCCTTTTATACCATTGTACTCAAAGTACTTTTCCTTTCTACAATAATGAGAACTAATGTCTCATTCATACATTAATATGGTTCATTTATTCATTCATTATGTTATTCATATTGATCACAATTCTAAACAATAGTTCACATGTACCATTGTATTCAAAACATTTTTCCTTTCTCATTTATGTATTCAAAAATCTACTTATGTAATTACAAATTTTATATTTCAAGTTGAGTTACTAATATTTTATGAATTCTATTTGTGATGGGCATATAAGCCCTAACTATCTATTCACATCAATTAGGTGACTTATTTTTCATGTTTCAAGTAATCCATGAACATTTCATGGATTTCAAATTTATGGCTTTAATTTCCCTTTAACAATTTTGACTATGATGCATAGTCTACATTTGTCATACAATTCTGAGCATTTAAGCTTAGAATTGGTTCTAGGTCTTCATCGTAGTTTGCTAATCATTTTGATTACTATTCACCTTACTAGTCAACCAAAATGTTGACTTTTTCATACTTAATGGATATGTTAATTCTAATTACACCAATATCCCACATTTTGATTTTTACATTTGCGAGTATTAATTGCTAATTGCAATTTAAAGTCCCCTAGATGCATTTCTAAATTTTTTGTTTTGATTACCTAAGTTTACTGTTCCATTGAACAATTTTACAGTAGAAACTGAGCTAACTTTTCTTCATCAAAGTTGTTCTTATTGTGTCTTCTTTAATTCCCTTTTTGAATCACTCCATTTGGAGTTTTGTAGCTCAAGTTATGTTCATTTTTCCATAACTGGCCAGAGTGACCTGTACCCAGAATTTATGGGCAATTTGGTTCTACCAGATTTGGTAACCTAAGTTTTGTTGGAAATTTGACTAGGTTATGGTCAGAATTTGGATTTGTGTTCTTCATCAAAGTTGTAGATCTATATCTCAGCTTTCTGTTGGTAAAATTTCAGATCAATTGAACTTGCCTACACTGAGTTATGACTATTTGAACAAACACTGTTCATTTAGTTATTTTCTAGGGACAGCCTGTTGGTCACCCGGATTAGGGTAATTTTTAGGTCAAATTAGTTTGGTTTTCTGGGCAGGGTTTCTTCACCAAAGTTGTGCCATTATGCCTTATAAAACTTTTTCCATTGGTTTCATTGCATTTGGATTTTTATAGACTAAGTTATGGCCATTTTTCCAAAACTGGTCGGGTGAGCTTTAGTCCAGGAAATTCTGGGCAGAATGGTTTTGGTCTGTTTGGTGACCTCACTTAGACCAGCAATTTCATTTGGTTAGAGGCATTTCTAGGCTTCTTGATCTTAATGAAACTTGTAGTCCTATGTCTACTCTTTCCAATGACCAAAAATCAGGTCATTTGGACTTGTCTACAGGAAGTGACGGCTAAGTGAACAGGTCTAGGTTCAATGTTTGGATTTTCGGATTGGGATAGTAATTTGGTCAAGATTTGGATAGAATTTGGGCATGGTTTCTTCATGAAAAATGGGACATTTTGTCCTAGGTTTTATCTCCAATTTCCTTAACACCAATTGGAGCAACACGACTCCAGTTATAGCTCAAAAAATACATTGGACTCAAATGTCCAAATTTCCTGCATAAGAATCAACACTCCCAAATTCAATTCTCCTAACTCCACAACTTCATTTGACATATTTGACAGTTATAATGGTCATTAAATCATCTCAACATCATCAAATTCCAAGCAATAATACAAAAACTAAGTTAGGTCAAAACCCTAACTTATAATTTCAATCTCAATCATACATCCATGCAATTTGATTTCTAATGCCTTAAACTTTATTAATCAACTTCACTAACTAAAACAAAATCATCAAAACCATCAAATTCATTTACTTCCTAGGGCTGCCACAAATTGAGACTTCAACATATTCCAAATTTTCTTTTCTTTTCATGCCATATCAACTTAATCAAGCATGCTTTTCATGCTTAGGAAAGAAAAAGAGCATGGTTAGTGCACTAACCTTTGTGTGCAGAATCTTTCCTTAGCTAACTTCAACTTTTCCTTCACTTTTTCCTCTTCTAATGGCTGCCCAAATCTTGCTTTAGTGGTAGGGACAAAATTTCATGAAGGAAAGTTAGGGTTTTGAGGTGATTTGGTTGAGGTTTGGAAGCTTGGCAAAACTTTAATGGTGGAAGAGAAGGAGTGAGTGTGTTTTAATGGGAAGAATGTGATGGATAGCAGAATTCCTTTGCCATTTTGTCTCAATTTAGTGTTATTTATCATCTTTTAACTTTCTTGGCAAATTCCCATTGGTTACAAATTTCAATTTACTCATTTATGACATCACCTTTAAGTCATAAATCCAATTTAATTTCAATTTCTTTTCTCATTTATTTTACTCATTTTCAATTTAATTTTTAGCAATATTTATTCATATTTTATATGATAATAATTATTTACTTAAATAGACAAGTTGATCAAAAATCGTCTCTGAAGGCAAAATGACCAAAATGCCCTCCGTTTGGCTTATTAAGCCAAAATCGTCTGTGCCAATTGAAAAATTTTTCTAAACCTTTTCTTGGCATTCTAATGCCATAGAAATCTCAATGACTCTTCTCTAGAGTCCCAAAAATTATTTCATGAATTTTCTCCTAGGTTTAGGGCTTCTAGTTGCGAAGACCGCAACTTCTCACTAGGTTACCCATCGCTAGGGCACCGGCTCATTTAACTTGGTTGTATTTTATTTTTAAAATTTTTCCTTAATTTTTCTTATTAATATTTGAGTTATTTATGGCTCCTCACTTTAGTCTAAATATTTTTCCAGATGTTCTAGCTGTCCGAACCGACACCGGTCACCGGAATAGTAGAATGTATGTAATTGCTACAGTGAGGGTGTTACAAATATTAAATTAAACGAATTCAAAATTTTTAAAGGAATAAAGTAAGATAAGTTTGGGTACTCCTGCACTGAATGTAGCACACCTCGCTCGGCTACACTGTAGTCGGGTGAGGGGTGTTATATTTATTGGTATCAGAGCACGGTTTAGGCATTCCTACGCATCGATAGATAGAAAGCGATAATGTCCATAACATGCATTGCATTCATATGAGTCGAGGCGACACTAATGCAAATCTATTTTCTTTTGTAAGGTGAAGAAATAAGGAGGTAGCAGCTCCTCGACTATTTACACTGGGTAAATTTTGAGGACAGAATTTTTGTTAGAGGGGAAGAATTGTAACACCCTCACTGTAGTAATTCTGAACATTCTACTGTTCAAGTGACTGGTGTCTGTCCGGATAAATAGAATGACTGGAACTATATGTAAACTAGAGTGAGGAGTCATAAATAACTCAAATAATAATAAAAAAAATTTAGGAAAAAATTTAGAAATAAAATACAACCAAGTTAAATGAGCCGGTGCCCTGGCGATGGGTAACCTAGTAGGAAGTTGCGGTCTTCGCAGCTAGAAGCCCTAAACAGGGGAGAAAATTCATAAAACAATTTCTGGGACTCCAGAGAAGAGTTATTGAGGTTTCGATGGCATTAGAATACCAAGAAAATGTTTAGAAAAATTTTTAGATCGGTATATACGATTTTGGCTCGATAAGCCAAACGAAGGGCATTTTGGTCATTTCGTCTTCTGAGATGATTTTTGGCCGACTTGTCCAGTTAAGTAAATAATTATTATGACATAAAATGTGAATAAATATTGCTAAAAATTGAATTGAAAATGACTAGAAAAGAAAAGAAAAGAAAATGGATGAAAATTTGATTTTTGACATCACATGATGTCATCAAACCACTTCCACCCAATCACCTTGCAAAACACACTTTAAAACTAATAAAAAGGAGATAAATGAGACAAATTGATAAAAAAATTTGCATCTTCATGATGGGCAGTCGAAACAAGAGAAAAAGAGAAAGAGAGAAGAGGGAAACCTCCATTGGAGCACACTTCAAGCTTGTGTTCTACCCCCAAAACCACCTCAAAACCCTAGCTTCCCTTCACAAAAACTCATCCTCACACCAAGAGCAAGCTTTGGACAGAAAAAAGAAAGAAAGAAAGTGAAGTTTTGAAGTCTTAGAAGTGACTCCATTTAAGGTTAGTGCTAAATCTCTTACTTTTCTCCTTATATTTTTTATTTGAACTTTGAGTTAAGTTAGAAAATGGAGAAAATTTGAAGAAAATATGCATGTTAGGAACATTCTAATTTTTGGCAGCCATGGGGGAAGGTTGAGAATTGTTGATTTGATTGAATTAAGTTGCTTGGGAATGATGTTTGATAACTATATTATAGTTAGATGTTGATTTGTATATGTTAGATGAAGTGATGGATTGTTAGGGTTAGGGATTGTGATGAATTAAGAGTTATGGTATTTTAATGTTAAGTGGAGTTTTAATGGTCAATTAGTGACCATTTGGCTAAGTATAATGAGCAAATTGAAGTGAATTGTAGCTTTGGATTTGAGGTTGGGTGTGCTACCTTGGGTGACTTGCAGGTCTGGATGTGAGTCTAGCATGTTTGGGCAGCTATAACTTGTGCTGTGTTGGTTTAATTGGTGCAAAGCCAATTGGAAATGAAATTAGACACATAATGGCACAACTTTGATGAAGGAACCCTGTCCAGAAACTAAACTTATTATGCCCTAAAAATTGACCAAATCCAGGTAGCACTAATTCTGCCTGGGTAAGATAACCAAATGAACAATGTTCATTCATTTGGTCATAACTCAGTGTAGAAAGGTCCAATTGACCTGAATTTATATCAATGGAAAGCTGAGGAAATTTAGAACAACTTTCATGTAGAATACAAACTCAAATTCTGAACTTAATTAAATGAAAATTGCAAGCCAAAATTGAACTATAAAATCTAGCAGAACCAAAAATTGCCCAGAAATTCTAGGTAAAGGCAATCCGACCGATTATGGTGAAATAGCCATAACGTGAGCTAAAAAACTCCAAATGGAGTGATTCAAAAAGGAAATTAAACTAGATACATAAAGGAACAACTTTTATGAAGAAAGATTAACCAAATTCTCACTTTAGCATAGACTAATGAAACAGTAAACATAGGACATAAAAACTGAAAATTTGGAAATACTTTTAGAAGGCTTTGAATTGCAATTGGCAATCAATGCCAACAAATTTAGAACCCAAAATGTGAGATCTTAGTGCAATTGGAATTAACACACCTATTATATATGAAAAGTCAACAATTTGAGTGAATAGTAATGTATGAATAGTAACCTTAAAGACATAAGAAATAATAAAAGAAATTAAAGAAGTCATTATGAGTAATGTATAAATATATATTGTAATTGGTGAATTTGAATGACTTAATGAATACCAAAAATTTTGTTAATAGGTAATTGAGACTTGTACTCCCAACACCAATGGAATTCATAATATATTAGCAATACACCTTGAAGTATGAAATGTAATTTACATGAATAGATTTTTGAATGTATAAATGAGATAAAAGTTTTCTTTGGGATTTAGTTTCCTATCAAGAGAGAAAGGAAAGATATTTTGAATGTGAATGGTAGATCAAATGAATGTGAATTGTAATTAGTATGAATATTACAACAAATGCATAAATTACCTAGAAATGTGAATTTGGAAATTATTCTCCCACTATAAACAAAATTAGAATGCTATAAAAATATAAATGAAAAATAAAATGAAATGATGAAACATATAAACTCCTAATGGTAATAATATGCCCATGTCTTGCCTAGATATGTATGTCCGATTAGATAGATTGGCATGCTAATAGGGTATTGTTTTAGCAGTACTGCGAAAGGCATTATGCCTGTATTCATGGCTTTATGCCCACACTCATGGATTTTATGCCCGATTATATGTTATCATGGCTTTTTAGCCATTCTGATTGCATACGTGGTAGACGTTCCGCGTCCCATGGTATAACGGCTTGAGGCACCGTGGTGTTCAGTGCCAACGACCCCTTATCTTGTTTAATCAGCCTGTCATAGGTTACTTGGGCAGTGAAATTTGTTAAGAATAATGTGAATTAAATGAATGAATAAGAAAGAAACTAGAATTAGTTTTAAAATTTTATTTACTACGAAATGATCCAAACACCTAGGAAATGTTGAGTGAAAGGATAAAAAGATTAGCAAAATAGATATCATTTAAATAGATAATTACAACTGCATCTTCTGAAATAACATGAATAGAATTGTAATATACTAATATATTTCGTATTTTGTATATGACTATAGTAAATTTAGGAAATAATCGATTCCAAAGAACAATATAATATCACAAAAGATAATTAATATTAGGAATTCCACATGAAATGAAAATAATTCTTGATTGCGCAAATTTTCACCTAGGGTCACATGCATCATGCAAGATTTATTTTTATCTATTTGATTTCAATGATAAACAACATATTAAAACTCTTTTAATATGTTTTTGGATCTGTATTTTCCATTTAAGATTTTAAAATTAATCAGATTAATTTTAGAACCCTAGATTAAATCAAGAACGATTACACTAACCTCTTGATGCACTATGGCGTGTCTGCGCCTTTGAGATTCATCTTCAGGACACCAGATGTTGTCCCTCTAGCTTGTTCACACCAAGAACACCTATGGCAGCCCTTGAATAGCTTCTAAAGCTTTTTCTATTAATTAGAAAATCAAGTTCTGCCTTTTAAGAAATTAAAGATGTAAACAGGACACTAGAAACAATTTCTAGTGTTCTTAATTCAAGAGATTGATGGCTAATCTCTTTCCATTGATAAGAGATGAAGAAGAAGAGATAAAAACCCTCAAAGTGGCGTGACAAAGGAGTGTGGCTGCTGGTTGTATTTTATTTTCTCATAACAACACTTAAATAGCTAGGTTAACACATTAAACCCTTGCCACATGTCACCCTTTGATTAGCTCTAGGTTTAAGTGACCCAATCACATTTTGCCAAGTGTCAAACCTATATTTAATCTTGATTTTAATCATCTTACATGATTAAAAAACATTTGGCAAGCTTATGTGTTATGCCATGTGTCACCATCTCATGGTGCCACGTGTCACACTGCAAAATGACCAAAATGCCCCTGTGTTTTAATTTTGAGTTCTTAACCCAAAATAATTATTTTCTTCTTCTAATTAATTTATATCAAATATAAATTAATTAATTAATCTCTATTAATTAATTTCTCATTAATTAAATTCATATTTAAACACTTTAAATATAAATTTAACTTATATTATACATCCAATAATCTAGATTTGGTTTCAAGTCATGCTAGGGACTTTGCAATCTAATTGCAAACCAAACCTATTTAATTAATCAATTAAACTCTTTAATTAATTAATTAAATCATATTTAATTAGGTGATAACTTGTGTATGTGTGTGACTTACTAGGCTCATCACTAATTGACAATGAGACATGATATCAACTCTTAATATCATCAGAACTCTTTCTTACCATAAATGATTTCTCTAAATCATTTTATGCACCACATAGACCATGGTTAACACCTAGCATAGCATGCCATGGCCACCCAATTAGTAATAAGGTTTACCTTAAATGAACCTATAATCATATGTTACCATGCACTAGAATCTCTCTGTTACAAAATCCCAACTCAAGCTGGACTCATGGTTTATGTCAAACTCCATTTGCTATGAATATTATGTTCTCTTTTAATTCCAGTTCTTGATTAAAAGGATTTTCTCATCAGAAACACTTTTCTAAATAAATCTATCTGTCCTGGCCAGGAACTTGAAACATCAAGAATAATTAAATGAACATAGGATTTTATCTCTATTTACTTAGAGGAACAGATTCCATCCTGATCAACACCTACCTCCATATATAACTAGTAGGAGCCAACACATGCCCATATACCCATACACAGTACAAGTATGAAAGCAGTATCAAACTCAAACTACCTATATACAAGATAACTGTATATCTCAGTCTAAAGATTATATGCACTGATATGATTTATGACAAAACATTGACAAGAGTAAACTCCATGTGCTTGTCATAAGTGTCACTGGTTCGGCCTACTTATCATTTATAAGTGCCTATCATGTTTGTTATATGGCATGAGACTCACCATTCCATCTTATTTATATCTCATATAAATAACTTGGGAACAAACATGAATACAATCTTTCTGGATAAGTCATGTCCTTATTATGAAGTATCCTCGATTGTGAACCTATTTATGATATTTTGTACTAGAAATATTGTCACTCATATTCTTAACAACTTAAGAATAATATTTCTAACAAAATATCAATGGACCTTTTCTATTACACATAAATATCTTATGTAAACGGAAAAGTGGAAATGCCTTTTATTAATAAAATATGTACAAGATACATACTAAATGATATGCTCTAGGGCATACTACTAACAATCTCCCACTAGCACTAGAGCCATTCATTACAATACCTTAGACCCATCTTCTCAAGATGTCAGTCTAACTGAGCTTGTTACAAAGGCCTAGTGAATGGATCAGCTGGTTTTTCAGCTAATGTTATTTTTTCTGCATGGCTATATCGCCTTGCCCAACTATATCTCTGATAATGTGGTAGTGCCTTTCTATGTGTTTGGATTTCTGGTGAGACCTTGGTTCCTTAGCTCAGATGATCGCTGCTCCATTATTGTCACGAGGTAGTGGAACCGCTGACTCAATGGAAGGAACTACTATAAGTTACATCACGAACTTCTTTATCCAAATAGCTTCCTTTGCAAAGATCCGATGCGGAATATACTCGACCTGTAGTGGAATCTGCAGTTGTGCTCTGTTTGGAACTCTTCCAACTGACTGCACCTCCATTACAAATGAACACATATCCAGAGGTAGACTTTCTATCATCGATATCTGATTGGAAATCAGAATCAGTATAACCATCCAATTGCAAGTCTCCACCTCCATAAATCAAGAATAAATCCTTAGTTCTTCTCAAGTACTTAAGAATATTCTTGACAGCTATCCAATGTACCAAACTGGATTGGATTGATACCGCTAGTCAAACTAACGAGATATGCGATATCCGGCCTAGTACACAACATTGCATACATTAAACTTCAAATAGCCGAAGCATATGGAATCCTGGCCATCTTATCTCTTTCTTGACATCTCTTTAGAAAGATGGATACCATGTCTCACTGGTAACAATCCTCTCTTGGAATCAAGCATGTTAAACCTCTTTAACACCTTTTCCAAGTATAGACTTTGGGATAAACCAATTATTCTTTTCGCTCTATCTCTATAGATGCGAATCCCAAGAATATAGGTTGCCTCCCCTAAGTCTTTTCATGGAGAATGTATTTGACAACCATACCTTTATAGTCGTCAACATACCTGTGTCATTACCCATCAACAGTATGTCATCCACATATAAGACAAGGAAAGTGATAGCACTGTCACTAACCTTCTTATATACACATGGCTCATCCTCATTTTTGATAAAACCAAAGGATTTAATGGCTTCATCAAAACGGATGTTCCAACTCCTCGAAGCTTGTTTCAACCCATAAATAGATCGCTTTAGCTTGCATACCTTGGAACCATCTTGGGATTCAAAACCCTTAGGTTGTTCCATGAAAATGTTTTCTTCAATGTATCCATTGAGAAAAGCTGTTTTGACATCCATCTGCCAAATCTCATAATCATAGTACGCAGCTATTACTAATAAAATCCTAATTGATTTAAGCATGGAAACAGGCGAGAAAGTCTCCTCATAGTCGATTCCTTGCCTTTGGCGAAACCCTTTCACTACTAGCCTTGCTTTATAGGTCTTTACCTTTCCATCAGAACCAATTTTCTTCTTGAAAACCCATTTGTTCCCTATAGGTACAATACCTTCAGGTGGGTCAACAAGATCCCAAACTTGATTCTTATACATGGAATCAATCTCGGATTTCATAGCATCAATCCATTTTGAAGAGTCTATATCTGATATATAGCTTCTTCATAGGTAAGTGGATCATCTCCATGATCTACTTCTTCATGAGTAGACAACTCTTGTTCTTCTTCATGAAGAAAACCATATCTCACTGGTGGGTGTGATATCCTGGTTGTTCTACGAGGAACAGCTGTAGATGTTTCATCAACGGGCATAGGTTGACTAGATGGATCTATATCCATCTGATCTGTTGGTTGGTCAGAATTCTCCAATTCTAACTCTATTTGCCTTCCTTTGCCTCCTTCTTGGACAAATTGTTATTCAAGAAATGTGGCATCTCTACTTATCACAACTTTTGTGAAGTAGGCAAATAAAATAATATCCAAAACTATCTTTTGGATATCCAACAAATCGACCTTTTCTCGATCCGGTCTCCAATTTATCGTGTTCACTTTTTGATATAAGTGGACAACCCCAAATCTTAACATGCTTAAGACTTGGTTTTCTTCCATGCCATATCTCATAAGGTGTGGAAGAAACTGATTTTGATGGAATCCTATTCAGAATATACAAAGCTGATTCTAATGCAAATCCCCAAAAGGAGATTGGCATATCAGTATAGCTCATCATACTACGTACCATATCCAATAGGGTACGATTTCTCCTTTCAGATACACCATTTAGCTGTGGCGTTCCTGGAGGAGTCAGCTGAGAAACAATGCCATGCTCTCTCAAGTATTCATCAAATTCAGTACTCAAATATTCACCTCCACGATCTGATCGAAGAGCTTTAATACTCTTTCCTGTTTGATTTTCTACTTCAGATTTAAATTCTTTGAACTTTTCAAAGGATTCATGTTTGTATTTCATCAAATACAAATACCCAAATCTTGATTTATCATCAGTAAAGGTAATAAAATAATGAAAGCCCCCTCTAGCCATTTCTTTAAATGGACCACATACATCACTATGTATTAGCTCCAAAATATTTTCAGCTCTTAGCCCTTGTCCAACAAAGGGTGATCTAGTCATTTTGCCCTGAAGGCAAGATTCACAAGTTGGAGTAGGCTCAGAGCCCAATGAGGATAGAATCCCCATTTTCTCCAATTTTGCAATCCTATCTTCTGCAACATGACATAACCTTAAGTGCCAAATATATTTTGAACTTGAGTTGGTTTTCACCATGGCATTGCATTCTTTTAGATTGCTATACTCTGGCCAGTGGAAACACTTTCTTACTGGCAATGGAAACACTTTCCTGTTGGCAATGGAAACACTTTCCTGTTGGCAGTGGAAACACTTTCCTTTGCCTTTGTCAGCTTTGGTCTTCCCTTTCTGTTTAGCTATTTTCTTGGAAGGACCAGGAATCTGAAGTTTCTTTTTCTTATTGCCCTTCTTCTTGTTGGACTTTCCAGCAGAAGAAGATGCAACCAAAGCTACCTCTTTTCCTTTATTGCCTGGCATATTCTTTTGGGCAATAACCAGCATGTTGAGTAAACCAGCTAAGGTGCATTCCTGTTTAGTCATATGGAAATTTGTCACAAAATTTCCAAAAGACTCAGGAAGGGACTGAAGGATCAAATCCGTCTGTAGTTGGAAATCCATGTTGAAGTCAAGATGTTCCAACTGCTCAATCAGCCGAATCATCTTGTGGACATGATCCCCAACATTCTGTCCCTCAGACATCCTCATACCGGAATAGCCGTCTAGATATCTCATACCTAGCATTCTCTTTGTGCTCACCATACAACTCTTGTAGGTGAAGGAGGATCTCACTCACCCTCTGCATGTTCTCATGTTGCTTCTGTAACTCATTACTCATGGAAGCAAGCATGTAACACTTAGCTCTCATATCATTCTCCTTCCACTTGTCTAAAGTTTCATGTTCCTCTTGTGTGGCCTCTGGAGGTAAGGGACCAGGAACATTTGAATCTAGAACATATCCTATATGTTCAAGGTTCAGGACAAGTTTCAAATTTCTTAGCCAATCGCATGATTAGGTCCTGTCAACCTATTGTGATCAAGTATGCTTGCAAGGATATTGGATGGTGGTGGTTGTTTTGTGCTCATTTTTATCAGAAAATTAACTGCAGAAAATAACCAGATTAATTAGTAAATGTATCATGTAATTAACCAAAATGATTATGGTCTTTTAATCAAATTGGTCCTCCCACTAACTTAGCGAATCCTACACTTCCAAAGTAGAAAACGGAAATCCTAGTTGGATGGATTTCTAGTGGGTGATTGAATTCTTATAATTCTATTGATCATCCTCAGGTACATCCATTATTAGAATTACAATAAACTATAAGTGAGCAACTCCTTGCCCATCACATCTCATGTGAGGTTCAATCCTTTACCTAGCCCCTAATGCTCAAAATCTCAGGTACATCCATTATTGACTTGTCTTGCATTAGTTAAGTTCAACCCATTGAGCCAGTAATTATGCAAATAATTTTAATGTCCTCAGGTACATCCAATATTGGCCACTAAACCATTTACATATTTACAACATCTCACGCTTAACAATTATTCTTAAGAAAATCTCTTAAATTAATTGCATCTCATGCAACTATTTAAAATTTCTTAAAATAATTGCCCCAATGGAGGGCCTATGTTATAATTACTTTAATTATAGCATTTCCAACTTAATCATTTGTTTGGAAGATTTTATGGTCATTCTATTTACTATTAAGGTCTCACTTTGCACATTATCCATTTAGCATGCATATATCATATAATTGCATACATTCCCATACATCTCATGCATTCATGGATAAGCAGTAAATATGGTATGATCATGGACTTTCTAAGGGATTCAATTCTGAGCCACCAAGAATTGAATCAGGGCATTCCTAGGTGCATTTCATTCATTCATTTTACAAGAGTTGCTGAAGGAGTACATAATCAACACTTGATCTTGAATTCCTCCCACTGGTCCCACCAATGCTCTTGACCTCCTTGAACTTCTTGCAATCCAATATTACATAGTAATCCTTGGCATACCAAGGCGAATTTACAAGAACTTAAATAAATGAAATTACAACCCAAAAATTATTACAAACATAATAATACATGCCCAAAATAAATTAAAATAAATTAATTAATTTACAATCCCAAAGAAACATAAAAGAAATAAATCCAATCACATTGGTCTTTTATAGTCCATGATCATCCATCATGCATATCACTATTTAACAATTAAATAAAATATACATACTTAAATTAAATTGAATATCTCATATTCAACTTAAAAATCCAGATTTGAATATGATTCAAATAAATTTAAAAATTCATATTTGAATCTCATTCAAACAAATTTTAAAATTCAAAATTTGAATCACATTCAAACAACTTCAAAAATTCAGATTTGAATCACATTCAAACATTTTTTTAAAAATCAGATTTGAATCACATTCAAACATTTTTTAAATAATGAGATCTGAATTTTATTCAATCAATTTTAAAAAATCAGATTTAAATATGATTCAAACAACTTTAAAAATTCAGATTTGAATCACATTCAAACAACTTTTAAAATTCAGATTTGAATCACATTCAAACAATTTTTAAAATTCTGATTTGAATCATAATTTAATTGTGTGATTAAAACTACTAATTAAACACTTTAATTAGTCAAAAAATAGGCCTTAGATCATACAACAATTGCAGAATTAAAAGCCAAACCTTGAACCACCCATGGAAGCCAAACCATGTGCACCATTGATGGTTTTTTTTTAAGTATGCCGCCACCTTGCTTTGCAACCAGCAATAATCTTTTGATCTCATGATCAAACACACAATTAAATTATATAATCAACAATCTAAATGGCAAATATAGTGGCTCTGATACCAATTGAAGGAACGGAAGCGTGAAAAACACAAGTTTATACCATTGAATTCAAAAATTTTCACCTAGGGTCACATGCATCATGCAAGATTTATTTTTATCTATTTGATTTCAATGATAAACAACATATTAAAACTCTTTTAATATGTTTTTGGATCTGTATTTGCCATTTAAGATTTTAAAATTAATCAGATTAATTTTAGAACCCTAGATTAAATCAAGAACGATTACACTAACCTCTTGATGCACTGCAGCGTGTCTGCGCCTTTGAGATTCGTCTTCGTGACACCGGATGTTGTCCTCTAGCTTGTCCACACCAAGAACACCTATGACAGCCCTTGAATAGCTTTTAAAGCTTTTTCTATTAATTAGAAAATCAAGTTCTGCCTTTTAAGAGATTAAAGATGTAAACAGGACACTAGAAACAATTTCTAGTGTTCTTAATTCAAGAGATTGATGGCTAATCTCTTTCAATTGATAAGAGATGAAGAAGAAGAGATAAAAACCCTCAAAGTGGCGTGACAAAGGAGTGTGGCTGCTAGTTGTATTTTATTTTCTCATAACAACACTTAAATAGCTAGGTTAACACATTAAACCCTTGCCACATGTCACCCTTTGATTAGCTCTAGGTTTAAGTGACCCAATCACATTGTGCCAAGTGTCAAACCTATATTTAATCTTGATTTTAATCATCTTACATGATTAAAAAAACATTTGGCAAGCTTATGTGTTATGCCATGTGTCACAATCTCATGGTGCCACGTGTCACACTGCAAAATGACCAAAATGCCCCTGTGTCTTAATTTTGAGTTCTTAACCCAAAATAATTATTTTCTTCTTCTAATTAATTTATATCAAATATAAATTAATTAATTAATCTCTATTAATTAATTTCTCATTAATTAAATTCATATTTAAACACTTTAAATATAAATTTAACTTATATTATACATCCAATAATCTAGATTTGGTTTCAAGTCATGCTAGGGACTTTGCAATCTAATTGCAAACCAAACCTATTTAATTAATCAATTAAACTCTTTAATTAATTAATTAAATCATATTTAATTAGGTGATAACTTGTGTATGTGTGTGACTTACTAGGCTCATCACTAATTGGCAATGAGACATGATATCAACTCTTAATATCATCAGAACTCTTTCTTACCATAAATGATTTCTCTAAATCATTTTATGCACCTCATAGACCATGGTTAACACCTAGCATAGCATGTCATAGCCACCCAATTAGTAATAAGGTTTACCTTTAATGAACCTATAATCATATGTTACCATGCACTAGAATCTATCTGTTACAAAATCCCAACTCAAGCTGGAGTCATGGTTTATGTCAAACTCCATTTGCTATGAATATTATGTTCTCTTTTAATTCCAGTTCTCTATTAAAAAGATTTTCTCATCAGAAACTCTTTTCTGAATAAATCTATCTGTCCTGGCCAGGAACTTGAAACATCAAGAACAATTAAATGAACATAGGATTTTATCTCTATTTACTTAGAGGAACAGATTCCATCCTGATCAACACCTACCTCCATATATAACTAGTAGGAGCCAACACATGCCCATATACCCATACACAGTACAAGTATGAAAGCAGTATCAAACTCAAACTACCTATATACAAGATAACTGTGCTATCTCAGGTCTAAAGATTATATGCACTGATATGATTTATGACAAAACATTGACAAGAGTAAACTCCATGTGCTTATCATAAGTGTCACTGGTTCGGCCTACTTATCATTTATAAGTGCCTATCATGTTTGTTATATGGCATGAGACTCACCATTCCATCTTATTTATATCTCATATAAATAACTTGGGAACAAGCATGAATATAATCTTTCTGGATAAGTCATGTCCTTATTATGAAGTATCCTCGATTGTGAACCTATTTATGATATTTTGTACTTGAAATATTGTCACTCATATTCTTAACAACTTAAGAATAATATTTCTAACAAAATATCAATGGACCTTTTCTATTACACATAAATATCTTATGTAAACGGAAAAGTGGAAATGCCTTTTATTAATAAAATATGTACAAGATACATACTAAATGATATGCTCTAGGGCATACTACTAATAAAAACCTCACATGAGATGTGATGGGCGAGAAGTTGCTCACTTATAGTTTATTGAAATTCCAATAATGGACATGCCTAAGGATGATCAATAGGATTATAAGAATTTAATCACCCGCTAGAAATCCATCCAACTAGGATTTTCGTTTTCTACTTTGGAAGTGTAGGATTCGCTAAGTTAGTGAAAGGACCAATTTGATTAAAAGATCATAATCATTTTTGTTAAATACATGGTACATTTACTAATTAATCTGGTTATTTTCTGTAGTTAATTTTCTGATAATAATGAGCACAGAACAACCACCACCATCCAATATCCTTGCAAGCATACTTGATCGCAATAGGTTGACAGGACCTAATCTATCTGATTGGCTAAGAAATTTGAAACTTGTCCTGAACCTTGAACATATAGGATTTGTTCTAGACTCAAATGTTCCTGATCCCTTACCTCCAGAGGCCACTGAATAGGAACATGAAACTTTGGAGAAGTGGAAGGAGCATGATATGAGAGCTAAGTGTTACATGCTTGCTTCCATGAGCAATGAGTTATAGAAGCAACATGAGAACATGCAGAGTATGAGTGTGATCCTCCTTCACCTACAAGAGTTGTATGGTGAGCACAGTAGGAATGCTAGGTATGAGATATCTAGACAGCTATTCCACATGAGGATGTCTGAGGGACAGAATGTTGGGGATCATGTCCACAAGATGATTCAGCTGATTGAGCAGCTGGAACATCTTGACTTTAACATGGATCTCCAACTGCAGATGGATTTGATCCTTCAGTCCCTTCCTGAGTCATTTGGGAATTTGATGACAAATTTCCATATGACTAAACAAGAATGCACCTTGGCTGGTTTAGTCAACATGCTGGTTATTGCCCAAAAGAATATGTCAGGCAATAAAAGAAAAGAGGTAGCTTTGATTGCATCTTCTTCTGTTGGAAAGTCCAATAAGAAGAAAATCAATAAAAAAAAGAAACCTCAGATTCCTGGTCCTTCCAATAAAATAGCTAAACAAAAAGGGAAGACTAAAGCTGATGGAGGCAAAGGAAAGTGTTTCCACTGCCAAAAGGATGGGCACTGGAAAAAGAACTGCCCAGAGTATCTTGCTTCTCTGAAGGACAAGAAGGATACACCTTCGAAAGGTATGTCCATATCTTGTTATTTAGATTCTAATGATACTCATAGTTCATCTACAGCTTAGGTTTTAGATACTAGTGCCAGTTCTCACATTTCTTATGATATGTAGAAACTAGCAAATAGTAGCAGCTTGCTTTCTCAAGATGTTAGAGTCCGGATTGGCAATGGCTCAACTGTTGAAGCTTTAGCCATAGGATCTAAATCCTTTTACATGTTTGGACATGTTATGTGTTTGGATAATATTTTATATGTACCCGATGCTTTTAATAACATCATTTCTATATCTAGTTTGACTATAAATAGCTATGAATTTCAATTTACAGATGATGTTTGCAATATTTATTTTGGAAATAATTGTGTTGGTTCAGGATATATGAATGATGGTCTTTATTATTTGGATAATAATGACAAACACAAAATGAATGCAAGTGATGTAAATGAATGCAATGCCATGGTGAAAATCAACTCAAGTTCAAAATATATTTGGCACTTAAGGTTATGTCATGTTGCAGAAGATAGGATTGCAAAACTGGAGAAAATGGGGATTCTATCCTCATTAGGCTCTGAGCCTACTCCAACTTGTGAATCTTGCCTTCAGGGCAAAATGACTAGAACACCCTTTGTAGGACAAAGGCTAAGAGCTGAAAATATTTTGGACCTAATACGTAGTGATCTATGTGGTCCATTTAAAGAAATGGCTAGAGGTAGTTTTCATTACTTTATTACCTTTACTGATGATAAATCAAGGATTGGGTATTTGTATTTGATGAAATACAAACATGAATCCTTTGAAAAGTTCAAAGAATTTAAATCTGAAATAGAAAATCAATCAGGAAAGAGTATTAAAGCTCTTCGATCAGATCGAGGAGGTGAATTCTCGAGTACTGAATTTGATGAATACTTGAGAGAGCACGACATTGTTTCCCAGCTGACTCCTCTAAGAACACCATAGCTGAATGGTGTATCTGAAAGGAGAAATCGTACCCTAATGGAGATGGTATGTAGTATGATGAGCTATACTGATGTGCCAATCCCCTTTTAGGGATTTGTATTAGAATCAACTTTGCATATTCTGAATAGGATTCCATCAAAATCAGTATCTTCCACACCTTATGAGATATGGCATGGAAGAAAACCAAGTCTTAAGCGTGTTAAGATTTGGGTTTGTCCAGCTTATATCAAAAAGCTGAACACTGATAAATTGGAAACCAAATCAGAAAAGGGTTGATTTGTTGGATATCCAAAACATAATTTTGGATATTATTTTTATTTGCCTACATCACAAAAGGTTGTCGTAAGTAGAGATGCCACATTTCTTGAATAATAGTTTGTTCAAGAAGGAGGCAAAGGAAGGCAAATAGAGTTAGAATTAGAGAATTCTGACCAACCAACAGATCAAATGGATATAGATCCATCTAGTCAACCTACACCTATTGATGAAACATCTACAGCTGTTCCTCGTAGAACAACCAGGGTATCTCACCCACCAGTGAGATATGGTTTCCTACATGAAGAAGAAAAAGAGTTGTCTACTCATGAAGAAGTTGATCATGGAGATGATCCGTTTACCTATCAAGAAGCTATATCGGATATAGACTCTTCAAAATGGATTGATGCTATGAAATCCGAGATTGATTCCATGTATAAGAATCAAGTTTGGGATCTTATTGACCCACTTGAAGGTATTGTATCTGTAGGGAATAAATGGGTTTTCAAGAAGAAAATTGGTTCTGATGGAAAGGTAGAGACCTATAAGGCAAAGCTAGTAGTGAAAGGGTTTCGCCAAATGTAAGGAATTGACTATGAGGAGACTTTCTCGCCTGTTGCCATGCTTAAATCAATTAGGATTCTATTAGCAACAGCTGCATACTATGATTATGAGATTTGGCAGATGGATGTCAAAATAGTTTTTCTCAATGAATACATTGAAAAAAACATTTTCATGGAACAACCTAGGGGTTTTGAATCCCAAGATGGTTCCAAAGTATGCAAGCTAAAGTGATCCATTTATGAGTTGAAACAAGCTTCGAGGAGTTGGAACATCCATTTTGATGAAGCCATTAAGTCATTTGGTTTTATCAAAAATGAGGATAAGCCATGTGTATATAAGAAGGTTAGTGACAGTGCTATCACTTTCCTTATCTTATATGTGGATGATATTCTCTTGACGGGTAATGACATAGGTATGTTGATAACTGTAAAGGTATGGTTGTCAAATACATTCTCCATGAAAGACTTAGGGGAGGCAACCTATATTCTTGGGATTCGCATCTATAGAGATAGAGCGAAAAGAATAATTGTTTTATCCCAAAGTCTATACTTGGAAAAGTTGTTAAAGAGGTTTAACATGCTTGATTCCAAGAGAGGATTGTTACCAATGAGACATGGTATCCACCTTTCTAAAGAGATGTCTCCAAAGACACCTGAAGAAAGAGATAAAATGGCTAGGATTCCATATGCTTCGGTTATTGGAAGTTTGATGAATGCAATGTTATGTACTAGGCTGGATATCGCATATGCTGTTAGTTTGACTAGCAGGTATCAATCCAATCTAGGTTTGGAGCACTGGATAGCTGTCAAGAATATCCTTAAGTACTTAAGAAGAACTAAGGATTTATTCTTGATATATAGAGGTGGTGACTTGCAATTGGATGGTTATACTGATTCTAATTTCCAATCAGATATCGATGATAGAAAGTCTACCTCTGGGTATCTGTTCATTTGTAATGGAGGTGCAGTCATTGGAAGAGTTCCAAATAGAGTACGACTGCATATTCCACTACCGAGGCTGAGTATAATACTGCATCAGATGCTGCAAAGGAAGCTGTTTGGATAAAGAAGTTCATGATAGAACTTGTAGTAGTTCCTTCCATTGAGTCAACAGTTCCACTTCACTGTGACAACAATGGAGCAGTCATATAGGCTAAGGAACCCCGATCTCACCAGAAATCCAAACACATAAGAAGGCGCTACCACATTATCAGAGAAATAGTTGGGCAAGGCGATGTAGCCATGCAAAAAATAGCATCAGCTAAAAATCCAGCTGATCCATTCACTAATCCTATATCACAAACTCAGCTAAACTATCCTCTTGAGAAGATGGGCCTAAGATATTGTAACGAATGGCTCTAGTGCTAGTGGGAGATTGTTAGTAGTTTGCCCTAGAGCATATCATTTAGTATGTATAATAAAAGGCATTTTTACTTTTCTGTTTACATAATATATTTATGTGTAATAGAAAAGGTCCATTGATATTTTGTTAGAAATTCTATTCTTAAGTTGTTAAGAATATGAGTGACAGTATTTCTAGCACAAAGTATCATAAATAGGTTCGCAATCGAGGATACTTCACAATAAGGACATGAATTATCCAAAAAGATTGTAATCATGTTTGTTCCTAAGTTATTTATATGAGATGTAAATAAGATGAAATTGCGAGTCTCATGCCATATAACAAACATGATAGGCACTTATCCATGATAAGTAAGCCGAACTAGTGACATTTATGACAAGCACATGGAGTTTGCTCTTGTCAATGTATTGTCATAAATCATATCAGTGCATATAATCTTTAGACCTGAGATAGCACAGTTATCTTCTATATAGGTGGTTTGAGTTTGATACTGCTTTCATACTTATACTGTGTAACATCTCATTTTCGTAGTCCGTACGTCCTACTATTCTGACGGCTAATGTCTGCCTCGGAAAGTCGGAATGTCTAGAACTACACTATAATGACAGTGAGAAAGTATAAAATAATGAAATATGTGATGAGAAAAATTAAGGAAAAATAAAAGAGATAAAATGTGACTAAGTTAAACAAGCCAAACCCGCAGCAATGTGGGACCCCGAGAAATATTTTTGGGACATAATTAAAGGTTTACTGAGGTGTAATTGACATTGGAAATGTCAAAGAAAAATCAATAAGTCAGTATAAACGAAAAATAAAAATTAAAGAAATCGGCGGTACAAGGAGTTAATCGGTAGTATTAAAAAAATTCAAAATATAAACCGAAGAGGGGCATTTTGGTCCTTGACACTTAGAATGGACTTTTAACCTAAATGTCCATTAAAAATAAGTGGTATTAAATTTTTGGAACTCCATGAAAAATGAAATTAAAAATGAAGTGCAATTAAAAGAGAAATAGGGGATTAGTTTGCAAATATTGAAACCTTGGATTAAACTAATGTTTAATTATTATTAGTGGACAATTAGTGGACCTTAGTGGGGGTATAAATACCCATAAGTGGACAGCAATGACCATTTCAACATTCATTTTCTTCATTTTGCACAACCATGGCCGAAAATGAATTCCATTTTTCCTCCATGGACGTCCATGAAGCAAGCTTCATCAACCCATGATCAAGTAATTTTTCCCTCTAAGTTTCTTCACTAAAGTTGTTCTACACATCATGGGTAACACATAAGGAGCAAAAAGGGAAGCATTTGATGAAGTTTGATCAAGCTCAAATTAAGGTTAGTGCTAGTTTTTCATCCCTTGCTTCATTAAACTTTGTTTTAAGGTTGTGATGAATTGAATTGACAAGAAATTTGAGAGAAATTGATAATTAATGATGAAGCATGAATTTGGCAGCCATGGATTTTAAAGGAGTTTAATTTGTTTTTACATGTAATTAATGGGTAATGAAGTTGATTAGGCTTATTACATGTATTAGTAGTTTGGTGTTATGTGTATGCTTGAAATGGGTATTTTGAAGTAAGGTTGTGAAGTGTAGATGGAAGATGGAAGCATATGTACAATTGGGCAGCCTTGTGGTTCATGGAAGAGTGCTTGATTTCATGAATTTATTTGATGAATTATGGTACTAAGGGATTAATGCAGGTGTATGTAAATTATTATGGGAATTTCATGTATTAGTTAGGTGATTTCATGTGTAAATTATGTGAACTTTGACTTTGTGAATTAGGATTGTATTTGGTGTATTGAGGATTGGTATATTCTGCCCAAAATGATAAAATTGAGATGTGATGAATGATATAGAAGTGCCATGAATTCAGAATTATAGTTTTGGGAGGAGGAGGAATGATTATTGGAAGTGTTATTTCATGTGCAGGTTGTGTTGTGTTGAAAACAGTAGATAATTTGAGCCATAAATAAAAATGTATAACCCCAATTGGTATGAGGCCAATTGGAGATAAAATTAGACTTGTAATGGACCAATTTTCATGTATTAGTTATGCCAAAATTTTACCTAGAAATGACCTAAAGAAATGACCAAATCCGGATTTGTAACCTTGCAAATATGAAAACTGACCATTTGAACAGTAGCCAGTATTTTGGTCATAACTCACTCAAACCAGGTCCAAATAACCTAAAATTTATACCATGGAAAGCTTAGACATAGAGCTACAACTTTGGTGAAGATCACAGAACCTAGAAATGTCATTTAATAAGTCAAATTGCTTGCACAATTTGAGGTAACAAAACTGTCCAGAACCATTGCAACCCAGAATTTGACCATATGAACAGTAGTCACTAAAATGACCATAACTCACTCAAACTAGGTCCAAATCACCTGAAATTTGTGCCATGGAAAGCTTAGACATAGAGCTATAACTTTGGTGAAGATCACAGAACCCAGAATGTCATTTACTAAGTCAAATTGCTTGCACAATTTGAGGTAACAAAATTGTCCAGAACCATTGTAACCCATAATTTGATCATATGAGCAGTAGTCACTAAAATGAACATAACTCACTCAAACCAGGTCCAAATGACCTGAAATTTATACCATGGAAAGCTTAGACATAGAGCTATAATTAATATGGAGACATCAAGGCCCAAAAATGACCATAACCAAGTCAAATTGCTTGCCCAAGTTAGGGTGCCAAAACTGCCAGAACTGAATTTGACCTAAAATTGACCAAATTTTGCACTAAAGATGTAATATGTCCAACTTTAGTAAATTGACCATATCTTGGCCTATACAACTCAGAATGACTTGAAATTTGTGCCAAAAGTTCAATAAGACATAGAGCTACAATTTTGCTTCTTTGACCAGAAGCTAAAAACCAATAGAAATAGGACATTAAGGTAGACCAATCTAGCACACTAAAACTGAAAATTTGACATTAACATACAATGAAGCCTAGAAATAATTTGGCTATAAATACCAACTTGTGAGAATTGTAAATTGCACTATACTGGCAGCATATTGAAATGCGAAATGTGACATGTTGATACTAGAATCAACTTATCCATGATGTATAAAAAGGTCAACATTTTCATTGACCAGTGAATTGTATAATGACCAGTAAACCCTAAAAATAAAGAAATAAATATTTAATCTTGTAATATGCCCTAGTTTGCCTAGTTGACTAGTTTGGATAGGTTGGCATGCCAATAGGATTCTGATAGCTGTTCTGTAAATGGCTCTACGCCACATTGTGTTTTCTGGCTTATTATGTCATACTATGATTTTAATAGCCTATGGCTATACGGATTGTGTTATTATATTCGGCTTAATGCCTGATTAAGTATATGGCTTTTTAGCCACACTATTTGCACACCGAGAGATATTTTGTGATCGATGGTGTGACGGCCTGAGGTACTAGGTATTAGTATATTCTTTTATCCCGTCTGGTTAGTGTGTAGGCTACAAGGGTAGTCAATTAAAACATTATTCAATTCAGGCAGTTAAGTTAAGTTAAGTATACGAAAATTTCAGTACAATTAAATTAAGCATTGAATGAAATGAGTGAAAGAGATTAGCAATAGAAATATAACAAAAATACAATTTGCAGAACCGTAGAGACTTAAAATACAATACAGTTAGAATAATTGATTCCCGGATATCCAAATTATAATTTATTTCTTTCTTTATTTGTATATATTATTTCTTGTTATATTATTGTACCACTAAATAGAAATTCTTAGCGCGATGGAATTGTTTCCTCGCGCAGGTACTGAAGGTAAAACCAGTAGACTGTCGACTGAGATTTTTGGAGTCCAGATCTGCAGAAGTGTCAGAAGAGTACAAGGTTGTCACCTGCTCAGCAATGCATGTAGATAGGGCTCATATTACACATATTATGTATATTGTTCATTCTTAGCATATTGTAAATTATATGTATATCTTGTACAAAAGAAACTTTTGTAACTATCTTTATAAGTTATGTAAAATTATCAAGTTGAGAAATTCTGATATATGAGTTGATGAGATGATTATCTGATCTTGATGATTCTGATCTAAATTAAGTTTGAGAAATTTTGAGATTTATTCTGATTTTGAGAAACTGATGAGATATTATTGAGATAAATTGAGCTATGAATTTGAGCATATATTGAATTTATTTTAGTAGGTTTAGAAGAACTGTTAGTCCAAATTACAGCTGGCACTCTGCTGGATTGTCATTAAAATTTTTGAAATTTCCAAATTTTTCAAATTTTGATAAACAGTAAAAATAGCCTAAACCTCAGATAATGTTTTTGAATAAGTAAATCAAGAACTATAATGAAATAAGATAAGATTAGGTGCTTCAGCACTCCATGTGACACGCCTTGCTCGGCTACACTGTAGACGGGTAAGGGGTGTTACATACTGTGTATGGGTATATGGGCATGTATTGGCTCCTACTAGTTATATATGGAGGTAGGTGTTGATCAAGATGGAATCTGTTCCTCTAAGTAAATAGGGATAAAATCCTATGTTCATTTAATTATTCTTGATGTTTCAAGTTCCTGGCTAGGATAGATAGATTTAATTAGAAAAGGGTTTCTGATGAGAAAATCTTTTTAATCAAGAACTGGAATTAAAAGAGAACATAATATTCATAGCAAATGGGATTTGACATAAACCATGACTCCAGCTCGAATTGGGATTTTGTAACAGAGAGATTCTAGTGCACGGTAACATATGATTATAGGTTCATTTAAAGGTAAACCTTATTAGTGATTGGGTGGCCATGGAATGCTATGCTAGGTGTTAACCATGGTCTATGAGGTGCATAAAATGATTTAGAAAAATCATTCATGGTAAGAAAGAGTTCTGATGATATTAAGAGTTGATATCTTGTCTCATTGTCAATTAGTGATGAGCCTAGTAAATCACACTCATACACAAGTAATCACCAAATTAAATATGATTTCCTTAATTAATTAAAGAGTTTAATTGATTAATTAAATAGGTTTGGTTTGTAATTAGATTGCAAAGTCCCTAGCATGGCTTGAAACCAAATCTATGTTATTGGATGTATAGTGTAAGTTAAATCTATATTTAAAGTGTTTAAATATGAATTTAATTAATGAGAAATTAATTAATAAAGATTAATTAATTAATTTATATTTGATATAAATTGATTAGAAGAAGAGAAATAATTATTTTGGATTGAGAACTCAAAATTAAGACACAGGGGTATTTTGGTCATTTCACAGGGTGACATGTGGCACCATGAGATGGTGACACATGGCACTACACATAAGCTTGCCAAATGTCCTTTAATCAGGTAAGATGATCAAAGTCAAGATTAAGTAGAGGTTTGACACTTGGCACAATGTGATTGGGTCAATTAAACCTAGAACCAATCAGAGGGTGACATGTGGCAAGGGTTTTAAGTGGTGACTTAGCTATATAAGTGTATGGATGAAAGAACAAAAACATAAGCTGCCATTCATCTCTTTGTGCCGCCACCCTTGGCTGCCATCCTTTCTCTTCTTCTTCATCTCTCATCAATTCAAAGAGATTAGACAACAATCTCTTGAATTAAAAATACTAGAAATTGTTTCTAGTGTCCTGTTTACATCTGTAATCTCTCAAAAGGCAAAACTTGATTTTCTAATTCATAGAAAAGCTTTAGAAGATGTTCATAGAAAAGCTTTAGAAGATGTTCAAGGGCTGCCATAGGTGATCTTGGTGTGGACAAGCTAGAGGGATAACATCTGGTGTCCTAAGACGCATCCCAAATGTGCCAAACATACTGCAGTGCATCAAAAGGTTAGTGCACTTGTCCTTGATCTAATCTAGGGTTCTAATGAATTAATCTGATTAATTCTAAAATCTTAAATGGCAAATCTAGATCCAAAACATATTAAAAGAGTTTTAATATGCTGTTTATCATTGAAATCAAATAGATAAAAATGAATCTTGCATGATGCATGTGACCATAGGTGAAAAATTTTTGAATTCAATGATATAAACTTGTGTTTTTCATGCTTTTGCTCCTTCAATTGGTATCAGAGCCAATATATTTGCCATTTTGATTGTTGATTATATGATTTAATTGTGTGGTGTGATCATGAGATGATAGATCCATTGCTGGTTGCAAAGGAAAAGTGGCGGCTTAGTGTTGAACACCATTGGTGCGCACACTTTGTGGTCACTAATGGTGTGCGCAAGGTTTGGATTTTTAATTTACAATTGTTGTATGATATAAAAGCTCATCCTATGTCTAATTAAATTGTTTAATTAGAGTTTTAATAACACAATTAAATTTTGATTCAGATCTAAATTTTAAAAGTTATTTGAATGTGATTCAAATCTGAATTTTTAAAGTTGTTTAAATATGAATCAAATCTGAATTTTTAAAGTTGTTTGAATGTGAATCAAATTTGAATTTTAAAAGTTGTTTGAATGTGATTCAAATCTAAATTTTTAAAGTTGTTTGAATATGATTCAAATCTGAATTTTTTAAATTTGTTTGAATGTTATTCAAATCTGAATTTTTTAAATTTGTTTAAATGTTATTCAAATCTGAATTTTTAAATATGTTTGAATGATATTCAAATCTGAATTTTTAAACTTGTTTGAATCATATTTAAATCTGGATTTTTAAGTTGAATATGAGATATTCAATTTAATTTAAGTATGTATGTTTTATTTAATTGTTAAATAGTGATATGCATGATGGATGATCATGGACTATAAAAGGCCAATGTGATTGGATTTATTTCTTTTATGTTTCTTTGGGTTGTAAATTAGTTTTAATTTATTTTTGGGCATGTATTATTAAGGTTGTAATAATTTTGGATTGTAATTTCATTTATTTAGTTCTTGTAAATTTGCCTTGGTACGCCAAGGATTACTATGTAATTGGATTGCAAGAAGATCAAGGAGGTCAAGAGCATTGGTGGGACCAGTGGGAGGAATTCAAGATCATGTGTTGATTATGTACTCCTTCAGCAACTCTTATAAAATGAATAAATGAAATGCACCAAGAAATGCCCTGATTCAATTCTTGGTGGCTCAGAATTGAATCCCTTAGAAAGTCCATGATCATACCATATTTACTATTTATCCATGAATGCATGAGATGTATGGGATTGTAACACCCTCACTGTAACAATTCCGTACATTCTACTGTTCAGGTGACCGGTGTCTGTTCGAACAGCTAGAATGACTGGAACTATATGTAAACTAGAGTGAGGAGTCATAAATAACTCAAATAATGATAAGAAAAATTTAGAAAAAATTTTAGAAATAAAATACAATCAAGTTAAATGAACCGGTGCCCTAGCGATGGGTAACCCAGTGGGAAGTTGCGGTCTTCGAAGCTAGAAGCCCTAAACCCTGGAGAAAATTCATAAAATAATTTTTGGAACTCCAGAGAAGAGTCATTGAGGTTTCAATGGCATTAGAATGCCAAGAAAATGTTTAGAAAAATTTTTAGCTTAGTACAGACGATTTTAGCTCCATAAGCCAAATGGAGGGCATTTTGATCATTTCGTCTTCAGAGATGATTTTTAGCCGACTTGTCCAGTTAAGTAAATAATTATTATGATATAAAATATGAATAAATATTGCTAAAAATTGAATTGAAACTGAGTAGAAAAGAAAAGAAAAGAAAATGGATGAAAATTTGATTTTTGACATCACATGATGTCATCAAACCACTTCCACCCAATAACCTTGCAACACACACTTTAAAACTAATAAAAATGAGATAAATGAGACAAATTGACAAACAAATCTGCATCTTCACCATGGGCAGCCAAAACCAGAGAAAAAGAGAAAGAGAGAAGAGGGAAACCTCTATTGGAGCACACTTCATGCTTGTGTTCTATCCACAAAACCATCTCAAAACCCTAGCTTCCCTTGACAAAAACTCATCCTCACACCTAGAGCAAGCTTTGGACAGTAAAAAGAAAGGAAGAAAGTGAAGGTTTGAAGTTTTAGAAGTGACTCCATTCAAAGTTAGTGCTAAATCTCTTACTTTTCTCCTTATATTTTTTATTTGAACTTTAAGTTAAGTTAGAAAATGGAGAAAATTTGAAGAAAATATGCATATTAGGAACATTCTAATTTTTGGTAGCCATGGGGGAAGGCTGAGAATTGTTGATTTGATTGAATTAAGTTGCTTGGGAATGATGTTTGATGACTATATTAGAGTTAGATGTTGATTTGTGTATGTTAGATGAAGTGATGGATTGTTAGGGTTAGGGTTTGTAATGAATTGAGGGTTATTGTATTTTAATATTAAGTAGAGTTTTAATGGTCAATTAGTGACCATTTGGCTGAGTATAATGAGGACTTAAAGTGAATTGTAGCTTTGGATTTGAGGTTAGGTGTGCTGCCTTAGGTGACCTGCAGATCTGGATGTGAGTCTTGCATGTTTGGGCAGCTATAACTTGGGCTGTGTAGGTTCAATTGGTGCAAAGCCAATTGGAAATGAAATTAGACACATATGGCACAACTTTAATGAAGGAACCCTATCCAGAAACTAAACTTATGATGCCCTAAAAATTGACCAAATCTGGGTAGCACTAATTCTGCCTGGGCAAAATGACCAAATGAACAGTGTTCATTCATTTGGTCATAACTCAGTGTAGAAAAGTCCAATTGACCTAAAATTTATATCAATGGAAAGCTAAGGCAATTTAGAACAATTTTCATGTAGAACATAAACTCAAATTCTGAACTTAACTAAATGAAATTGGTAGTCAAATTTGGACAATAAAATCTAGCAGAACCAAAAATTGCCCAGAAATTCTGGGTAAAGGCAATCCGACCAGTTATGGTGAAATAGCCATAACTTGAGCTAAAAAACTCCAAATGGAGTGATTGAAAAAGGAAATTAAACTAGATACATAAAGGAACAACTTTCATGAAGAAAGATTAGCCAAATTCTCACTTTAGCATAGACTAATGAAACAGTAAACATAGGACATAAAAACTAAAAAATTTGGAAATACTTTTAGAAGGCTTTGAATTGCAATTGGCAATCAATGCCAACAAGTTTAGAACCCAAAATGTGAGATCTTAGTGCAATTGGAATTAACACACCTATTATATATGAAAAGTCAACAATTTGAGTGAATAGTAATGTGTGAATAGTAACCTTAAAGACAAAAGAAATAATAAAAGAAATTAAAGAAGCCATTATGAGTAATGTATAAATATATATTGTAATTGGTGAATTTGAATGACTTAATGAATTCCAAAAATTTTGTGAATAGGTAATTGAGACTTATACTCCCAACACCAATGGAATTCATAATATATTAGCAATACAACTTGAAGTATGAAATGAAATTTACATAAATAGATTGTTGAATGTATAAATGAGATAAAAGTGTCATTTGGGATTTAGGTTCCCATTAAGAGAGAAAGGAAAGATGTTTTGAATGTGAATGGTAGATCAAATGAATGTGAATTGTAATTAGTATGAATATTATGATGAATGCATAAATTACCTAGAAATGTGAATTTGGAAATTATGGTTCCACTATAAACAAAATTAGAATGCTATAAAAATAGAAATGAAAAATAAAATGAAATGATGAAACATATAAACTCCTAATGGTACTAATATGCCCATGTATTGCCTAGATATGTATGTCCAATTGGATAGATTGGCATGCCAATAGGGTATTATTTTAGCAGTACTGCGAAAGGCTTTATGCCTGTATTTATGGCTTTATGCCCGTACTCATGGCTTTATGCCCACACTCATGGCTTTTATGCCCGATTATGTGTTATCTTGGCTTTTTAGCCATTCTAATTGCATACGTGGTTGACGTTACGCGTCCCATGGTATGAAGGCCCGAGGCACAGCGGTGTCCAGTGCCAACGACCCATTATCCAGTTTACTCAGCCTGTCATAGGTTACTTGGGCAGTGAAATTTATTAAGAATAATGTGAATTAAATGAATGAATAAGAAAGAAACTAGAATTAGTTTTAAAATTTTATGTACTATGAAATGATCCAGAAACCTAGGAAATGTTGAGTGAAAGGATAAAAAGATTAGCAAAATAGATATCATTTAAATAGATAATTACAACTGCATCTTTGAAATAACATGAATAGAATTGTAATATACTAATATATTTCGTATTTTGTATATGACTATAGTAAATTTAGGAAACAAGCAATTCCAAAGAACAATATAATATCACAAAAGATAATTAATATTAGGAATTCCATATGAAATGAAAATAATTCTTGATTACAAAAATTAGGTTTTATTTCCATCTGTATTTTGTATATATTATTTTCTTATTATATTATTGCAGCACTAAGCAGCAATGCTAGCGCGATGGATTTGTTTCCTCTCATAGGTAATGAAGGTAAAGCCCAGAAAAAAAATATATTAAACAGAAATTTTGTAGTTCTGATCTGTAGGAGTGTCTGAAGTATTCAAAGTTGTCACCTCCTCAGCAATGCATGTAGATAGGGCTCACATTAGTTTGGCTATTTCATATGTAATCAATTTATACATCATGTAAATTATGAGATTATGTAATAATTTTATAAATTATGTAAATTAATGAAATTTGAAAAATTTGTTTATGTGATTTGAGTATGAATGGAAATGTATGGAAATGATTATGAAATTGAAATATATGGATGAGATTTGAAATATGAGATGACTATGAGAATGATTGATGAGATAATTATGATTAGTATGGATGAGATTTTATTGTGAAAATATTATTGAAATTCAAATAGGTGAATAGTAAAACACGTCAAACGATAATAAAATAGGGGAAACTCCGTTAGTTTCTCCGTCAAAAAATAATTGATATTAAATTAAACAAATTCAAAATTCTTAAAGGAATAAAGTGAGATAAGTTAGGGTGCTCCGGCACTAAATGTAGCACGCCTCGCTCGGCTACATTGTAGTCTGGTGAGGGGTGTTACATTTATTGGTATTAGAGCATGGTTTAGGCTTTCCTAGGCATCGATAGATAGAAAGCGATAATGTGCATAATATGCATTGTATTCATATGAGTCGAGGTGACACTAATGCATATTTGTTTTCTCTAGTAAGGTGAAGAAATAAGGAGGTAGCAGCTCCTCGACTTTTTACACTAGGTAAATTTCGAGGATGAAATTTTTGTTAGAGGGGAAGAATTGAAACACCCTCACTGTAGCAATTCAGTACATTCTATTATTCAAGTGACCGGTGTCTGTCCGGACAGCTAGAATGACTGGAACTATATGTAAACTAGAGTGAGGAGTCATAAATAACTCAAATAATGATAAGAAAAATTTAGGAAAAATTTTAGAAATAAAATATAACCAAGTTAAATGAGTCGGTGACCTAGCGATGGGTAACCCAGTGGGAAGTTATGGTTTTCGCAGCTAGAAGCCCTAAACCAAGGAGAAAATTCATAACATAATTTTTGGGACTCCAGAGAAGATTCATTAAGGTTTTGATGGCATTAGAATGCCAAAAAAATGTTTAGAAAAATTTTTAGATCGGTACAGACGATTTTGGCTCGATAAGCCAAACGGAGGACATTTTGATCATTTCGTCTTCAGATATGATTTTTGGCCGACTTATCCAGTTAAGTAAATAATTATTATGACATAAAATGTGAATAAATATTGCTAAAAATTGAATTGAAAATGAGTAAAAAAGAAAAGAAAAGAAAATGGATGAAAATTTCATTTTTGACATCACATGATGTCATTAAACCCCTTCCACCCAATCATCTTGCAACACACACTTTAAAACTAATAAAAAGGAGATAAATGAGACAAATTGACAAACAAATATGCATCTTCACCATGGGCAGCCGAAACAAGAGAAAAAGAGAAAGAGAGAAGAGGGAAACCTCCATTGGAGTACACTTCAAGCTTGTGTTCTACCCCCAAAACCACCTCAAAACCCTAGCTTCCCTTGATAAAAACTCATCCTCACACCTAGAGCAAGCTTTGGACAGCAAAAAGAAAGGAAGAAAATAAAGTTTTGAAGTCTTAGAATTGACTCAATTCAAGGTTAGTGCTAAATCTCTTACTTTTCTCCTTATATTTTTTATTTAAACTTTGAGTTAAGTTAGAAAATGGAGAAAATTTGAAGAAAATATGCATGTTAGGAACATTCTAATTTTTGGCAGCCATGGGGGAAGGTTGAGAATTGTTGATTTGATTGAATTAAGTTTCTTAGGAATGATGTTTGATAACTATATTAGAGTTAGATGTTGATTTGTGTATGTTAGATGAAGTGATGGATTGTTAGGGTTAAGGTTTGTGATGAATTGAGGGTTATTTTATTTTAATGTTAAGTGGAGTTTTAATGTTCAATTAGTGACCATTTGGCTGAGTATAATGAGGAATTGAAGTGAATTGTAGCTTTGGATTTGAGGTTGGGTGTGCTGCCTTAGGTGACCTGCAGGTCTGAATGTGAGTCTAGCATGTTTGGATAGCTATAACTTGGGTTGTGTAGGTTCAATTGGTGCAAAGCCAATTGGAAATGAAATTAGACACATAATGGCACAACTTTGAAGAAGGAACCCTATCCAGAAACTAAACTTATGATGCTCTAAAAATTGACCAAATTCGGGTAGCAACAATTTTGCCTGGGCAAAATGACCAAATGAATAGTATTCATTCATTTGGTCATAACTCAGTGTAGAAAGGTCCAATTGACCTAAAATTTATATCAATGGAAAGCTGAGGAAATTTAGAACAACTTTCATGTAGAACACAAACTCAAATTCTGAACTTAACTAAATGAAATTGCTAGCCAAAACTGGACTATAAAATCTTGTAGAACCAAAAATTGCCCAGAAATTCTGGGTAAAGGCAATCCGACCAGTTATGGTGAAATAGCCATAACTTGAGCTAGAAAACTCCAAATGGAGTGATTGAAAAAGGAAATTAAACTAGATACATAAAGGAACAACTTTCATGAAGAAAGATTAGCCAAATTCTCACTTTAGCATAGACCAATGAAATAGTAAACATAGGACATAAAAACTAAAAATTTGGAAATACTTTTAGAAGGCTTTGAATTGCAATTGGCAATCAATACTAACAAATTTAGAACCCAAAATGTGAGATCTTAGTGCAATTGGAATTAACACACCTATTATATATGAAAAGTCAACAATTTGAGTGAATAGTAATGTGTGAATAGTAACCTTAAATACATAAGAAATAATAAAAGAAATTAAAGAAGCCATTATGAGTAATGTATAAATATATATTGTAATTGGTGAATTTGAATGACTTAATGAATATCAAAAATTTTGTGAATAGGTAATTGAGACTTATACTCCCAACACCAATGGAATTCATAATATATTAGCAATACAACTTGAAGTATGAAATGTAATTTACATGAATAGATTGTTGAATATATAAATGAGATAAAAGCGTCATTTGGGATTTAGGTTCCCATTAAGAGAGAAAGGAAAGATGTTTTGAATGTGAATGGTAGATCAAATGAATGTGAATTGTAATTAATATGAATATTGCGATGAATGCATAAATTACCTAGAAATGTGAATTTGGAAATTATGCTTCCACTATAAAAAAAAATTAGAATGCTATAAAAATATAAATGAAAAATAAAATGAAATGATGAAACATATAAACTCCTAATGGTACTAATATGCCCATGTATTGCCTAGACATGTGTGTCCGATTGTATAGATTGGCTTGCCAGTAGGGTATTATTTTAGCAGTACTGCGAAAGGCTTTATGCCTGTATTCATGGCTTTATGCCCGTATTCATGACATTATGCCCGTACTGATGGCTTTATGCCCACACTCATGGCTTTTATGCCCGATTATGTGTTATCTTGGCTTTTTAGCCATTCTGATTATATACGTGGTTGACTTTTCGTGTCCCATGGTATGACGGCTCGAGGCACCGCGGTGTCCAGTGCCAACGACCCGTTATCCAGTTTAGTTAGCCTGTCATAGTGTAACACCCTCACTGTAGCAATTCCACACATTCTACTGTTACGGTGACCGGTGTCGATCTGGACAGCTAGAACGTCTGAAAAAATATTTAGACTAGAGTGAGGAGTCATAAATAACTCAAATAAGTGTAAGAAAAATTAAGGAAAAATTTTAGAAATAAAATACAACCAAGTTAAATGAGCCGGAGCCCTAGCGATGGGTAACCCAGTGGGAAGTTGCGGTCCTCGCAGCTAGAAGCCCTAAACCCGGGAGAAAATTCATGAAATAATTTTTGAGACTCCAGAGAAGATTCATTGAGGTTTCTATGGCATTAGAATGCCAAGAAAATGCTTAGAAAAATTTTTAGATTGGTACAAACGATTTTGGCTAAATAAGCCAAACGAATGGCATTTTGGTCATTTGGTCTTCAGAGATGATTTTGGCCAACTTGTCCAGTTAAGTAAATAATTATTATGACATAAAATATGAATAAATATTACTAAAAATTTAATTAAAAATGAGTAGAAATGAAAAAAAAAAAAAAGAAAAATGAAAGAAAAGTTTAATAATTACATCATGCTTGAGTAAGCATGATGCAATTAAAAGCTCTCCACCAATCACCATGAGACAACCATTTAATGAACAAGTAAAAAGAAGATAAATGAGTCAAAAAAAAAAATGAAAAATCCATCTTCTTCTCCAATATTCTCCCGTCCAACCCTCTCTTCTCCATTTCCTCTTAAATTCTTTCATTTTCCTATCATTAAAACACCATTTCAAGCTTCCAAATCATTACCTTCCTTCACAAAAATAGTTTGCAGCCTTGATAAACCTCCATAGCCGGCCATAAAACCCAAGGAAAGTGGGAAGAAAAGTGAAAGAAAAATCTGGTTGGCAGCCCCAAAGAGGTGAATCAAGTGTTGGGTTGATTGAAGGTTGCTTGGATCTAGAAGAATAAGGTTAGTGCTAGAAATTCTCTTGGAATTTAAAATTTATGCAAGTTGATTTAGGTTTTGCTAAAATATGGAATTTTGTGTTGTGACTTGAATTTGATGATGTTGAGGTTGATTATTGACTATTAGAAGTGCTATAAATGTGAATTGAAGTTTGGAAGTTGGGTGGAATTGAAAAGTGGGAGTGCTTCTCTTATGCAGGAAATTCGGACCTATGAGTCCAAGGTATTTTTTGACCTATAACTGATGTTGTGTGACTCCAATTGGTATGAGGCCAATTGGAGGTGAAACTAGACTCAAAATGCCCCATTTTTCATGAAGAAACCCTACCCAAATTCTATCCATAAGTTGACCAATTTGCTGGTCCAATCCGGATATCCAAACACTGAACCCAGAAAAATGACCAAATGAACAGCGCATGTTCATTTGGCCATAACTCTCTTTAGACAGGTCCAAATGACTTGAATTTTATACATTGGTAAGCTTAGACATAGTACTACAACTTTCATTGAGAACACCAAGCCCAGAAATGCTTCTAACCTAATGAAATTGTTGACTCAAATTAGGACACCAAACTGACCTGAACCATTCTTCCCAGAATTTTCTGGACATAGACTACCCGACCAGTTTTGGCAAAATAGCCATAACTTGGTCTATAAAAATTTAAATGCAATGAAACCAATGGCAAAAGTTTTAGAAGACACAGGTCTACACTATTTGTATTTTGACCAAAACCCAGAACCCAAAGGAATTAGGTCAAATGCTTAAAAGAACTTAGTACATCCAAACCTAGAAATTTACCCAATTTCATTTGACCCCGGATTAGTGTTTATATCATATCTTCCACTAGAAAACTCCATTTAGGATGAGCCATACCTTTTCAGAATCCTAAGATAGAGGGATCTAACTTTGTTTTAGAATTCTTCCTCAAATTATGAATGTAAGAATCCTAAAAATCCACTCGTAGTCACTGACCTGAATCTGGACCCTAAAGACACAGGGTATTAGAGTCTGGGCCAATTAAATTAGTATAATAAATTCTACAAAACTTGAAAAATTGTGATTAAAAATTTTGAGTGACCATAAGACATAGGGAAACAAATTCTATGAAGAGCACTAGACCTAAATGTGACTACAACTTGGTCAATAAAATTTGTAAAATGTAACTACAAAATCTGCCTAGCTAAGGAACCAGAACTAGGAAATGAACCAGTTATGGTTATTTGACCATAACTTGAGCTACAAAACTCCAAATGGAGTGATTCAAAAAAACGAAATTAAACTAGATACATAAAGGAACAACTTTCATGAAGAAATATTAGCCAAATTCTCACTTTAGCATAGACCAATGAAACAGTAAACATAAGACATAAAAACTGAAAATTTGGAAATACTTTTAGAAAGCTTTGAATTGCAATTAATGCCAACAAATTTAGAACCAAAAATGTGGGATCTTAGTGCAATTGGAATTAACACACCTATTATATATGAAAAGTCAACAATTTGAGTGAATAGTAATGTGTGAATAGTAACCTTAAAGACATAAGAAATAATAAAAGAAATTAAAGAAGTCATTATGAGTAATATATAAATATATATTGTAATTGGTGAATTTGAATGACTTAATGAATACCAAAAATTTTGTAATTGAGACTTATACTCCCAACACCAATGGAGTTCATAATATATTAGCAATACAACTTGAAGTATGAAATGTACCTTACATGAATAGATTATTGAATGAATAAATGTGATAAAAGTGTCATTTGGGATTTAGGTTCCCATCAAGAGAGAAAGGAAAGATGTTTTGAATTTGAATGGTAGATCAAATGAATGTGAATTGTGATCAATATGAATGATATAAGGAATGTATGAATATTATGATGAATGTATAAATTATGGAACTTGTCATGAAATAATGAAGTCATAAAATACAATTAATTAATATTTAATAATATTATGTGCCCTTGTATTGCCTAGACATGTGTGTCAGATTGGATAGATTGGCATGCCAATAGAGTATTGTTTTAGCAGTACTGTGAAAGGCTTTATGCCTATATTCATGGCTTTATGCCCGTACTCATGGCTTTATACCCGCATTCATGGCTTTATGCCTACACTCATGGCTTTTATGCCCGATTATGTACTATCATGGCTTTTTAGCCATATTGACTGCATACATGGTTGACGTTCTGCGTCCCATGGTATGATGGCCCGAGGCACCGAGTTGTCCAATGCCAACAACCCATTATCCAATTTAGTCAGCCTGTCATAGGTTACTTGGGCAGTGAAATTTATTGAAATAAGTTAAGAATATTAGTAATTAAAAATATTAGAAATTAAATAAATGAGTAAGATGACCTAAAATAAATTAGAATAGTTATTTATTACAAAGAATCGAAATGAACTGAATCGAAATGAACTGAATTGATATTAAAATTTACTTATTATGAAATAATCTGAGACAACCTAGAAAGTATTTAGAAAATGCTAAAAGATTAGCAAAGAAAATTATAACATACATAAATATTGCAAATGTGACTTACATAATAATATAAGCATAAATTTATTATTTTTAGATGGCGAAATAAACACTTCCAAAGAAGACTAAATTAGGATAAAACATATTAAATTTTAGAAACTGCATGTGAAGTATAAATAAATCTTAATTATTTGAATTATGTTTTATTTCTATCTTTATTTGCATATTATTTCCTTGTTATATTATTGCACCACTAAGCAGCAATGCTTAGCGCAATGGAATTATTTCCTCGCACAGGTACTGAAGGTGAAGCCCAGATAACAATATTAAACAGAGATTTTGGAGTCCTGATCTGCAGAAGCGTCTAAAGTATTCAAAGTTATCACCTCCTCAGCAATGCATGTAGATAGGGCTCACATTAAGCATTTTTGTGTATGTTGTTTATTTCTTATATTGTAATGTAAATTAGCAAAATGTAATTAATTTGTATATCATGTAAATTAAGGATTTATGTAATTATTGCAAATCATGTAAATTAATGCAAATTTGAGAATTTTGCTATAAGAATGGAGCATGAATGAATTTGTACAAATGAGTATAGATTTGAATTACATAATGATTTTTCAAATGATGATATGAGTATGGATGAGATTATACTTAGAAAATATTGGTGAATTTTCAAACAGGTGAATAGTAAAACACGTCAAACAAAAATAAAATAGGGGAAACTCCGTTAGTTTCTCCATCGGAAAATAATTGATATTAAATATAACGAGAATAAAATTTTTAAAGAAATAAAGTAAGATAAGTTAGGGTGCTCCGGCACCGAATGTAGCACTCTTTGCTCGGCTACACTGTAGTCGGGTGAGGGGTGTTACACATAGGTTACTTTGGTAGTGAAATTTATTAAGAATAATGTGAATTAAATGAATCAATATGAAAGAAACTAGAATTAGTTTTAAAATTTTATTTACTATGAAATGATCCAAACACTTAGGAAATGTTGAGTGAAAGGATAAAAAGATTAGCAAAATAGATATCATTTAAATAGATAATTACAACTGCATCTTCTGAAATAACATGAATAGAATTGTAATATACTAATATATTTCGTATTTTGTATATGACTACAGTAAATTTAGGAAACAAGCGATTCCAAAGAACAATATAATATCACAAAAGATAATTAATATTAGGAATTCCATATGAAATGAAAATAATTCTTTATTACGCAAATTAGGTTTTATTTCCATCTGTATTTTGTATATATTATTTTCTTGTTATATTATTGCACCACTAAGCAGCAATGCTTAGCGCGATGGATTTGTTTCCTTGCTTAGGTACTGAAGGTAAAGCCTAGAAAGAAAAATATTAAACAGAGATTTTGGAGTTCTGATCTGTAGAAGTGTTTGAAGTATTCAAGGTTGTCACCTCCTCAGCAATGCATGTTGATAGGGCTTACATTAGTTTAGCTATTTCATATGTAATCAATTTATACATCATGTAAATTATGAGATTATGTAATAATTTTGTAAATTATGTAAATTAATGAAATTTGAAAATTTTGCTTATGTGATTTGAGTATGAATGGAAATGTATGGAAATGATTATGAAATTAAAATATATGGATGAAATTTGAAATATGAGATGACTATGAGAATGATTGATGAGATAATTATGATTAGTATGGATGAGATTTTATTGTCAAAATATTATTGAAATTCAAACAGGTGAATAGTAAAATAAGTCAAACGATAATAAAATAGGGGAAACTCCGTTAGTTTCTCCGTCGAAAAATAATTGATATTAAACTAAATGAATTCAAAATTCTTAAAGGAATAAAGTAAGATAAGTGAGGGTGCTCCGGCACCGAATGTAGCACGCCTTGCTCGGCTACACTATAGTCGGGTGAGGAGTGTTACAGGGAATGTATGCAAATATATGATATATGCATGCTAAATGGATAATGTTCAAAGTGAGACCATAATAGTAATTAGGACGACCACAAAATCTTCCAATTAAATGATTAAGTTGAATATGCTATAATTGAAGTAATTATAACATGGGCCCTCCATTGGGGCAATTATTTTAAGAAATTTTAAATAGTTGCATATGATGCAATTAATTTAAGAGATTTTCTTAAGAATAATTATTACGCATGAGATGTTGTAAATATGTAAATAGTTTGGTAGCCAATAATGGACGTGCTTGAGGACATTAAAATTATTTGCATGTTTACTGGCTCAATGGGATCAACTTAACTAATGCAAGATATGTCAATAATGGATGTGCCTGAGATTTTGAGCATTAGGGGCTAGGTAAAGGATTGAACCTCATATGAGATGTGATGGGCAAGGAGTTGCTCACTTATAGTTTATTGTAATTCCAATAATGGATGTGCCTGAGGATGATCAATAGGATTATAAGAATTCAATCACCCACTAGAAATCCATCCAACTAGGATTTCTGTTTTCTACTTTGGAAGTGTAGGATTCGCTAAGTTAGTGGGAGGACCAATTTGATTAAAAGACCATAATCATTTTGGTTAAATACATGATACATTTAGTAATTAATCTGATTATTTTCTGCAGTTAATTTTTTGATAATAATGAGCACAGAACAACCACCACCATCCAATATCCTTGCAATTGTAGTTTTCTCCTTCAAATTAATTTATATCATATATTAATTAATTAATTAATTTCACCATTAAATTTATATTTAAACTCTTTAAATGTAAATCTAATTTATATTATACATCTAATATCCAAGATTTGATTTCAAGTCATGCTAGGGACTTTGCAATCTTATTGCAAACCAAATCTATTTAATCAATTAATTAAACTCTTTAATTAATCAATTAAATCATAATTTACTTGGTGGTAAACTTGTGTAGGTGTGTCACTTACTAGGCTCATTACTCATTGGCAATGAGAAATGATATTAACTCTTAATATCATTGGAACTCTTCTAGACCATAAATGATTTCCCTAAATCATTTTAGGCTTCTCATAGATCATGGTTGACAACTAGCATAGCATGCCATGACCACCCAATTAGTAATAAGGAATACCTTAAAATATGAACCTTTAATCATACATCACTGTGCACTTAAATCCCTCCGTATAATGTCCCAATCCCATTAAGGGTCATGGTAAAGTCAAACCCCTTATCATGGAATTTTATGCACTCATTTGAAATCTAATTCTTGACATATAAGACTTTACCATCAGGAAACATCTTTCCTGACAAAGTCATCTATCCTGGCTAGAAACTTAATCTTGTCAAGAACAACTCAAATTTGCATGGGATTTTTGTTAGTAATATGCCATAGAGTATATCATTTTGCTTATATATTGTATATATTTTTATTAATAAAAGGCAATTGTTCTTTTCTGTTTACATAATTTATCTATGTGTAATGGAAAAGGTCCATTGGTATTTTGTTAGAAATTCTATTCTTAAATTATTAAGAATATCAATGACAGTTTTTTCTAGTACAAAGTATCATAAATTGGTTCACAATCGAAGATACTTCACAAAGGACATGACTTATTCAGAAAGATTATTATTCATGTTAGTTCCCAAAGTAATAGTATGAGATGCTAATAAGTTGGAGTGGTGAGTCTCATGCCACATAACAGCATACTTGATCGCAATAGGTTGACAGGACCTAATATATCTGATTGGTTTGAAACTTGTCCTGAACCTTGAACATATAGGATATGTTCTAGACTCAAATGTTCCTGGTCCCTTACCTCCAGAGGCCACTCAAGAGGAACATGAAACTTTGGACAAGTGGAAGGAGCATGATATGAGAGCTAAGTGTTACATGCTTGCTTCAATGAGTAATGAGTTACAAAAGCAGCATGAGAACATACAGAGTGCGAGTGAGATCCTCCTTCACCTACAAGAGTCGTATGGTGAGCACAACAGGAATGTTAGATATGAGTTATCTAGACAACTATCCCGCATGAGGATGTCTGAGGGATAGAATATTGGGGATCATGTCCACAATATGATTCGATTGATTGAGCAGCTGGAACATCTTGACTTTAACATGGATTTCTAACTGCAGATGGATTTGATCCTTCAGCTAGAACATCCTTTAGTCACAAGACGGATTTTGTGACAAATTTTCATATGACTAAACAGGAATGCACCTTGGCTGGTTTACTCAACATGCTGGTTATTGCCCAAAATAATATGTCGAGCAATAAAAGAAAAGAGGTAGCTTTGATTGCATCTTCTTATGCTGGAAAGTCCAATAAGAAGAAGGGCAATAAGAAAAAGAAGCCCCAGATTCCTGGTCCTTCCAAGAAAATAGCTAAACAGAAAGGGAAGACTAAAGCTGATGGAGGCAAAGGAAAGTGTTTCCACTGCCAGAAGGATGGGCACTGGAAAAGGAACTGCCTAGAATATCTTGCTTCTCTGAAGGACAAAAAGGATACACCTTTGGAAGGTATGTCCATATCTTATTATTTAGATTCTGATGATACTCATAGTTCATCTACAACTTGGGTTTTAGATACTGGTGCCAATTCTCACATTTCTTATGATATGCAGGAACTAGCAAATAGTAGCAGCTTGCGTTCTCGAGATGTTAGAATCTGAATTGGCAATGGCTCAACTGTTAAAGCTTTAGCCATAGGATCTAAATCCTTTTACATGTTTGGACATGTTATGTGTTTGGATAATATATTATATGTACCTGATGCTTTTAAGAATATCATTTCTATATCTAGTTTGACTAGAAATGGCTATGAATTTCAGTTCACAAATGATGTTTGCAATATTTATTTTGGAAATAAATGTGTTGGTTCGGGTTATATGAATGATGGTCTTTATTATTTGGATAATAATGACAAACACAAAATGAATGCAAGTGATCTAAATGAATGCAATGCCATGGTGAAAATCAACTCAAGCTCAAAATATATTTGGCACTTAAGGTTATGTCATATTACAGAAGATAGGATTGCAAAATGGAGAAAAATGGGGATTCTATCCTCATTGGGCTCTGAGCTTACTCCAACTTGTGAATCTTGCCTTCAGGGAAAAATGACTAGAACACCCTTTGTAGGACAAGGGCTAAGAGCTGAAAATATTTTGGAGCTAATACATAATGATGTATGAGGTCCATTTAAAGAAATGGCTAGAGGTGGTTTTCATTACTTTATTACCTTTACTGATGATAAATCAAGGTTTGGGTATTTGTATTTGATGAAATACAAATATGAATCCTTTGAAAAGTTCAAAGATTTTAAATCTGAAGTAGAAAATCAAACAGGAAAGTGTATTAAAGCTCTTCAATCAGATCGTGGAGGTGAATTCTTGAGTACTGAATTTGATGAATACTTAAGAGAGCACAGCATTGTTTCCCAGCTAACTCCTCCAGGAACACCACAGCTGAATGGTGTATCTAAAAAGAGAAATCATACCCTATTGGATATGGTACGTAGTAGGATGAGCTATACTAATATGCCAATCTCCTTTTGGGGATTTGCATTAGAATCAGCTTTGCATATTCTAAATAGGATTCCATCAAAATCAGTATCTTCCACACCTTATGAGATATGGCATGGAAGAAAACCAAGTCTTAAGCATGTTAAGATTTGGGGTTGTCCAGCTTATATCAAAAAGCTAAACACTGATAAATTGGAAACCAGATCAGAAAAGGGTCGATTTGTTGGATATCCAAAAGATAGTTTTGGATATTATTTTTATTTGCCTACATCATAAAAGGTTGTAGTAAGTAGAGATGCCACATTTCTTGAACAACAGTTTGTTTAAGAAGGAGGCAAAGGAAGGCAAATAGAGTTAGAATTGGAGAATTCTGACTAACCAATAGATTAGATGGATATAGATCTATCTAGTCAACCTACACCTATTGATGAAAAATCTGCAGCTATTCCTTGTAGAACAACCAGGGTATCTCACCCACCAGTGAGATATGATTTCCTTCATGAAGAAGAACCAAAGTTGTCTACTCATGAAGAAGTTGATCATGGAGATGATCCACTTACCTATGAAGAAGCTATATCAGATATAGACTCTTTAAAATGGATTAATGCTATAAAATCCAAAATTGATTCCATGTACAAGAATCAAGTTTAGGATCTTGTTGACCTACCTGAAGGTATTGTACCTATAGGGAACAAATGGGTTTTCAAGAAGAAAATTGGTTCTAATGGAAAGGTAGAGACCTATAAGGCAAGGCTAGTAGCAAAAGGGTTTCACCAAAGGCAAGGAATCGAATATGAAGAGACTTTCTCGCCTATTGCCATGCTTAAATCAATTAGGATTCTATTAGCAATAGCAGCATACTATGATTATGAGATTTGACAGATGGATGTCAAAATAGCTCTTCTTGATGGATACATTAAAGAAAACATTTTCATGGAACAACCTAGGGGTTTTGAATCCCAAGATAGTTCCAAAGTATGCAAGCTAAAGTGATCCATTTATGAGTTGAAACAAGCTTCGAGGACTTGGAACATCCATTTTGATGAAGCCATTAAGTCATTTGGTTTTATCAAAAATGAGGATGAGCTAAGTGTATATAAGAAGGTTAGTGACAGTGCTATCACTTTCCTTGTCTTATATGTGGATGATATTCTCTTGATGGGTAATGACACAGGTATGTTGACAACTGTAAAGGTATGGTTGTCAAATACATTCTCCATGAAAGACTTAAGGGAGGCAACCTATATTCTTGGGATTCGCATCTATAGAGATAGAGCGAAAAGAATAATTAGTTTATCCCAAAGTCTATACTTGGAAAAAGTGTTAAAGAGGTTTAACATGCTTGATTCCAAGAGAGGATTGTTACCAGTGAGACATGGTATCCACCTTTCTAAAGAGATGTCTCCAAAGATACTTGAAGAAAGAGATAAAATGGTCAGGATTCCATATGCTTCAGCTATTGGAAGTTTGATGTATGCAATGTTGTGTACTAGGCCGGATATCGCATATGTTGTTAGTTTGACTAGCAGGTATCAATCCAATCCAGGTTTGGAACACTGGACAGCTGTCAAGAATATCCTTAAGTACTTGAGAAGAACTAATGATTTATTCTTGATATATGGAGGTGGTGACTTGCAATTGGATGGTTATACTGATTCTGATTTCCAATCAGATATCGATGATAGAAAGTCTGTAACACCCCTATGTTCGGTAGTGCGTTCTACTGTTCCGGTGACCAGTGTTGTCCAGACAGCTAGGATGCCTAGAACTACACTTAGATATGGATGAGGAGACATAAAATAATGAAATAAAAGAAAAGAAAATACAAGAAAAACAAAAAAAAATAATAGCAATGAAATGTAACCAAGTTAAACGAGCCGAGAACCATAGCGATGGGTGACCGCACCGGGAAGTTGCGGCGTGGATCGTTGACTAGCCCTAGACCGTGAGGAACCCTGGAAAATATTTTTAAGACATAATTAAAGACTTATTGAAGTATAAATATCATTAGAAATATCAAAGAAAAATTAATTAATTAGTACAAAGAAAAACGAGAAATCGAGAAAATGACAAAACTCGGTGTTACCGAAAAATCGAGAATGCAACCCGAACAGGGGCATTGTGGTCATTTGACACCCTGAGTTGTCTTTTGACCTAAATTTCCATTAAAAATAAATGATATTACACTTGGGAAATGTCATGAAAAATTAAATTGTGACACATCATAAGAATAGTAAAAGAAATGGGGGATAAAAACTAAATTATTAAAGTTTAACATTAAAAATTACTTTTAATCCTATTAGTGCTCTACTAACTCCACTTAAGTGGAAATGTAATCAACATATGGACAGAATAAGCCTTCATCTTCCTCACTTTGCAAAACCAGCCGAAAATTTGGTGAAGAAAACCTCAATGGCCAAATTGCATGCAAGCTTCATTCTTCCATCTTCAAGCCATGATCCTTGCATTTTCCTTCACTAAAGTTGTTCTACACAACTTGGGCAGTAGATAGATAGCAAGAAAGTTAAGTTTTGGTGAGGTTTTGAAGAATTTTAAAAGTGGTAAGTATGTATTTTTAATTATTATTTCATTAAACTTTGAATGGGTGTTGTGGGTAGTTGATTTGTGGAAGGATTTTTAAAGTTTGATGAATTAGTGAAAATGTACATTTTGGCAGCCATGGAACCTCAATAAGAAAAGCTTATTCTTGCAGGTAAATAGTGGTTGGAATAATGATTTAAATGTTTGATTGTATTGTAGTTAAATTTCATGTGTAAGGTTTGATTTGGAAGCTTATAAAGTGAAAATGGCAATTGATGGATATGTGTAAATTTGTGGTAGCCTCATGAAGAAGATTGAAGTGTTTGAGTTCATGAAATATTGTTGAATTATGTTGTCATTGATGGTAGCATGTGTATATGAATAATTGTTTGAATTTGGATATGTGTATAGTGATTTGAATTTGGACATGTAAATGAGGTATGTCTTGTGGTTAATTGTTGTAATTGGACTTGGAAAATTTTATATTATAGTGTGTATGTTGAGAGGGGTTACAAGCTGCCAAAATGACCAAAAATGTGTTGCTAAATGTGTTAATGTTATGGTACAAACCAGAATTGGCATGGAAGAGTGAACTTGGTAAGCATAGCATGTGTAATTGGTAAAGGATGAACAAATTGTAATAGGGCAGTGTATGTTTTGGCTTAGAACCTTAAGTGTGTAGCTCCAATTGGTATGAGACCAATTGGAGGTGAAACTAGGCACAAAATGTGCCAACTTTCATGAAGGAAGCTTACCAAAATTCTGCCTAGAAGGTAACTTGAAAAATGACCAAATCCGGATTAGTGCTTTGAAAGCCTGAAAATTGACTATTTGGGCAGTAGTTAGTGTTTTGACCATAACTTACTCAAAACAGGTCTAATTGACCTGAAATTTTTACCATTAATATTTTAGACATATATCTACAATTCTTATGAAGACACCAATACCCAGAAATGACCATAAGCAAGTCAAATAGCTTGCACAAATTCGGGTATAAAAACTGGCCGAACCAAAAGTGACCTAAAAATGACCTAAAGTTACCTTTTTGGTGTATTATGTCCAGCATTGGTAAATTGACCGTAACTTGGTCTACACAACTCAGAATGACCTGAAATTTTGCCCCGCGTGCAATAAGACATAGACCTACAAGTTTGTAGTTTGCACCGAAACTCGAAAACCGAGGGAACTAGGTCATCCAGCTAGGTCAAATTAGTATATCAAAATCCGGCAAATTGCAATAAAATGCAACATACTTGGAAATGAATTTGGTAACATGTATCAATATTAAAAGGCTACAAATGTGAAATATTTGTAACATTAAAACCTAATTCACCTAGAGTGCATAGAGGGTCAACATTTTAGGTTGACTAAGGAAAATAATAGAATTCAATAAATTAATTATTGAACCTTATTGTTAAAGACAGTATAAATGAGTACTGAAACACTTTAAATTGTGTGTTTCAGTTAACAAAGACTCAGGGAAGAGAAAGGAAACACTGAGTCAGAGCCAAGAGACATTTATCAGAGGTTTGTCCATAATAATTACTTCTTTTGAATTTTCAATTGAAATGAATTATGACAAATTGTCTATTATTGTTTTAATTGTGAAAAATTGTCTTAATGATATTTGATGGATACTTATTGCTTGAAAAATATTGTAAATGGTTTGAAACCACAGCTATCATGTATATTGATTGAATTCCTCGCTAGCTTGTCTAGTGGGATGAATTGACTTTGAATTCTCTCCTGGCTAAAGTGTTGAGGTGTGTGCCTATTGAGGACGAATAGAATGAGTACTCATATTATTACTAGCTAGCTATGTTACTCCTCACTAGCCATTGGCTTTTGTGATGAATTGGACTTTGGAACATGATTAAGCTGTGTGTAATTTATTGATATTTATTGTGATATTGTGAAATGGAGTTTAAATTCTTTATGACATTTACTGTCTTTGAATTTAACTATGGTTTTAAGTATCCACTATTTATACGACTTATGATTTATGATTTAAAGTTGCAATTTATTAACATTGGCTCAGCGATAGCTTTTCATTGCTATCGCAGGTAGACAGACTGACAGGACAGCAGACTAGGCAGCTGGTACTACACTGAGAGATCATCGGGTATATTGAGTATACATATTTTGCATTTTGTATTGTAATGTATGTTCACTGTATGTATATATTGTTCTTGGTTTTGAGCAGTTGTAAATTAAAATTGTACATTGAAGTTGTAAAATAAATTTGTAAATTATTTTGACTTGTAAAAATTATGATATATTTCTTTTATCTCAGCTTTTGAAAACACTGGAAAATTATTGTGGATTTGAGTTGGCAAATGTTGAGAAACATATTGTGTTGATTTGATATTGGAGTTTGGGATTGAGAAAAATATAGGAAGTGCTTTTTTACAGGTTTTTGAAGAACTGTTCTATTCAAAATACAGATGGCACTCTACCAAAATTCTTACAGAAATTATTAATTCTTTAAATATATTATCTAGTTTCACTTCGGTTAAAAAAAAATTTTAACACTTGTAAATAGTGCTCACCACTCTAAAAAGAAGTAAGAAAAAGGTTTAAAATCTCTTGTAGTGTATTTAATGGGTTATCAGTAGGTGAAGTTTGGTAATTCATTAGGTATACTACGGGATCATGTTATACCTTACAGAGGGGTAGGGTGTGACAAAGTCTACCTCTGGGTATGTGTTCATTTGTAATGGAGGTACAGTCAATTGGAAGAGTTCCAAATAGAGTACGACTGCAGATTCCACTACTGAGGCTGAGTATATTGCTGCATCAGATGCTGCAAAGGAAGCTATTTGGATAAATAAGTTCATGACAAAACTTGCAGTAGTTCCTTCCATTGACTCAGCAGTTCCACTTCACTGTGACAACAATGGAGCAGTCATACGGGCTAAGGAACCCCGGTCTCACCAGAAATCCAAACACATAGAAAGGCGCTACCACATTATTAGAGAAATAGTTGGGCGAGGCGATGTAGCCATGCAGAAAATAGCATCAGCTGAAAATCCAGCTGATCCATTCACTAAGCCTATGTCACAAACTCAGCTAAACCATCATCTTGAAAAGATGGGTCTAAGATATTATAATGAATGGCTCTAGTGCTAGTGGGAGATTGTTAATAGTATGCCCTAGAGCATATCATTTAGTATTTATCTTGTACATGTTTTAATTAATAAAAGGCATTTTCACTTTTCCGTTTACATAATATATTTATGTGTAATAGAAAAGGTCTATTGATATTTTGTTAGAAATTCTATTCTTAAGTTATTAAGAATATGAGTGACAGTATTTCTAGCACAAAGTATCATAAATAGTTTTGCAATCGAGGATACTTCACAATAAGGACATGACTTATCTAGAAAGATTGTAATCATATTTGTTCCCAAGTTATTATATGAGATGTAAATAAGATGGAATGGTGAGTCTCATGCCATATAACAAACATGATAGGCACTTATACATGATAAGTAAGCCGAACCAGTGACATTTATAACAAGCACATGGAGTTTACTCTTGTCAATGTATTGTCATAAATCATATTAGTGCATATAATCTTTAGACCTGAGATAGCACAGTTATCTTGTATATAGGCGGTTTGAGTTTGATATTGCTTTCATACTTGTACTGTCTATGGGTATATGGGCATGTGTTGGCTCTTACTAGTTATATATGGAGGTAGGTGTTGACCAAGATGGAATCTGTTACCCTAAGTAAATAGGGATAAAATCCTATATTCATTTAATTGTTCTTGATGTTTCAAGTTCCTAGCTAGGACAGATAGATTTAATCAGAAAAAAGTTTCTGATGAGAAAATCTTTTAATCAAGAACTGGAATTAAAAGAGAACATAATATTCATAGCAAATGGGGTTTGACATAAACCATGACTCCAGCTCAAATTGGGATTTTATAACAGAGGGATTCTAGTGCATGGTAAAATATGATTATAGGTTCATTAAAGGTAAACCTTATTACTTATTGGGTGGCCATGGCATGTTATGTTAGGTGTTAACCATGATCTATGAGGTGCATGAAATGATTTAGAGAAATCATTTATGGTAAGAAAGAGTTCTAATGATATTAAGAGTTGATATCATATCTCATTGCCAATTAGTGATAAGCCTAGTAAGTCACACACATACACAAGCAATCACCAAGTTAAATGTGATTTAATTAATTAGTTAAAGAGTTTTCTTGATTAATTAAATAGGTTTGGTTTGCAATTAGATTGCAAAGTCTCTAGCATGGCTTGAAACCAAATCTAGGTTATTAGATGTATAATATAAGTTAAATTTATATTTAAAGTGTTTAAATATGAATTTAATTATGAGAAATTAATTAATAGAGATTAATTAATTTATTTATATTTGATATAAATTGATTAGAAGAAGAGAAATAATTATTTTGGGTTGAGAACATAAAATTAAGACACAAGGGTATTTTGGTCATTTCACAGGGTGACATGTGGCACCATGAGATGGTGACACATGGCACTACACATAAGCTTGCCATTTGTCTTTTAATCATGTAAGATGATCAAAGTCAATATTAAATCTAAGTTTGACACTTGGCACAATGTGATTGGGTCAATTAAACTAAGAGCCAATCAGAAGATGACATGTGACAAGGGTTTTAAGTGATGACCTAGCTATATAAGGGAAAGGATGAAAGAACAAAATGCAATCTACTATTCTCTCTTTGGTGCTGCCACCTTTGAGCGTCTCATCCTCTCTTCTTCTTCATCTCTCATCAATTCAAAGAGAATTGTCAACATTCTCTTGAATTAAAATTGCTAGAAATCATTTCTAGTGTCTTATATACATCTATAACATCTCTAAAGGCAAAACCTTAAGTTCTAATTGATTGGAAAGGCTTGAGAAGCTGTTCAAGGGGCTGCCATTGGTGATCTTGGTGTGGACAAGTTAGAGGGATAACATCTGGTTTCCTAAGTGCATCCCAAAGGTACCAAACACAACTACAGTGCATCAAAAGGTTAGTGCACATGTTCTCAATTTAATCTAGGGTTCTAATGAATTAATCTGTTAATTATAAAATCTTAAATGGCAAATGTAGATTCAAAAATATATTAAAAGTGTTTTAATATGCTGTTTAACATTGAAATCAATTAGGCAAATAATGAATCTTGCATGATGCATGAGACCATAGAAGAAAAATTTTTGAATTCAACGTTCTAAACTAATATTTTTCATGCTTCTGCTCCTTCAAGAATTGGAATTAGAGAATTCCACAACTAACTAACAACCTATACTCGTGGATGTTTATCCAGTGGGAGAGCCTATGCCTATAGATAATACATCCACAACACTGATTCTTCATAGATCTAATAAAATATCTCATCCACCAGAGAGATATGGATTTCTTCATGAGAATGAACAAGAGTTATTTATTCAAGAGGGAGTTAAACATGAAGATGATCCTACTAGTTATGAAGAAGCTATATCAGATATAGACTCTTCAAAATGGTTAGAAGCTATGAAATCTGAAATGGATTCCATGCATAAGAACCAAGTTTGGAATCTTGTAGACCCACTTGAGGGTATTGTACCCATAGGATGTAAATGGGTTTTCAAGAGGAAGATTGGTCCTGATGGAAAGGTAGAGACCTTCAAAGCTAGGCTTGTAGCGAAAGGATTTTGCCAAAGGGAAGGAATAGATTATGAAGAAACATTCTCTCCCGTAGCCATGCTTAAATCCATAAGGATTCTTCTAGCCATTGCAGCACACTATGATTATGAGGTTTGGCAAATGGATGTCAAAACTGCTTTTCTCAATAGTATTATTGAGGAAAACATATACATGGAATAACCCAAGGGTTTTGAATCCAAAGAAAGTGCCAAAGTGTGCAAGCTTAAGAGATCCATTTATGGTCTTAAGCAAGCTTTTAAAAGCTGGAATAAACATTTTTATGAAGCCGTTAAAACTTTCAGTTTTATTCAAAACATTGATGAGCCGTGTGTGTATAAGAAGACTAGTAGGAGTATGACTACCTTTCTAGTGTTATATGTGGATGACATATTATTGATAGGCAATGATATTGGTATGCTAACATCTGTAAAAACTTGATTATCAAGTACTTTCTCTATGAAAGACCTTGGAGAAGCTACCTATATTCTAGGAATTCGGATCTATAGAGATAGACCAAAAAGAGAAATAGGTTTATCCCAAAGGCTTTGCTTGGAAAAGATATTGAAGAAGTTCAACATGCTTGATTCCAAGAGGGGATTGTTACCCGTTAGGCATGGGATTCACCTTTCTAAGGAACAGCCTCCCAAGACTCCTGAAGAAAGGGAAAAGATGGCCAATGTTCCTTATGCTTCAGCTATAGGAAGCCTAATGTATGCCATGCTATGTACTAGGCCTGATATTACCTAAAGTTGAATTTGTATTTAAAGAGTTTAAGTATGAATTTAATAGTAAAATTAATTAATGGAGATTAATTAATTAATTGATTTATATGTGATATAAATTAAATAGAGAGAGAAATTACTATTTTGGGTTGAGAACTCAAAATTCAATACAAGAGCAAAATGGTAATTTTTCATGGTGACATGTGACACCATGAGATGGTGACACGTAGCACCTATTGATGTGTGCCATTTGTCTTCCATATGATGGAAGATGAAATTTAAATGATTTAATCTTGCCTTGACAAGTGGATTAATGAGATTAAGAAACACTAAAAGCAAGATAAAATAGGATCTTGACATGTGGCACACTATTAACTATTTTGTCTCTTATATATAAATGGAAGATAAGAAGAAAATTTAATCTTCTTCTTCCTCTCTCTTTTTGGATAGTAACAAGGGGGTTTCTCTCTCTTTATTTTTCTTCCATTGATGCTTGAAATAAAGCTTGTTTCTTTCTTGAATCAAAACTCTAGAAATTGTTTCTAGCCACCTATATCCATTAAAATATCACCTAAAGCAAATACTCTAATAGTTAGTGGTTGGGCAAACACCTAAGAGAGGACATGGGTCATCAAAGGTGATCTTGGAGGTAGCTTGTGGTGGACAAGCTTAAGGAGTTATAAGTGGAGCTCTTGGAGACTACCTAAGGGAGTAAGAAGTGTGATTCAGCGCCTTTGAGGTTAGTCTTCTTCAATCCCTATTAAAGCTAGGGTTTGGTTTGATTAATAGTTAATCAATAATCCTTGATGGCAAATGAATATCAAATGCATGTTAAAAGAGTGTTTTGACATGCTTTAGGGTATTAGTTGTTGGCTAGGATCATAATAAACTTGTATGTTTGCATGAAATCCTAGAAAATTTTTGAAATCCAACCTCTAAGGCCCTAACCACGCTTCCCAAAACTACATTCAAGCTTGGTAGCTATTGTTATATGAAAACTCTGCTAGAGGAAGATGCTTCTCCCAACTTCCTTCAAAATCAATGATGCAGCTCTAAAGCATATCCTCCAACACCTATCACATAATTCATGTCATGTCATTACTATCATTTCTTTAACATCTATAACAATTTATTAGGTTCTAAGGGTTACCTGAATCACTCGTTCTGACTATCCATCTGTCTGAGGATGAAAAGCCATACTAAAGTGCAGTTGAGTGCCTAATGACTCCTATAGCTTCTTCCAAAACCTCAAAGTAAATCTAGGGTCTCGGTCACATGTAGCTAGACTATCTCAGCTATGTAGATCTCTGCTAACCATGAGTAGTGGGCTTTAATTGGTAAAAAGTGAGCTAACTTGGTCAATCACCCTTATAATATCATGCTTCTTCTGTTTCAATGGTAGCCTAGTGATAAAATCCATGGTGATGCAATTCCATTTCCACTCTAGTATGGATATAGGTTGTAACAACCCTGATGGAACCCGATGCTCAGCCTTAACCTGTTTGCATGTCAAACATTTTGCAATAAAATCACTAATCTCTTTCTTTATTCCAGGCCACCAATAATGTGCCTTCAGATCATGATACATCTTGGTACTTTTCTGGGTGTATAGCATGGAAGCTACTGTGTGCCTCTTTTAGAATATTCTTCTTTAATTGTTCATCTCCTGGCACACATATTCTGCCTTTATAATACAGGCACCCATCTCCTTTCAGCTCATAATCAGTCTCCTTCCCCTCTATAACTCTGCTCATAATAGTTACTAACTTTTCATCTCTTATCTGCGCTTCTTGTATTTGCTGTAGCAAGCTTGCCTTTACATGCAACTCAGCCAAAAGAGCCCCATCTTGTGCTAAGGACAATCGAGCATTCAGTGCTCTTAAAGCCATCATGGACTTCCTGCTCAGTGCATCAGCCACTACATTTGCCTTTCCAGGATGATAGTTAATCACACAGTCGTAATCCTTAAGGAATTCAATCCATTTCCTTTCTCTCAGATTGAGTTCCTTTTGGGTTGGCAAATACTTCAGACTCTTGTGATCCATGTAGATATAGCATTTCTCACCATACAGGTAATGCCTCCATATCTTCAGTGCAAATATTATTGCTGCCAATTCTAGATCATGAGTTAGGCAGTTCTTTTCATGTGGCCTTAGCTGTCTGGAAGCATAAGCAACCACCTTGCCCTCTTGTATCAGAATACACCCAAGCCCATTATATGAGGCATCACTGTAGATCACATAGTCTTTTCCTGACTTTGGCTGTGTTAGCACTGGAGCCTCTGTGAGCATAGCCTTTAGCTTTTCAAAGCTAGCTTGGCATTTTCCATTCCAGTCAAACTTGACATTCTTATGCAGCAGTTTAGTCAATGGAGTAGTTATAAGGGAAAACCCTTTCACAAATCTTCTATAGTAACCAGCTAACTCCAAGAAGCTTCTGACTTTTGTTGCATTTCTGGGATGCTTCCATTTAACTATTGCCTCTATCTTCTTTAGATCCACCCTGATCCCATCTGCTGATACCACATGTCCAAGGAAAGAAATTTCATCCAACCAGAAATTACACTTGGACAACTTGGCATACAGCTACTTTTCCCATAGTGTCTGTAGTACTACTCTTAGGTGTTCATCATGCTCCCCCCGGTTCTTAGAATACACCAGGATATCATTTATAAAAACCACAATGAACCAATCTAAGTAGGATAGAAAGATACAATTCATGAGGTCCATGAAAGCCGCTGGTGCATTCGTTAGCCCAAGTGGCATCACTAGGAACTCATAATGTCCATACTAGGTCCTGAAAGCAGTTTTAGGCACATCTACCTCTTTTACCCTTAACTGATGGTAGCTTGATTTGAGATCTATTTTGGAGAATACATTGGCTCCCTTCAGTTGATCAAACAGATCATTTATCCGTGGTAAACGATATTTGTTTTTCACAGTCACCTTATTCAGTTGCCGGTAGTCTATACAAAGCCGGAATGTATCGTCCTTCTTCTTCACAAATAACACCGGTGCTCCCCGGGGTGACACACTAGGGCGTATGAAATCCTTGTCTAGTAACTCCTGTAACTGAACTTTTAACTCTCTCAGTTTAGTGGGTGCCATCCTATATGGACTAATGGAAATTGGTGCAGTACCCAGCATAACCTCTATAGCAAACTCCACCTCTCTCTCTGGTGGCAAACCCAGCAACTCTTCCGGAAATACATCTGAAAAATCACATACAGTGGGGATGTCCTGCAAACTCAGGTTAGTTTTCCTAGTGTGAACCACATGTGTTAAGAAAGCCTCACAGCCCTTCCTTATCAATCTCCTGGCTGCTGTGGCTGATATAATGGTAGAAAGACAACTCGTTCCTTCACCAACAACTATAAGCTCATCCCCATCTGCTGTAGGTAATGAAATCCTCTTCAGCCGATAATCCACCATTGCCTGATGATGTGATAACCAATCCATTCCCAGTATCACATCAAACTTATGAAATGGTAGTTCAATCAAGTCAGCTGGAAACTCATGACCCAGTATCTTCAGAGGACAACCCATATAGACCTTCTTCACTATGACACTATGGCCTAAAGGGTTAGTAAACAATATATCCTCCTCTAACTCCTCTATTTGTACCTCTCTACTAACTGGTGGTGTTATGCACACATAAAAGTGCGCGTAACCAAGATTAATTAAAGAACACACAGATAAATCATGAAGTAAGAAGGTAACCCTTATGACATCAGCTGGCTCTGGTTCCTCCCAAGCTCTCACAACATAAGCCAGAGGTGTTACTCTGGTCTCCTACCTCTGAACTATCTCTATAGTAGGCCTCTATGATGTACCAATTGTATAAGGCCTCACAGGTCTTCTACCCCTTTGTGCTCCTGGGGTAGACCTCTCTGTCTGGGGTGGAGCAATGGGAGCACTAGCACTCCTCTGTGGATAATCCTTTAAGAAGTGATCCGTAGACCCAAATCTGAAGCGTCCCCCAGTTAATAGTCTACACTCTCTTCGGTGGCTCCTTTCGCAATGTATACAAGCTGGTATCGAGGCTAATCCCCATGAAGCTGCACCTGGAGAACTACCCACTAATGCACTAGACTATCCTCCTCTCCTGGAGGAAAATCAGAATCTTTGCTTCTTACCTCTACCCTGAGTCTGACCCTGAGACTCCTTGGGCTTCTTACTATCAGTGGCTGCTGAACCAGACTGACTGGATCCAAAACCCCTCTTACGCTGTTGGTCCCTCTTGGACTGCTCCTCATCTCTCTCTCTCTACTTCAAGAGCTGATGCTACTAATAGGGAGAAATCTATGAAGTGGTGAGATGTCACTATCAATCGGATGCTGTCATTTAGTTCATCCTCAAACCTCCTATATTTATCAGCTTCTATGGGTATTATCTCCCATGCATATCTACTAAGTCTCATGAATTCTCGCTCATATTCAAAGACTGTAAGCTGCCTCTGTCTCAATGCCAGGAATCCCAGGTGATCTGTGCAGGCTATACTACTATCGACACTGTCACCCACCACTGGTACACCTCCTCCTGAAGTAATGCCATAGCACACTCTAACTGCTGCTCTGGAGTGCAGTGCAGCTGTTGCTATACTCTCTCAGTCTGCTCTAGCCAATACTCTGCGACGACTGGGTCATCCTCCTTCTTACCTTTGAAATCGATGGCCCCATACTTCCTCAACTTCTCCAGTGGGGACCTCTATACTAGCTGTGGCTGTGGAGGTGGTAGTGGTGGTGGTGGTGGCAGCGGCTGAGGTTGTGAAGGTGGAGGTGGCTATGGCTGTGGTATGGCTCCAATAATCTGACGAAGCATCTGAGTCATCTACTCTAAAAAGGCCTGTTGTGCTCTCCCTACAGCACCACGTGATGACTCTGCTCTACTACTTCGCTCCCGACTAGGAGCAAGTGCGGGTGCATGAGACTCTACCTCTCCTCTATCGGTCTAGGAGACCCATGCTCTGAGGGATCGGATGCCATCGATCCTATAAAATAGACAAAGAATAAATCTGCATTAGTGTCACCTCGACTCTTAGTTAAGGCCCATGCATGTTATGCACATTATCTCTTTTTATCTATCAAGATCTAGGACCGCCTAAACCATTGCTCTGATACCACTAAATGTGACGCCCCTTACTCGTTTACAATGTAGTCGAGCAAGGTGTGCCACATTCGGTGCCGGAACACCCTATCTTATTTTGTCATGTTCATTATTAATTTTTAACTTTCATTTATTCATATTATCCATGTGTGGAATTTTTTTTTTCTACAATATATTTTATTGGAGACCCGGACAGACCTACTCTATTTTATTAGCATCTGGTAGGTTCCACTATTTACCTGTTCAAAGTGATTTATATCCATTTCATCTTATTATGTATCACAACATTCTTAAATGCTCATGTAAATTTCCAAGAAAATAATATACATTTCATTTATGTGGAAATTCATATACAAAAATTTCCAAGTTTCATTTACAACTCAAAAAATAATTACATGATGTCTATGTACAATAAACCAAAAATACAAAATCTAATACATGGGCCCTACCAACAAAATACATACTGCTGAGGTGACTCTGGACTGTGGCAGATCTGGTCAAAACTACGTTAGAGCACTACTGTGGCAACTGCTGTTGCGGCTGTGACTGGTCTCTAGTACCTATGCGATGGAAAACCAATGCGTTAAGCGAATTGCTTAGTGGTGCATAAATTAAAATAAAGGTAACTAAATAATTAAAAATATTATTTATATGTAAAATTTCATAAATTCTACATATGTTCTGTATAATTGATGCACTTTGGGAACAATTAAAGTTATTAGGATCTTTTCTATTTATTTAGCCCATATTCTGTCACACCTTATCCCTGGTAAGGCATGACATGTTTCTGTAGCATACCTAATGAATTACTGAACTCCACCTACCGATAACCCATTAGTTATGTTATAAAGGATTTTAAAACAAACCATAGCTTTTTATCTTATCAATTCTTTTGCGGAAAACTACTTGAGAATAGTTAAAATTCCATGTAAACATTCATTGGAAATAATGATATACTAAATATTTCAAAAGTTACATTTTCATAAGTCTCAAAGTAAAATACAAAATAGTTACAAACTCAAAATGTGATAGTACAAACTGCTGAATGTCCATACATATAGGTACAAAAATACATCCAAAGGAATCACAAGGGTATACCTAATGTAAATGCCCACAAACAATACCAAAATGCTGCTTTCAAGTCTCTCACTCGGCAGCCTTCTCCTTTTCCTTGCCTGCGATATCATAAAGAAGCTATCACTGGGTATATCACTCAGTGGTGCACAACTAATAACTTTAAAACTTAAGGTAAAACATAATTTTTTAAAGCATAATAAATCACATTTTTCTTAAGCATGAAAACTTCACAATAGTAAATAACATTTTAAATGAGAAATCACACTTCATAAATTGCAATTCACAAAGCATTAGTGTTGCCAACATCAACACACAGTTTAGGCCATGACACAAAATTTCACGATCAGTGCCGTGTTGTACAACACGACAAAGCAATCTCAACCTCACTAACCGTTATTAATGAGGGAAGGGCTAGCTAGCTAATGAGTACTCATGTAGTCTTACCCCACTAACCATTATTAATGGGAGACATAATCAATATCAATTATAAAACCCCAAGTAGCCATTACTACTAAGGAGTTTTGAAGGGACTGTCATGCTAACTGTGGTTTCAAAACAACTTTCAAGAGTTTCTAAATCAATAGTCACGTTTACAAAACAATAACATATTCAAATCATCATAAAACCCATAAAAGGGGTGGCAACACACAAATTCCTCAAATACAAGAGAAAAACATACCTCATTCAAAATAAACTCATTTTAAATCAAACTCATTCAAATAAACTCATTCAAATCAATTTACGAAGCTAAAACAAAGAAAAAGGTTAGTTGTGCACAAACCTTCAATGCTCTCCTTTCTCTTTACTCACTATTCCTTGTCCGTTCCAACTTCTTTTTCTACTGAAAATACACAAATAAAATACCTCAATACCAATCTCAATTGCTGCCAAAAACTCATTACATGCATGTCTAATGCATCCCAAGTTAGCTTTGCAAATTTTAGAAAATTTTGGTTTTGGACAACTTGGTGCCCCAATTTTTGAACCCAATTTTTACCTAGCTTCGATCATAATTTTGTAAGGTTTTCTTCATGAAAATTGTTCATCTAGGTCTTAACTTTATTTTCCTTTTTGAATCGCCTAATTCGAAGCTGTGTAGCTCAAGTTATGCTCAAAACACGATTACTATTCACCTCACTATTCATGCTATAGATTCAGTTCTGGCAGATTTATCGATCCAATTTTATTCAGCAATTTGGTCAAATTAAGTCCATAATTTGGTCTAATGTTCTTCATATGAAATGTTTTACTATGTCTTAGGTTTCCATCGGTTTAAAAATCACCTAAATCGGAGTTTTCTAGAGAGATTTATGGCCATGCAAAGTTTACTGTTCATATGGTAAATCTGCAATTCTGCAGATTCGGTGATTCAATTTTGCTCAGCAATTTGATTGAGTTAAGTCCATAATTTGGCCTCAAGTTCTTCATATGAAATGTTCTACTATGTCTTAGGTTTCCATCAGTTCAAGAATTGCCTAAATCAAAGTTTTCTAGAGAGAGTTATGGCCATGCAAAGTTTACTGTTCATATGGTCAAATTCTGCAGGTTCCAGAATTTTGTCTCTAAGTTCAAGGCTCATTTCGGATAGCTTAAGGTCATTTTCGGCATAGAGTATCTTCATAAAAATTCTATCCCTATGTCTTAAGTTTCATTTCCAATTGGTTTCATACCAATTGGAGTTGTGTAGCTCAATTTATGGGCTGTCAAACACACTAAACTCAGTGTGTAAATTCTGCCCTAGGTTCAAATTTTTCATTTCCTCAATTATTCCCACTAACCAACCTCAATTCACATTTAATTCATCCAAAATGACTATAATTTAGCATTGACACATCAATGGCACTTCTTAGCATAAACCCCACAATTTTCAAACACCAAAGTTTGCAATTTTCCCTAATCCTACCATTTCATTACCTTCATTCATCAACCCAATGTCAATTCAAACTAAATAAACCTCAAATAACCATAATTTAACACTACACACACCAATTTTACTCTCTAGCACCAAAACTCCAAATTTCCCATGAACCCTAATCTCCCATAATTAAATTTATATACATTTCGTGCAATTTCTTTGCCCTAATCATGTATACTACTTCAACTAAGCTTAATCTCATCATAAATTTCATTCAAAGATATCAAACCCTAACTTTTCTCCAATTTGGCCAAAACCCTAGTTTAGATTCCATACATGTTTTCTTTTATTTTCTTATGAAATTTCATGCTATCTCATGTAAATTCATCACACACAAACTTGATTCAAAGCATATTTGATTAATCATGCATGAAAGAGAGAGCTTACTTCACTTGATGATTTTTCCCACTTCCAATCTCTTCCAAATCTTGCTCTTCTTGTTTTTAATCTCTCAATCAAAGATCTCTTTGATGTTTTCTTTTAGTGGGCTATGGAATTTATGAAGGAAATTGAAGTGAATCAAAACTTGGAAGGGAAAACAATGGTGGAAGAAGATTGGAGAAGAAGAGAAAAGAAAAGAGAGGGAGAGGGAAGATGGGTGGTGGCATGGAATAAGGGAAAGAAGGAGACTTGTCTTCTTTTATACTTATTTATTCCTTTTTAATTAAATAATTAAGTTAAATTGTCAAAAGCCCATAAGTCATTAATTTTAATTAGGTCAAAAATAGAATTTAAATTCTAGATTTTTGCCTCTTTTATTTTCTTTCCACTTTTACTCTAATTTTTCCCTCAATATTTCTTCATAATTCAATATTTTATTTTCATTTAATTAAATTGACATTTTGGTCAAAAATCAACTCTTAAAGTGAATTGACCAAAATGCCCCTTATCGAGTTATAATCCCTCTTTTACAATATACCCGGTGAGTCCTTATATTTTTGGGTCACTTGAATTTTTATTGTGTCTATCTCAATTAATTTCTATTTATTTTTTATCCTCAAGGTGTCTTTGAATAGTACTAGTCACAGACTAAAAATGGTACTATTCATAACTCGGAGGTTTGGGGTATTACATATTTAGTCTTAATTAATTTATAATAGTACCCAAGTAACCTATAATAGACTATAAAGGCTAGATACATAGGAGTATACTAGTTAGACATCCATATATCTACCCTGTATACAACTGTCATGTCAGGCACAAGGTCAGTGGGTAGGCTTTTAAGCCAAAAATCAAATTTGGCATAATGGCCAACGTGTAGACATAAAGCCTGTAGAATAATCATATCAGACATATTTTATCGATCAATGATTATTCATATAGGCAGTACTACTATCTGTAGTCCTTAATTGGTATACCAATCGATCTAAGCTATATACATAAGCCTAGGTATACTTTAGGGCAATTAAGCATTATTACTTAATTTTGGCTTATTAATTCATGTCATGTATCATTATGTAGTGGAAAAGTAGGTCCCACTTGTACTTTCATGTAATTTATGCATTTGGCAATTTGTTAGGTTTAATTCCCTATCATAAAATAAATTGTTTCATGAACTTTTCTTTAGGTTCAGTTTTGGTATCTTAAATTCACCTAGTGAATTGGTTAGGATGTAGCCACTATTTGGCCACACTTCCTCTATGGAAGTTGTTCCTCTATATCTTATCTTTATTTTCTCTTTTGAATCATATTATTTGGATTTTTAGAACTCAAGTTATGGTCAAATAACAACAACTGGTTCATTTCCTAATTCTGGTTTCTTAAATAGACAAATTTTGAAGTTACAATTTACCTAATTAATTAAACATGTTGCAGCTACTTTTAGGCCTAGTGTTCTTTATAAAAGTTGTTACGCTATGTCTTATGGTCACTCAAAATTTTGAATTACAATTTTCAAGTTTTGTAGAACTAGTTATAGCCAATTAACTTGGCTAGACTCATGTAACCTGTGCCAACAAGATTCCAGTTCACGTCAGTGGATTTGACTCCAATTTCAGGGTCCTTACACTCACAATTTGAGGAAAGTTTCGATACAAAGTTGGAGGCCTATTTCTTCGGTTTCCAGAACAGAATGGCTCATCCCAATTGGAGTTTCCTAGTGGGAGATATGACTTAAACACTATTTTAGGGTAAAGTGGTAACTTAGGTAATTTCTAGAATTTGCATGCTAAATTGACCTAGCTAATTAACCTAGTTTCCTTGATTTCTGGGTTTTGGCCAAAACACCAATATTGTAGATTTATATCTTATGAAAATTTTGCCACTAGCTTCATTGCCTTTGGATTTTTTTAGACCAAGTTATGGCCTTTTTACCTAAACTGGTCGGGTAGACCTATGTCCAAAAAATTCTGGGTAGTTTGGTTCTGGACAGTTTTGTGACCTAAATTATGCTAGCAATTTGATTTGGTTAGAGGCATTTCTGGGTTCTGTGTTCTTCAAGAAAGTTGTACTCCTATGTCTAACCTTTCCAATGGTATAAAAATCAGGTCATTTAGACCTTTTTAGAGGGATTTATGACCAAATGAATATGTACTGTGTATTTGGTCATTTTCTGGGTTCAGGATTAAATAAGCCGAATTCAAATAGTAATTAGGTCAATTTATGAACAGAATTTGGGCATCGTTTTTTCATAAAAAAATGGAGTATTTTGGTCCTAGTTTCATCTCAAATTGGCTTATACCAATTGGAGCAACACATTTCTAGTTATAGGTCAAAATCCACACTAGACTCGAAGAGTCCCACAACCTGCATAGAGAGTACACTCCCAATACAATTTCCTCCCATCTCCCAAACTACAAATTGGCATACATGGTTCTTCTATTAAGCAAAAATCAATCTCAACAAGGTCAATTTCAAGCATAGCCCAAAATCTGTCACACCTTACCCCTCTGTAAGGCATAACATGATCCCATAGAATACCTAATTAACTACCAAACTTCACCTACCGATAACTCATTAAGTACCCTACAAGGGATTTTAAAACAATTTTCTTACTTTTTATAAGTGGTAAGCAATTTCTAATAGGTATCAAAACATTTAATTAGAGTTTGAAATTTAATTAAGATTTTTATCCCATTTTATTTTTCCGTAAATTTTATAAAAATTTCGGCAGAGTGCTGTCTGTATTTGGAGAAAACAGTGCTTCAAATACCTGTAAAAAAGCACTTCCAATGATTTATCTCATCAACTTCATCAATTCAACATCCATCCCAACCAATTTCAACATCATTTCTCAAATTTCAAAATTTCACATCATCAAAATACTAATTAATTAATTTCAATCAAATTAAAACAAAATACTTCCATTCATATTTCATTAAAGATAAAACAATTTATATACATCATTCCAAAAATTTATATTAGAAAAAATCCAAACTAAAATTTATTACAAGCTTTATACAACTGCTCATGACCATTTTCTACATTTACATACATTACATACATCAAAATAATTTTTTACAATTAGGGTATAAAATATACCCGATAAACTTCAGGGAAGGTGGCTCCACAATCCTCAGCAACTCACTCTACTGCTCCTCTAGTCTCTATATCTGTGACAGCAATAACAGCCATCGCTGAGTACTAGGACTCAGTGGTGCACAACATACTAAAATAATCTTTATGCGGAATTTAAAACATATTCATTCAAAAATTAAACTGAACATGAGATATAAAATTCAAAACATGATTTACAAAATTTTTAATCCAAACAATTTCATTTCAAAAGTCTCAAAACAAATTCCATAAAAACACACAGTTATATCATGCCATTCGAAACATATTAATCTCAATAGCTAGAGGCTAATCTCAATAGCCAGAGGCTTATGAGAAGTCAAATCACAAGGCTAGCTAGCTCAAATATATGGGAACCCATTCTTTTTCTTCTTCTACTAGCACACACCTCAACACTTCAGCTAGAGAAAGAATCAAAATTCGAAACTGATTTCCCCCACTAGTCATGCTAGTGAGGTATTCAAATATATGGTCATGATACTGTGGTTTTAAAACTATCTTAACAATTTACTAAACATTTGATGCCATTTCAAATATATACAATTAAACTTTCAACAATTTAAATTAAAAGCATAATAAACATTTCAAGACAATGATATCACAATTCAATATTTCAATTCATTCAAAACGATGTGTAGAAGAAAATTTGCAGAAATTCTATGTTGTGCACAAACCTTATACGAGTCGCCTCTTGGCCTTAACTCGATCCCTCGAGTTCTTTCCTAGTATTCTTTTCCACTGAAACACACAATTTCACAGTGTTTCAGTATCATAACTTATCATAAATTCAAAAATAAATTCAAATTTACTTTTACCTAACTTTAATATGCTAAAATTGACGTTCTTAATTTGTGTTTCGGGGTTACTATTCACTATACTATTCAAGTCAATTTGTTGACTTTCTAAGGCTTAATAGGTATGGGAATTCCAATTTTACCCACATACCACATTTTGGTTATCTAATTTGTTGGTTTTGGTTGTTTTCTCGAATCTTAAGTCTTTTAGGCACAAATTTCAAATTTACAATTTTGGTGTCCTATATTTTACTGTTCCATTGGTCTTGTTGCTGTTAGAATTTGGCTAAGTTTTCTTCATAGAAGTTATCAATTTGTTGACTTTCTAAGGCTTAATAGGTATGGGAATTCCAATTTTACCCACATACCACATTTTGGTTATCTAATTTGTTGGTTTTGGTTGTTTTCTCGAATCTTAAGTCTTTTAGGCACAAATTTCAAATTTACAATTTTGGTATCCTATATTTTACTGTTCTATTGGTCTTGTTGCTGTTAGAATTTGGCTAAGTTTTCTTCATAGAAGTTCTTCCTTATTATCTTAACTTTATTTCCCTTTTTGAATCACTCTATTTAGAGTTTTTTAGCTCAAGTTATAGCCATTTGAATATGGCTGGCCGAATTGGCCTAACCCAGATTTTTTGGGCACGAACTTGGTTTTGGCAGTTTTAGGTCACCAAATTTGGGTGGCTAAATGATTTGGTTAAGCGCATAATTTGGATTTGTGTTCTCCATGAAATTTGTAGTACTATGTCATACCTTTCTAATGCCACAAAAATCAGGTCATTTGGACCTGCCTAGCCCAAGTTATGGCCAAATGAACAAATATTGTTCATTTGGTCATTTTTGTACAGGGCAGAATACCTATTTTCGGATTTGGTCAATTTGTTCACTAGGTTTTAGTCACTTTCTGGGCATGATTCCTAAATGAAAAATGTGTCATTTTATGTCTAGTTTCATTCCCAATTGACCTCACACCAATTGGGTTGGTAAATTTTTAGTTTTGGTCCCTAAAAAGGACCTTGGTCATGCTGCCTGCAGGGTGTCCATAACCAATCCGAATTTCTATTTGGTTCCAACACTTCCAACACACCACAATTGGTCATACATGACCATTTTTTGGCTCAAACAAGTCAAATGCACCATTTGAACAATTCTCCAAGTTTTGTCTCCCAAAACCCTAGGTCGAAATCCTAACTCACTTTGATTTGTTACATTTAATTAGTTCCAAGCATACAAACACCATTTCTCAACTCATTCAAGCTCTCTAACATGTTTAATTCAATCAAACTCATGCATTCTCAACTCAAACCCTAGCTAGCCGAAATTTCATATGGTCCTTCAAAGATGTTTTCATTTCATTTTAAGTATATTTCTAGGTTTATCCAACTATAAACACAATTAATTCAACTAGAAATTCAAGTTTAGCTTACTAACCTTGGTGTAGCTTTCCAATCTTCACTTCCTTCAATTTTTTTCTTCTTTCTTTCTCCTTTAATCTTCTTTTCTAGTTGCCCAAACAAAGTTTAGTCAGGGTAATTGAATTTTCTATGGTGGGATTTTGTTTTCTTCAAGCTCACAAATGAGCTTCCATGGAGATTTTGAGAGGGAGAGAAGAGAGAGAGAGGTCACGGCAATTTGAAGAAGACAACTCTTTTTTTTTTCTTTTTCTTTTATAAATTTTTACCCTTTAGTAAGACCAAAAATTATCCAAAAAAAATTAAAATTTTAATTATAAGATTTATTGCATCATGCATGATGTCATGCATGATGTAATCACTTTTTCTTTTTCCTTTTTTTTTTCATTTATTTTTCTTTAGTTCTTTAATTTAATTCCCCACTCCAAAATTTTCTTTTCTCCGATTTTATTTGACAGTTAGGCCAGGAGTCAGCTCTAGGGGTGAATTGACCAAATTACCCCTCTCTAGTTCGACCCAGTTTGCAAGTAATTCAATATTTCTTCCGGATCCCTGACCTAATTATTTGACCGGCTTAATAATTCTTTTTCGTGGTTTTCTCTTTTTCACTATGTTCGCAATAGCCCTAAGGACCGCAGCGTCACATTTTATGGTTCAAAATTCGAGTTTAAATCGATCTCGCAATCCTTCCCGAGAAAGTCACCCATCGCTATGACTCTCAGCTCATTTAACCTCTTATGTTCTGTTTTTCTTATTTATACTTAACCATTTGACAATTACTAATTATTTATTTTCAGGGCTTATCTAGTTGTCTTAGATGTGATTCTAATCCTCTTAATTATCTGGACCAACACCGGTCACCGGAATAGTGAAATATACCAGGCTATACAAATAGAGGTGTTATAAAATCCCTAATAGTTAGGTCAGAACCCTAACTGAAAGTTTCAAGGTCAAGCATACTCATGCAATTTAACTTCCAATGCATTTAAATACATCAATCAACATCACTAATCAAGTTTAAGGGAATCAAAGTCATCAAACTCCTATGGTTCCCAAAGCTGCCAAATTTCAACTCTTTCCTAAACTTATCAATTCCTTTTTATTTCATGCAATTCCCACCCCTCTCAACTTCAATTCAATGTTTAATTAAACAAGGTAGAAGGATTAGCACTAACCTTAATCAATGGATTTTCCAAGCTTAGAAATCTTCAATATCTTCCTTTCTTCTTGCTACTATTAGCTTCTCCAAGGTGTAGACTCAGGTTTTAGTGAAGTGAACTTAGGGTTTTGGGGTAGAAAACTTAGGGAAATCAAGCTTTGAAAAAAAAAAAAAAGAAATGGAGGAAGCTTATAAAGAGAGAGGTTTGGCCATGGAAGAAGATGAAAATGAGAAATGCTTTTTGATTAATTAAGTTTTGTCATCATATGTTATATATATCCCATGATTAATTTCACATAAATTATTATTATGTCATTTTGTAGTCACCATTACATCATGCTTAGGTCATGGTGATGTAAGGCTTATGTAATAATTCCATTTTATTTCCTTTTGCTTCTCTTCCCATTTCCATTGCATATTTCACAATTTAATTTATTTTATGTGTTTTAATCTCTCTCATTCTACTTAACATTTAAGTCAAAATTCAATTCTGGGGTTGAAATGACCAAAATGCCCTTCGTTAAGCTTGTGGGGTTATTTTTATCTGTACCGATTAATAAATTTTCTTGAATTTTATTTGACATTTTTAATGTCATTTATACCTCAATAAACCTTTAATGTAGTCCTAAAAATTATTTCCTAGAGTTCCTCGAGGGTTTGAGGTCGACAACTGTCTTCGCAATCGCTTCCCGGTACAGTCACCCATCGTCAGAACCTGGGCTCATTTAACCTAGTTACATTTCATTTTTTTAATTTTCTCTTAATTTTTCTTATATTTTCTTAATATTTATTCCATCAATTTATGTCTCCTCACTATAGTTTAAGTGTAGTTCCAGACATTCTAGCTGTCCAACAGACATTGATCGTCAGAACAGTAAAATATACGGATTACCTATAGTGAGGGCGTTACATTAGCAATTTTAAAATTTTAAACCCTAATGTTTCATGCAACATGAAAATTCTTTATGTTATTGCAAAAACACATATTTTAGGTTACAACACTTATAAATCAATTGCTAAAAAGGCCTATTTGCCATTGGGAAACTGTAATGCCCTCACTTTAGATAGTCCATACATTTTACTGTTCTAGTGACTGATGTTTGTCCAGACAGTCAGAATATCTGAAGCTATATTTAAACTAGAGTGAGGAGTCATAAATCACCTAAACAATGACAAGATAAATTATGGAAAATTTTAAGATATGGAATGCAATAATGTTAAATGAACCGAAGTTACGGCGATGGGTAACCCTAACGGAAAGTGGCTGTGAAGATACTTAGCAACACTAGACCCATGGGAAAACCCTGTGAAATAATTTTTGGGACTCCAGTGAACAGTTATTGAGGCTTAGATGACAATAGAATGCTAAGAAAATGCTAAAAAATTTTGTAAATCGATACAAACAATTTTAACTCGGTAAGTAAAATGAAGGGCATTTTAGTCATTTCATCTTCAGAGATGATTTTTAACCAACTTGTCCATTTACGTGAGTGAGGTTTATGTCCTAAAATATGAATAAATATTACTAAAAATTTAATTAAAAACAAGTAAAATAGATAAGAAAGAAAAATAAAACAAATGAAATTAAAATTCAATGATGACATAAGCATGAGTCATGATGATGCAATTAAAATTTTTTCCACCAATCACATTTAGACAAGCTTAAGTATAAAAGCCAAAAGAAATTAAATTAATAAAAAATCATCTTCTTCTTCATTTCCTTAACCTTGGCCAAATTCTCTCTCTCATTCCTCCATAGCTTTTTCTTCATTAGCTTTTCATTTTTTTGATTTCCCACCATAAAATCCATAAATTCCTTCATCAAAACTTGACATCTCACCTTGTTAAAGTGTTTGGTTGCCAAGAATTGAAGGGAAAGTGAAAAATTGGAACCCTAGAATCTTGTTTCAAGAGGTTAGTGCCAATTCCTTTCTCTCTCTCTTTATATTCTATGTTAAGATCATGAATTAAGTGAGAAATTGTAGAAATTGAAACAAATTGTGCATGTTAGACTTTCCCTAAATTTTCAGCAGCCATGAATTAAAGATGGATTGGATGAATTTTAATGGAATTAAAGTGTGTAGTGATAGCCATGAATGAGAATATATGTATTAGAACTTTGATCTTCATGTGTGGTGTAAGATGGAGAAATTGAGAATTAGGGTTTTGCTAAATTGATGGTGAATTGGTGTTCTAATGGTCAATTAGTGACCATTTGAGGTGAATTGACCTTAATTTGGAGTGAATTATGGCATTGAATGGTAAAATGTTTAAGCTACCCTAGGTGCCAGAAATTCTGGACTTAAGTCCAGTGTGTTTGGGCAGCAATAGGTTGACTTGTGCAGCTTTAATTGGTGTAAGGTCAATTGGAGGTGAAACTAGGGACATAATTCCACATTTTTTATGGAGAGACCTTGGCCAGAAAACCAACCTAAAGTAACCTAAAATTTGCCTAAATCCGGGTAACCAAAAATCTAGACCTGGAAAATGGCCAAATGAACAATGTTTGTTCAAATGGCCATAACTTTGTGTAAGAGGTCCAAAAGACCTGATTGTTGAACCCATGGAAAGCTTAGACATAGTAGAACAACTTTCTTGAAGAACAGAAACCCAAATTCTGACTCTAACCAATTCAAATTGCTGACCAAATTTAGGTTATCAAAACTACCGAAACCCAATTTGCCAAAAAAATCTGAGAATAGACCAATATGGCTAGTTATGGTAAAAATGCCATAACTCGAGCTACAAAACTCCAAATGGAGTGATTCAAAGAGAGAATTAAAGTAGACACATTAAAGAACAACTTTGATGAAGAAAGTTTAGCCAAATTCCTACTGTAGATTGGTCCAATCGAATAGTAAACATAAGTGACCACATTTGAAAATTTGAAATAACTTCTAATGAGCCCTAAATTGAAATTGGCAATCAATGCCAACAAATGTAAAATCCATAATGTGGTATTATAGTGTAATTAGAACTTGCATACCTATTATTATTGAAAAAGTCAATATTTTTGCATGAATAGTAATGTGAATAGTAACCACCAAAATATTCAATGTAAAGAACTAAACACCTAACTTAGTTAATATGCCCTAGTATGCCTAATGTGATTGGTTTGGATAGGTTAGCATGCCAATATGGTTCCGATTGTAGTACTACCTATGGCTTCGTGCTATTTCGTGATTTATGGTATTTAGCGCCATTTTGTGATATTATGGCTTTTAGCCATTTTGATGCTCTTGACGTACTTGGCTTATTGCCCAATGGTTATTATGGCTTGTTAGCCGTTCTGTTGCATACCTGGCAGACACTATGTGACCAATGGTGTGACGGCCTGAGGTGCTTGGTACCAGTGCTAGTTTACCTATTTATTCAGTCCAGTCAATTTGTATAGGTTACTTGGGCAACTAAAATAAGTTTTAAATTTCTTTAATTTAATAATGAACATAAAATTCACTAAATTATGAATATTACGAACAATTAGCAAAATTTCAGTCTCCACGCATTAATATCATAAATTCTACATATTTAATTATTTTAGTTTATTTTTATATTATATTGGCACCACTAAGCTGTATACTTAGAGCGTCGCTTTTTGGCACATGTAGGTACTGGAGATACAGAGGGAGAGCCCAGTAGACCATAGTCTGGGAGTAGAGATTTTTTATCTGCATAAGAGTTAGACGGTATTACCTCATAGTGCAGCGCATTTTGGTTGGACTGAAGGAGCGGAAGCATGAAAAACACAATTTTATATCATTGAATTCAAAAATTTTTTACCTAGGGTCACATGCATCATGCAAGATTTATTTTTTTTATCTATTTGATTTCAATGATAAACAGCATATTAAAACTCTTTTAATATGTTTTGAATCTAGAATTGCCATTTAAGATTTTAGAATTAATCAGATTAATTCATTAGAACCCTAGATTAGATCAAGAACAAGTGCACTAACCTTTTGATGCAGTGCAGTGTGTTTAACACCTTTGAGATGCGGCTTAGGACACCAGATGTTGTCCCTCTAGCTTGTTCACACCAAGATCACCTATGGCAGCCCTTGAATAGCTTCTAAAGCTTTTTCTATGAATTAGAAAATCAAGTTTTTCCTTTTGAGAGATTACAGATGTAAACAGGACACTAGAAACAATTTCTAGTATTTTTAATTCAAGAGATTGTTTGCTAGTCTCTTTGAATTGATGAGAGATGAAGAAAAAGAGAAGGGAGAGCAGCCAAGGGTGGCGGCACAAAGAGATGAATGGCAGCTTGTATATTTGTTCTTTCATCTTTACACTTATATAGCTAGGTCAACACTTAAAACCCTTGCCACATGTCACCCTTTGATTGGTTCTAGGTTTAATTGACCCAATCACATTGTGCCAAGTGTCAAACCTATATTTAATCTTGACTTTGATCATCTTACATGATTAAAAGACATTTGGCAAGCTTATGTGTAGTGCCATGTGTCACCATCTCATGGTGCCACATGTCACACTGTGAAATGACCAAAATATCCCTGTGTCTTAATTTTGAGTTCTCAACTCAAAATAATTATTTATCTTCTTCTAATCAATTTATATCAAATATAAATTAATTAATTAATCTTTATTAATTAATTTCTCATTAATTAAATTCATATTTAAACACTTTAAATATAAATTTAACTTATACTATATATCCAATAACCTAGATTTGGTTTCAAGCCATGCTAGGGACTTTTCAATCTAATTGCAAACCAAACCTATTTAATTAATCAATTAAACTCTTTAATTAATTAATTAAATCATATTTAATTTGGTGATTACTTGTGTATGTGTGTGACTTACTAGGCTCATCACTAATTGGCAATGAGACATGATATCAACTCTTAATATCATCAGAACTCTTTCTTACCATAAATGATTTTTCTAAATCATTTTATGCACCTCATAGACCATGGTTAACACCTAGCATAGCATGCCATGGTCACCCAATCAGTAATAAGTTTTACCTCAAATAAACCTATAATCATATGTTACCATGCACTAGAATCTCTCTATTACAAAATCCCAATTCGAGCTGGAGTCATGGTTTATGTCAAACCCCATTTGCTATGAATATTATGTTCTCTTTTAATTTCAGTTCTTGATTAAAAAGATTTTCTCATCAGAAACTCTTTTCTGAATAAATCTATCTGTCCTAAACAGGAACTTGAAACATCAAGAACAATTAAATGAACATAGGATTTTATCCCTATTTACTTAGAGGAATAGATTCCATCTTGATCAACACCTACCTCCATATATAACTAGTAGAAACCAACACATGCCCATATACCCATGCACAGTATAAGTATGAAAGCAGTATCAAACTCAAACCACCTATATACAAGATAACTGTGCTATCTCAGGTCTAAAGATTATATGCACTGATATAATTTATGACAATACATTGACAAGAGTAAACTCTAGTGCTTATCATAAATGTCACTGGTTCGGCCTACTTATCATGTATAAGTGCCTATCATGTTTGTTATATGGCATGAGACTCACCATTCCATCTAATTTACATCTCATATAAATAACTTGGGAACAAACATGATTACAATCTTTCTGGATAAGTCATGTCCTTATTGTGAAGTATCCTCGATTGTGAACCTATTTATGATACTTTGTGCTAGAAATACTGTCATTCATATTCTTAACAACTTAAGAATAGAATTTCTAGCAAAATATCAATGGACCTTTTCTATTACACAAAAATATATTATGTAAACGGAAAAGTGAAAATGCCTTTTATTAATTAAAACATGTCCAAGATACATACTAAATAATATGCTTTAGGGCATACTACTAACAAGGACCCCTTTAGGACATGTTAGTCATTTTTGGTATATTGTAATATTCATTTTGTATTGTAAATTATGAACCTATTTAATTATTTGTAAATTATATAATTAATGAGATTTGTATATTTTATTTATGAAATTTGAGTATGGATCTATTTCTGTATGAAATTATGAGTTTGCAATATTGAGATGGAGTACTGGAATTGAATATGAGAAAGAATTTACATTATTGAAATTTTAATATTGAGATTTCTAACAAGTGGAAATCGTCAAAATTACTAATAAATTATGAGAAACTCCGTCAGTTTCTCCAACAAATTAATTAGACCCAAATTGATACAAAAATTAAATGTGAGTATTAGGAAATGTTATAAGATAAGTTACGACACTCCGGCACTGAGTGTGACATGCCTTGCTCTGCTACACTGTAGACGGGCAAGGGGTGTCACAGAAACTTAAACCTTAAAATTAAGGACTTTACCCATATAGGCGCAGAATCACATTCAACACCTAATCCAGGAAGCTTAACTCGCTAAGAGTTTATCGATCCTCTAGTCCATCCACATGAACAAGATAACCAAAAGACTAATTTTCAACCAAAACTCCTTTGTGCTTCCTCTCCTTGTCTTGACCAAGCTTGTACAAAGATGAAATTTAAGGTTTTTCTTTGTTTTAAGCTTTTGGAAGTGTAGATAAACAATTTCTCTACCTTTAATTCAAGAGTATTAACTTTAAATTCCTCTTGAATCAAACACAAAGAAAAAGATGGGAGAACTTGGTGTGAGAGAAAAAGTAGAAGAAGAAACGATTAACGCACTTAATCTTCCAATCTCTAACTATTAGAGAGTTTTAATTCCCCTTAAAGTCAATTGGTGGTTAACCACTAATGATTACCTACTTTACGAGTGTCTACATCTAATTCACCAATTAGATGTGTTTTCTAATTTTGATTTGGCCACTTGTCAAATTAGCATAAATAAGGGAATTAAAACACTAATTAATTAGTATTATAGAAAATACTAATTAACCATCAATTTTTCTCTCTCATGATTTCTTAAGTCATTTTAACCAAATCAAAATCTCTTACCTTTAAATTAATTAATATAGTTTATATTTAAACACTTTAAAAATTAACTTGAATACTTCCATTAATAAATTTAGTTTCAAGTCATGCTAGAGACTTTACAATCTAATTGCAAACTAAAAACATTAATTTAATTAATTAATCAAATCATTTAATTAATTAATCAAATTAATTATGTTTTGATCATGTTATTCTTATTGTGTGCGACTTTCTAGGTTCATTACTAATTAGCAATGAGAATAATATTAACTCTTTAATATTATTAGAACTATTCCATACTTAGAGTGAAATTCCCTTATCACTCTTAGTTCTCATAAATTATGATTGTCACCTAGCATAGTGTACCATGACTATCTAACTAGTGATGAATTAAATTATACTTAACTCATGAACCTTGATTGTAACACCCCTAACCTTTGAGCTCCGAATAGTATCATTTTTTGTTTGTGACTAATACTATTCAAAGACACCTCAAGGACAAAAAATAAAAAGAAAATTAATTAAGATAGACATAATAAAAATTCAAGTGAACCAAAAACCTAAGGACTCATCGGGTATTATGAAAAAAAGAAGGATTATGACCCTATGAGGGGCATTTTGGTCAATTCACTTCAAGAGTTGATATTTGACCAAAATGTCAATTAAATTAAATGAAATTAATGAGATAAATTATGGAGTAATTTTTGAGGAAAATTAAGTGCAAATGTAAAAAGAAAAGAAAAGAAATAAAAACTTAAGTTTAATTACCCTTATGACAAAAATTAGAATTTTAGGACCAATGGGTTTTTGACAACTCAATTAAAATTAATTAAATAAATCAAATTTTGGGGTAAATATATAAAGGAACAAACCCTCTTCTTTTCCCCTATTAGTTGCTGACCCACCTTCCCTCTCCCTCTCTCTTTCTTTCTTTCTTCTTCTTCCTTCTCTCTCCATTGACACCCATTCTCAAAACTCAATTCCTTACTGTTCTTCCATGGGTTTTCTATCTAATTGGTAAAGAACATCAAATTAATCTTTGATTGAGAGATTAAAAGCTAGGAGAACAAGATATTTGAAAGAAATTGAAGATTGGGAAGGTCACAATTGAGGTAAGTTTCTTTTCATGCTAGATTAGTTGTATAAGCTTTGAATTAAGGTTGATTATGGGAAAATTTCATGAGGAAGCATAAGAATCATGCATGGAACATTAATATTTAATTGAGAGATTAAAAGCAAGGAGAACAAGATATTTAAAAGAAATTGAAGATTGGGAAGGTCACAATTGAGGTAAGTTTCTTTTCATGCTAGATTAGTTGTAAAAGCTTTGAATTAAGGTTAATTATAGGAAAATTTCATGAGGAAGCATGAGAATCATGCATGGAACCTAAACTAGGGTTTGGCCAACTTGGGGAAAACTTAGGGTTTGATGTATTTTAATGAAATTGATGATGAAATCAAGCTTAGTTGAAGTAGTATGCATGATTGGGGTAGTGAGATTGCATGAGATTTGGATAAATTAAATTATGGAAGATTAGGGTTCATGGAAAAATTGGAGCTTTTATTTTATGAAGTATAATTAGTATTTATAATGACAAATTATGGTCATTGAAATTCCTAGAATGAGAATTGACATTAATTGGATGAAAGGAATTGATGGAGTTATAGGGATGAGGAAATTGCAAACTAGAGTTTTGAAAAATTAGGGGTTTTGTGCTAGGAAGTATCATTGATGTGTTTAATGTTAAATTATGGTCATTTGGGGTGAATTAAATGTGAATTGAGGTGGTTAGTAGAACTAATTGAAGAAATGAAAATTGAACCTTAGGCAAAATTCCTCCACACCGAGTCCAGTGTGCTTGGTAGCTCATAAGTTGAGCTACATAACTCCAATTGGTGTGAGACTAATTGGAAATGAAACTTAAGACATAGAGCTATAATTTTCGTGAAGATATACTGCTCAGAAAATGACCATAAACTGCCCTAAATGAACCTTGAATCTGGAAGTGAAATTCTGAATCTACAGAATTTGAACCACGTGAACAATTAAATTTGCATAGTCATAACTCTCTCTAGAAACCTCCAATTTAGGTGATTCTTGAATTGATGGCAACCTAAAATATAGTAGAACATTTCATATGAATAACCTAAGACCAAATTATTAACTTAATCTAATCAAATTCCTAAGCAAATTTGAGTCACCAAATCTACCAAAATCTGAAAATCTGTAAATTGGCTATATAAATAGTAAAATTTACATAGTCATAACTCTCTTTAGAAAACTCTAATTTAGGTGATTCTTAAACTGATGGAAACTTATAACATATTAGAACATTTCGTATGAAGAACTTGAAGCCAAATTATGAACTTAATCCAACCAAATTGCTGAGCAAAGTTGAGTCGATGAATCTGCCAGAACTGGAATAGTCACGTGAACAGTAATTTTTGCATGGCCATAACTTTCTCCAAAAAACTCCAATTTAGGTGATTCTTAAATCGATAGAAACCTAAAACATATTAGAATATTTCATATGAAGAACATAAGGCCAAATTATGAACTTAACTCTATCAAATTATTGGACAAAGTTAAGTCACCAAATCTACCAGAATTAGCTCATGTGAATAGTAATTACTCTTTTGGTCATAACTTGAGCTACACAATTCTAAATTAGGTGATTCAAAAAGGAAAATAAATTTAATACCTAGATGAACAATTTCCATGGAGAACACCTCACCAAATTATGATGGGAACTAGATAAAATTTCATTCAAAAATTAGGACACCAAGATGTCCAAAATTCAAAACTCTTTGAAAATTGCCAATCTAACTTAGGGAGGCATTAGACATTTATGAAATGAGTTTTGGCAATAGTTGAGATGAGTATTAAAACATTCTACTTGTGTGTTTTTAGTAGAAAATGAAGTTGGGACGGACAAGGAGAAGTAAGTAACGAGAAAGGAAAATTATTGAAGGTTTGTGGGCAACTAACCTTTTTCTTTGTTTAAAACTTGTAAATTAATTTGAATGAGTTTATTTTAAATGAGATATGATTTTTCTTTTGCATTTGAGAAATTTGTGTGTTGCTACCCCTTTATGGGTTTTATGATGATTTGAATAGGTTTATTGTTTTGCAAATGTGATTATTGATTTAGAAACTCTTGAAAATTTATTTTTAAACCACAGTTAGCATGACAGTCCCTTTCAGAATTCCCCAATAGTAATGGCTTTTTGGGGTTTGATAATTGACTTTGATTATATCCCCCATTAATAATGGTTAGTGGGGTGAGACTATATGAGTATTCATTAGCTAGCTAGCCCTTCCCTCATTAATAACGGTTTGTGAGATTGAGATTGCTTTGTCATGGTGTACAATACGGCATTGATAGTGAAATTTTGTGTCATGACCTAAACTGTGTGTTGATATTGGCAACACTTATATTTTGTGAATTGTGATTTGTGAAGTATGATTTCTCATTTAAAAGGTGATTTCAATAAATGGTTCTTATGGACTCAGGACTATTGTCATGTTTTCATTCTTAATGAAAATATGATTTATTATGCTTTGACAAGTTGTACTTTATTTTAAGTTTTAAAGTTATTAGTTATGCACCACTGAGTGAAATACTCAGCGATAGCTTATTTATGCTATCGCAGGTAAGGGAAAGGAGAAGGCTGCTGAGTGAGAGATTTGGAAGCAGCATTTAGTATTGACTGTGGGCATATATAGTAGGTATACCCCTGTAATTTTCTTTTGATGTATTTTGTAGCTATATGTATAGATGTTCGAACATTGAGTAGTTTGTATTAAAAGTGATAAGTGCATAATTTATTAATTTTACTCCCATCACTTTTAGTGTTTCTATTATGTTTTTATGCATAATTTAGTTGATTGAAGTATATTTATCATTTAGGCATATTTTTAGATAGTTGTTGGAATAATTGTGTTAAATGGATAAATTTTCAGTATTTGACCTTTGCTGTATTTTTCAGGTGTTTCTAAAGTTGTGGGTCTCCAAATTGAGTGATGATTAATCCATTTAAAAGCTAAGATAGAGCATTACAAATGATAAAGAGGGACCAAAGCCCAAATCAGTCTCCAAGGTTGACAAAATGAGCTATGGATCTATTGCAAAAGCCCAGACTTGATGTGTCATGACCAGTTTTAGTATTTATTTTGTATCTAGAGTTTCAGATGTCCAAATGAAGCAATCCCAAGCCCAGTTGAACCTTAAGAGCCACCTCTACAACTTCTATGAAGGGCTGGAAGCAAGATAAGGCCATTTTAATTGTCAAAAATGGCAATGAAGTCGTCACTATGGGTTGGACTATCTGTCTGAACCAGTCCTAGTTTTTGGGCCATAACCTAGGCTGTAGACCTTGGATTTGGGCAAATAAGTACCATTGGAAAGCTAAGAAATAGGGCTACAACTTTCCTGAAGAGAGTAAAGATAGATTCGGAAAGGAAGTCACTGAAAATCAGCCTTGATTTCAGAGACATGAATGCAGGCTAAAAATCTGTCTTTTGAATTTCAAAACTTTTCCTAGTTTGGTTCCTATCTTTGGGATTAGGTTTTTAATTATAAATGCGTCTTTGGGCAGCAGCTAAAACACATCCATTCAGACCTTCAAACACCATAGAAGACCTTCATTCTCCACTCTATTTTTAGATTTCTTCTTTATTTTTCTGTAAGCCATGAACATGAGTGGCTAAGTTTTTAATTCAGTTCAAGGGATTCAAGTTCTTTTGTGTGATTTGTTGATGGTTGTCGATTCCACTAGAAATTAAATTATCTGAAATTATCAGTAATGAACTATTTTCTGCAATAAGTGGTAAGTCCAGGTTGAGCCCTAGAGATTGAATTATTAAATTTCGTGCACTTGTATAATGAATAAAAAAAGAAATAAAGGTTAGGGGGGGTGTAATTCGCAATCCAAAGAAGAAATCAAAAATAAAAAATTAAGAACTAAAATTAAATATGAAACTCTCGAATTAAACAAACTTCAGTCCAACGTAATTTGCATTCTAATGCATTGATTTGATCATAGACAAAAGAAATACAATTATCTCTTATTGAATATTTAACGTAGACTTACCAAACAGCGAGGTAAAATCCCTAACTTCCCTATGCTCATCAATTCGAGCCCAGCACTCTTATTGACTCTAATTATTAACTGAATTGGTATTAAGCAATCCTTATCAAATTAATAACTGCTTTAAGAATAGGAAGTAGTTAAGCTGAATAATAATTTATAAAGCATAAATGATTTAATTCACCATATTATTTCCTTAGGTTATCATCGAAAATTGGGATCATAATAAAAAAAAATCTAATAGCTACTCATGTTCAATCTTACACAACAATTACAGATTATGAAGAGGAACTAGCAATTGATCAAATCAAACAATTAACTAATAGGCCTTTTTAGCAAATCATTCAATAGATAAAAAAACAATTAAATCAGAAAATAATAGATATTCAAAAAGACATAAATTAAATTAAGAACATTGTCTCACAAATCACTCATAAGAACTTGAATCCCTTGAACTGAATTAAAAAATTAGCCACTCATGTTCATGGCTTATAGAAAATTGAAGAAGAAATCTAAAAAAAAGAGAATGGAGAATGAAGGTGTTTTTGAGATCGAGAGGCTGTTGAATGGTGTGTTTTAGCTGCTTCACAAAGACATATTTATAATTAAAAACCTAATCCCAAATATAAGAACCAAACTAGGAAAAGTTTTGAAATTCAAAAGACAGATTTTCAGCTTGCATTCACGTCTCTGAAATCAAGGCTGATTTTCAGTGACTTCTTTTCTGAATCTGTCTCTGCCCTCTTCAAGAAAGTTGTAGCCCTATTTCTTAGCTTTCCAACGGGTACTCATTCCCCCAAATCCGAGGTCTATAGCTCAAGTTATGGCCCAAAAAATGGGATTGGTTCAGACAGACGGTCCAGCCTATGGTGACGACTTCATTGCCGTTTTTGACAATTAAAATGGCCTTATCTTGCTTTCAGCCCTTCGTAGAAGTTGTAGGTTCAATTGAGCTTGGGCTTGCTTCATTTGGACGTCTGGAACTCTAGATACAAAATAAATATTGAAACTGGTCATGACACATCAAGTTTGGGCTTTTGCAATAGATCCATAGCTCATTTTGTCAACCTTGGAGACTGATTTGGGCTTTGGTCCCTCTTTATCATTTGAAGTGTTCTATCTTAGCTTTTCAATGGATTAAACAACACTCAATTTGGAGACCCACAACTTTAGAAACACCTGAAAAATATAGCAAAGATCAAATGTTAAAAATTTCTCCATTTAACACAATTATTCTAACAACTATCTAAAAATATGCTTAAATGATAAATATACTTTAATCAACTGAATTATACATAAAAACACACTAGAAACACTAAATGTGATGGGAGTAAATTTAATAAATTATGCACTTATCAAATTCTCCCACACTTATTCCATGCTTGTCCTCAAGCATGACTTAAACTCTCAATTAACTCCACTTAGAAGTTTCTTAACTTCACCCTATCACATCATTCTCTAACAAAAGATTAAAAGTTTGAAAGAAGAGGCAAGTAAGGTAATAACCATCACAACAAATTCCATCAACACCATACCAATATATCAACAATTTTTCAACATAAAATAAAAAGCTTGAAATCAATTAAGCTCACACAATTAAAGTTCCATAAAATTTTAAGTCAATATACACCAAAACACAAGGCTAATTTATCAAGGCACAACAATTATAGCTCTTTGCAAATCTTTAGAGGAGATAAAAATGCCCTTTTTTATATATATTTTAAATTGGTACTTCTCTCTTGTCACAATTACTTTTTTTTTAATCGTTTCCTTTAGAAAAGTACCTTGCTCATATCCTAGCTAGCTTTTGGCCTGAGAATCGACATAGGATTCTTGAAGATACTTGGTTAGTTTGCTTAACTAAAATAGCCAAGCAATTTTGAAGTTCAACCTTTTATTTCTCCCAATTTATGCATCTACATATTATAAAGTGCCTTGATAGATTAAACAAAGTTCTGAAATATGCATGACACTAGTTTAAAGCATACATAACTAATCATTTCACTATTAAATCAAGCCTAAATTATTTATGCAGCAAAAAAAATTGCTCCATGATATGGAAAAGAGGGAAAATCCATCATTAAAGTTACTATTATCTTGCCTAAAATTTCAAAAATTCAATCTAAAATAGAAAAGTCATTTCAATGACAAAGCACTTCTCTCCGAGAGTTAATATATAATCATGAATCAAGCTTATAAGAACTGCAACACCCCTATTTGCATAGCCTGGTATATTTCACTGTTCCAGTAACTGGTGTTGGTCCGGATAATTAAGGGGATTAGAACCACATCTAAGACAACTAGAAAAGCCCTGATCGAAAATAAATAGTGATTACATGATAGAAAAGTAAAAATAAGAAAAACAGAATATAAAAGGTTAAATGAGCCGGGAGTCACAACGATGGGTGACTTTCCCGGGAAGTGACTACGAGGTTAGTCTAACCTCAAATTTTGAACCGGAAAATGTGACGCCACGGTCCTTAAGACTATTGCGAACACAGTGGAAAAGAGAAATCACAAAAAAGAATTTTTAAGCAGGTCAAATAATTAGGTCAGGGATCCGAAAGAAATATTGAATAACTAACAAACTAGATCGAACCAGCGAGCAGCAATTTGATAAATTTACCCTAAAGCTGACTCCTGACCTAACTGTCCAATAAAATCAAAGAAAAGAAAATTTCAAAATCGGGAATTAAATTAAAAAACTAAGAAAAAATAAATGAAAAAAAAGGGAAAAAAGAAAAAGTTGAAAAAGGTTAATTACATCATGCATGACATCATGCATGATGCAATAAACCTAATAATTAAAAAAATTAAAAATTTAGGATAATGATTTAAAATACATAAAAGAAAAGAAAAGAAAAGAAAATCCCTATTTTTCCTTCTCCTTTGCCGTCCCTCCCTTTCTCTCTCATCTTTCTCATTTCTTTCATCTTCCTCCATTGAAACTCATTTAAAAGCTTCTTAAACCCCAAAATTTAGCCATAAAATTTAGAGATTATTTAGCTAAAACTTGTAATTGAGTCTTGTTAGGAAGATTGAAAAGAGAAAATTTGAAGACAACTTGAGGAATCAAGAAGTTAGAAAGCTCCATTAGAGGTAAGCTCTCTCACTCTTAACTTTAATTGAATTATAAGTATAGAATTAATATTAAAGTAGTTAGAATTACATGAAAACATGAAAAATCATGCCTATCTAGAACCCTATAAAATTCGATCAACATGTGAATAATTAGAGTTTGATGGTGTTTAGTTAGGTTAAACATGAAATCTTAGTGAATTAATATTGTATAGGTGATTTGTATGTTTAAATTGCATGAATTGAGCTAAGCATGAAAATTAGGGTTTTGGCACTTAGGGTTTTAGGAGAAAAAATGTGAGAATTAGCCAAATGATGTGTTTGACCTTGCTTGAGTTGAAAAATGATCATGTATAACCAATTTTGGTGTGTAGAAAGTGTTAGAATTAGGTTTAAATTCGGATTGCTTATGGTTATTCTGCAGGCAGCATGACCAAGGTCCCTTTTAGGGACTAAAACTGAAAATTTACCAACCCAATTGGTGTGAAACCAATTGGGAATGAAACTAAACACAAAATGACACATTTTTAATTCAGGAATCATGCCCAGAAAGTGACCATAACTTAGTGAACAAATTGGCCAATTCCGGATTAGGCAAATTGACTTGTACAAAAATGACCAAATGATTTGTTCATTTGGCCATAATTTGGGCTAGGCAGCTCCAAATGACCTGAAATTTTACCAGTAGAAAGCTAAAATATAGCCCTACAACTTTCATGAAGAATACAAACCCAAATTCCTCCCTGAACTAAGTCATTTAGTCACCCAAAGTTAATGACCTAAAACTGCCAAAACCAAACTAGTTGCCCAGAAAATCTGGGTTAGACCAATCCGGCCAGCCATGTTCAAATGGCTATAACTTGAGCTACAAAACTCCAAATGGAGTGATTCAAAAAGGGAAATGAAGTTAAGACAACAAGGAACAACTTCTATGAAGAAAACTTAGCCAAATTCTAATAGCAACATGACCAATGGAACAGTGCAAAACAGGACACCAAAACTGAAAATTTACAATTTTGCCTAAAAGACTTAAAATTTGAGAAAAGAACCAAAACCAACAAATTAGGTAACCAAAATATGGTATGTGAGTGGAAATAGAATTCCCATACCTATTAAGCCTTAGAAAGTTAATAAATTGACTTGAATAGTATCGTAAATAGTAATCCAGAAATAGAAATTTTAAAAAACGTCAAGTTTAGCATATTAAAGCTAGGTATAAGTAGATTTGAATTTATTTGTGGAGTTATGATAAATTGTGATACTAAAACACTGTGAAACTATGTGTTTTAGTGGAAAAGAATACTGGGAAAGAACCCGAGACATCGAGTCAAGGCCAAGAGGTGACTCGTATAAGGTTTGTGCACAACTAACTATTTTGTTACTTTTCACTTCTAAATTGATTTGAACAAGTTTATTTTATGACTTATGATTTTATTGTGTTGAGAATTTTAACTTATTGAATGAAATTGTATAATTTAAATATAAATTTTCTTATGCATTTAAGGATTTATTGCATAGTTTTGAGGGTTGTAAATTTTAAGTTTGATGTGTTGCCAACCTTGAGCATGAATTTATGATGATTCAATATGTTAATGGTTTGTAAACAATTGGTAAATAGAAATTGTTTTGAATATGATTTGAAACCGCAGTTGACATGGCAATATATGTTGTAAATTCTCATTAGCTTGTCTAGTGAGAAATCTCCTCCAGTAGATGGGGTGAGTTCCTTCCTCTCTGGCTTACCAGTTGGGGAAGAGTTTGAATGAGTACTCATATATACTAGCTAGTCTTTGTTCCTCCCTTTTAGCCTCGTTATTGGGAGAGTTTGAAATGTCGTAGTGTACAACACGGCATCTTTTTGAATTTTGGGTCATGGGTTCAACTGTGTGAATTGTTGGCAACACCCTTTAAATTATGCATAGTTTGATAAATTATGGTTGAAATAAATAATTTGTCAATGATTCAAAATATTTTTGTATTGTTTCGAGATTTAAAAGAAATGTAGACAAATAGTTACTATTTGATCAAAACGTTATTCAAATGAATAATTTGTATGAATGAAAATATTGATTCATGAATGTCATGGATTTTGAAGAATTTAAAAATTTAAAAATTTTATTTGTTATGAATTGTCAAGTATAACTTGTATTAAGTTTTAAATTATTAGTTTGTGCATCACTGAGTTCACCACTCAGCGATAGCTTTGTATGCTGTCGCAGGTGAAAGAAAATACAAAGCAGCTAAGCAAGATTACTGAGAGACATAGTGAGACTATCTTTGGGTATATCATAGGTATACACTTGTACTTTAGATTTTGATGTAATTCTGTAATTATATGTATGAAATTTCCCTTGAGCAGTTGTACTAACTCTTTTGTAATAGAATTTTGGATTGTAATCAAATATAAATTATTGTAAGGTTATCTTGAGATTTTATGTATTTATAAAGTTTTGCACTACTAAATTTTTAATGATCCCATGAATGTAAACATTAATTTTGTTACCTTAATGAGATGTTTCAATGTTTGATTTAATTTAAACGGTGTACTGAGTTGCTTGTGTTGATTTGTGAAATGAGATTGAATAATGGAGTTGTGATTGAGAAATATATTGGGAGTGTCTTTGTTTTCAGGTTTTGAAAAACTGTTTTCTCAAAATACAGACAGCACTCTGAAGAAATTTTTGTAAAAATTGCGGAGATTTTAAATATCTAAAAATTAGATTTATGTTTGGACTTTAAATAAAGGTTTTTAATATCTAAAAAAAATTTTACCCACCAATTTAAAAATGAACGAAAATTGCTTTAAAATCTCTTGTAGTATATTTAATGGGTTATCGGTAGGTGAAGTACGGTAATTCATTAGGTGTACTACGGGAGCATGTTACATTACGAGAAGTAGGGTGTGACATGTTTTAGTGGTATCAGAGCTAGTTTTTAAAGTAAAATTTGAACTGTGAATTTGAAATATTTTTTATAAGTACAACTGCTCGAATTTTTGAAACATATAGTATATTTACATCATAAATATGAATTAACGGGGAGAAATTTCCTTATGTTGGTTGTACAGAAAATTTTTTAAAAAAAAAAGATCCTATGAATAGATATGGACAAGGGGGATAAAACGGTAGAGCAGTCTGATACAGCTAACGTACAAGGAGAGGCCCTAGTTCCACAGAGCATTGGAGGTCCAGCCGCACTAGTTCCTCCTATACAAATTACTGCACAAATGGCCCAGCAGATAGCCATGTTCTTTCAGCAAATGGCTGATAATCTGTCAGCAGAGGGCCAAGTACAAACCCAAACCCCTCAGGAGCAGCATGAAAAAGAGAAAAGTGGGAAACCTATTGGTCAAAGTTCGAGTAGTAATTTGGGAAAGAGAAAAGATTTTGAGGGACCCCGAGCTCCTAAGTAGGACAGAGGCAGATCTTCAGGGCAGAAGCAATCAAGAACCATTCATCAAAGAACCAGAAGTTCCTACCCTATCCGTATCTATGACATTTCTGGAAAATTATACGAGGGTATTTACTATAAGGTCACTGGAGCCTGCTTCAATTGTGGTGGAATCAGAAATTACGCCCTAGATTGTACTAGCGCACGTCGATTTATGCCACATACTACACCTGAAGAATCAGTCTAAGGTTCTGAATTTAGAGGCTCATTAATAGTTACTAGGGGCAAAGGTAGAAGTAGAGACAACACTTCGCATAATCCTAACACAATGGACCAACCCGAATAGAGGAATACACTAGAAAGAGGAAACACCATGCATCTAGAGGAAAAAGCAGAAACTTCAGATGTAGTTGCCGGTATGTTCTTAACTTGTGAAAGGAATAATTATATACTATTTGATTCTGGCTCTACTTATTTATATGCTAATGCAAAATTATATGTTCTACTACTATTCCCTTGCATGGAGATAAATTTTGATGTGTTAGTGATTAGTCTTTTAAGAAAAGAATTACGATAATAAGCGTGATTGGAATTAACTTTGGAAAAGTTTCTAGTGAGAGACATCTCCTAGACTATGATAAATTATAAAGTTAATTAGTAAGCCTAATTAGGTAAGGTAAGAGGACCTAAAAGTAAGTTGTAGTAATATATTTGCCCTAGATGAAAGCAAAGATATTACTGCTGATAGATATCAGTAGATACCATAATCAAAATAAGTTTAAGATATTAGTGGATTTGAAAGAAATAAGATATAGGGAAGTTTGATCTATTGGGATGTATCGTAGTAACTATGCAATGTCCTTGATGTTTGTGCTGTAAGCTGCAGATTACAGTACTGACTTGGGATTTATTATGTAGAGCTACGTACTACCCAATAGTACACAACGATAAGAATAGTTACAAATGGCTTTTGCTCTGGTATAAAGATACTAGAATAGAGTTTTATTACTATAACTGAGTTTGAAAATCCTAATTTGGGATTTAAAACTCTATAATTAGAATATCAAAATATTATGATTGCAAGGTAGTGAGAGTTAACGACTCTGTTACCCTACCATGAATTACAGTACATCAGGAATTGTTATGGGACTAGAGATTTTAGCATGGTCAAAATTTAAAAATAGCACCTATAGGGCTAAGTCATCCAGTCTCTGATATGGGGTTTATAGTTGTTCTGGTATTGCAATGTATCTTTTGCTCAAAGTTTAGTAAGGAACAGTATTCTATTTGTGTAGCAGTGACACACAAAATATGATTTTATTCCCCTGGAAGAGACATGATGCTATGGATGATAATTATAACTTATAAAATAGTTAAGAAATGATGTTCTACTAATAACAGTAATTCGAAAGGAACTAGTTGGTCAGGTATTCTTTAGGAAGAGCACAATTTTATTATGCGGATCATAAGGACTAGATTAGGATTAATGCGAAACTTTTGAATAGCATGGGAAAAAGGAGAGTCCAGTAGACTCCCTTCTTAAGATTGAAGAATTGTTTATGGTTCAAAAAAAGGGTAATGACGCAAACCAGTGGAAAATAAGCTATAGAATATCGATAGATAAAAGAGTTGTGGAAGTAAAAATTAGAATAGTTGGTGCAAATGTAATAAAGAAACGTTATGAATATTAGTTAAAGTTTTGACTAGAATGGTCAGAGGACCAAATCAAAGTAATATTGAAGTAAAGTGGGTTTATTAGGGACGATAAGAGGTGTTAAATTACGACTTGACAGTCAAGTTAAGGAAGAAAATAAGATTGAGGAATAAAATAATTAAAGTTAAGTTGTGAAAAAAAAAAGAAACAAATAGAACAGTAAGAAATGAGAAAAACACTAGATAAGGAATTGCCACAAAGGCAAACAACTTACTTAAGACGCGTAATAATATCCCGAACTATTTTATCAAGAAAGAAGTAAGTTAAACCAAAGCAAACAAGACAGTGCAAAATAGCACATAGGCCTTGGTCATAAATGGAGATGGTAAGATAATAGTTATGGACCTATAGCCAATAAAGAGATAAGTAATTCATATATGACCAATAAGGTCATTTAAAAAAAAAAGACTACAAAGGAAAATAATTGCTAAAACAACAGCAAGAAAAGACTAAAATATTTTAAACTAAACTGAAGGTTGCATCAAATGATCAAGAGATTTGATAAGAAAAGAGTAAAACTGAGTTCTCAGTCATAGGATCGTACGAGGTCCTAGAAAGAGTGGATCCACTAGCACATAGATTTGCTTACCTCTAAAATTGAAATGAATTTGAATCTAACTTATGACAGAAGCTCATAAGAAACTTGACACACGAGGTAAGCAATTGATGAGTAAATAGTATTGGTTAAAGTGCTACGGACCATTATTTCGATTATGAAGCTACGTAGAAATGTGAGAAAAATATGATAAAATAACATATATGACTATTTGAGGATAGATAGTGGACACAATTTCGAGGAAGAAATTATTTTAAGGGGGGGAGAATTGTAACACCCCTATTTGCATAGCTTGGTATATTTCACTGTTCCGGTGACCGGCATCGGTCCAGATAATTAAGGGGATTAGAACCACATCTAAGACAACTAGAAAAGCCCTGATCGAAAATAAATAGTGATTACCATATAGAAAAGTAAAAATAAGAAAAACAGAATATAAAAGGTTAAATGAGCCGGGGGCCACAGCGATGGGTGACCATCCCGGGAAGTGACTACGAGGTCAGTCTAAACTCAAATTTCGAACAGGAAAATGTGACATCGCGATCCTTAGGACTATTGCGAACACAGTGGAAAAGAGGAAATAACGAAAAAGAATTGTTAAGCAGGTTAAATAATTAGGTTAGGGATCAGGAAGAAATATTGAATAACTAACAAACCGGATCAAACCAGCGAGAGATAATTTCGTCAATTTACCCTAAAGCTGACTCTTGATCTAACTGTCTAATAAAATCAGAGAAAAGAAAATTTCAAAATCGGGAATTAAATTAAAGATCTAAGGAAAAATAAATGAAAAAAAAAGGGAAAAAAGAAAAAGTTGAAAAAGGTTAATTACATCATGCATAATATCATGCATGATGCAATAAACCTAATAATTAAAAAAATTAAAAATTTAGGATAATGATTTAAAATACATAAAAGAAAAGAAAAGAAAAGAAAATCCCTATTTTTCCTTCTCCTTTAACGTCCCTCCCTTTCTCTCTCATCTCTCTCATTTCTTTCATCTTCCTCCATTGAAACTCATTTAAAAGCTTCTTAAACCCCAAAATTTAGCCATAAAATTTATAGATTTCTTAGCTAAAACTTGTAATTGAGTCTTGTTAGGAAGATTGAAAAGAGAAAATTTGAAGACAACTTGAGGAATCAAGAAGTTAGAAAGCTCCATTAGAGGTAAGCTCTCTCACTCTTAACTTTAATTGAATTGTAAGTATAGAATTAAGATTAAAGTAGTTAGAATTACATGAAAACATGAAAAATCATGCCTATCTAGAACCCTATAAAATTCGATCAACATGTGACTAATTAGAGTTTGATGGTGTTTAGTTAGGTTAAACATGAAATCTTGGTGAATTAATCTTGTATAGGTGATTTGTATGTTTAAATTGCATGAATTGAGCTAAGCATGAAAATTAGGGTTTTGGCACCTAGGGTTTTGGGAAGGAAAAATGTGAGAATTAGCCAAATGATGTGTTTGACCTTGCTTGAGTTGAAAAATGGTCATGTATGACCAATTGTGGTGTGTAGGAAGTGTTAGAATTAGGTTTAAATTCAGATTGCTTATGGTCATTCTGCAAGCAGCATGACCAAGGTCTCTTTTAGGGACCAAAGCTGAAAATTTACCAACCAATTGGTATGAGGCTAATTGGGAATGAAACCAGACACAAAATGACACATTTTTCATTCAGGAATCATGCCCAGAAAGTGACCATAACTTAGTGAACAAATTGGCCAAATCCGAATTAGGCAAACTAATCTGTACAAAAATGACCAAATGAACAGTGTTTGTTCATTTGGCCATAACTTGGGCTAGGCAGGCCCAAATGACCTAAAATTTTACTAGTATAAAGCTGAAATGCAGCCCTACAACTTTCATGAAGAACATGAACCCAAATTCTGCCCTTAACCAAGTCATTTAGCCACCCATTTTTTGTGACCTAAAACTGCTAAAACCAATCTAGTTGCCCAGAAAATCTGGGTTAGACCAATCCGGCCAGCCATGTTCAAATGGCTATAACTTGAGCTACAAAACTCTAAATGGAGTGATTCAAAAAGGGAAATAAATTTAAGACAACAAGGAACAACTTCTATGAAGAAAACTTAGCCAAATTCTAACAGCAACATGACCAATGGAACAGTGCAAAACAGGACACCAAAACTGAAAATTTGCAATTTTGCCTAAAAGACTTAAAATTTGAGAAGAGAACCAAAACCAAAAAATTAGGCGACCAAAATGTGGTATGTGAGTGGAAATAGAATTTCCATACCTATTAAGCCTTAGAAAGTCAACAAATTGACCTAAATAGTATTGTAAATAGTAACCCCGAAATACAAATTTTAAAGAACGTCAAGTTTAGCATATTAAAGCTAGGTATAAGTAGTTTTGAATTTATTTGTGGAGTTATGATAAATTGTGATACTGAAACACTGTGAAACTGTGTGTTTTAGTGGAAAAGAATATCGGGAAAGAACCCGAGACATCGAGTCAAGGCCAAGAGGTGACTCGTATAAGGTTTGTGCACAACTAACTATTTTGTTACTTTTCACTTCTAAATTGAATTGAACAAGTTTATTTTATGACTTATGATTTTGTTGTGTTGAGAATTTTAACTTATTGAATGAAATTGTATAATTTAAATATAAATTTTCTTATGCATTGAAGGATTTATTGCATGGTGTTGAGGATTGTAAACTTTAAGTTTGATGTATTGCCAACCTTGAGCATGAATTTATGATGATCCGATATGTTAATGGTTTGTAAACACTTGGTAAATAGAAATTGTTTTGAATATGATTTGAAACCACAGTTGACATGGCAATATATGTTGTGAATTCTCATTAGCTTGTCTAGTGAGATATCTCATCCATTAGATGGGGTGAGTTCTTTCCTCTCTGGCTTGCCAGTTAGGGAAGAGTTTGAATGAGTACTCATATTTACTAGTAGTCTTTGTTCCTCCCTTTTAGTCTCGTTATTGGGAGAGTTTGAAATGTCGTGGTGTTCAACACGGCATCTTTTTGAATTTTGAGTCATGGGTTCGACTGTGCGAATTGTTGGCAATGCCCTTTAAATTATGCATAGTTTGATAAATTGTGGTTGGAATAAATAATTTGTCAGTGATTCAAAATATTTTTGTATTGTTTCGAGATTTAAAAGAAATGTAGACAAATAGTTACTATTTGATCAAAACGTTATTCAAATGAATAATTTGTATGAATGAAAATATTGATTTATGAATGTCATAGATTTGAAAGAATTTAGAAATTTTAAATTTTTATTTTTTATGAATTGTCAAGTATAACTTATATTAAGTTTTAAATTATTAGTTTGTGCACCACTGAGTTCACCACTCAGCGATAGCTTTGTATGCTGTCGCAGGTGAAAGAAAATACAAAGCAGCTAAGCAAGATTACTGAGAGACATAGTGAGACTATCTTCGGGTATATCATAGGTATACCCTTGTGCTTTAGATTTTGATGTAATTCTATAATTATATGTATGAAATTTCCTTTGAGCAGTTGTACCAACTCTTTTATTATATATTTTTGGATTGTAATCAAATACAAATTATTGTAAGGTTATCTTGAGATTTTATATATTTATAAAGTTTTGCACTACTAAATTTTTAATGATCCCATGAATTTAAATATTAATTTTGTTACCTTGATAAGATATTTTAATGTTTGATTTAATTTAAATGGTGTACTGAGTTACTTGTGCTGATTTGTGAAATGAGATTGAATAATGGAGTTGTGATTGAGAAATATATTGGGAGTGTCTTTGTTTTTAGGTTTTGAAGAACTGTTTTCTCAAAATAAATACGGCACTCTGCCGAAATTTTTGTAAAAATTGCAGAGATTTTAAATATCTGAAAATTAGATTTATGTTTGGACTTTAAATAAAGGTTTTTAATATCTAAAAAAAATTTTACCCGCCAATTTAAAAATGAACAAAAATTGTTTTAAAATCCCTTATAGTATATTTAATGGGTTATCGGTAGGTGAAGTACGGTAATTCATTAGGTGTACTACGGGAGCTTGTTACATTACAAGGAGTAGGGTGTGATAAGAATAATTTTTTTTTTAAACAATTAAAAAGATTGCAGCAACAAATTTCTCCTCCCCTCATTTAAAACTTACATTGTCCCCAATGTAAAGCCCAAATACAAAAGAAAAGGAAAAAAATTGCTAGAAAATAAAATAAGATAAAGGAAAGAAAAAAACAATCTGATTGTGACTAACAAGCCACCCATGGGTTGCCTCCCAAGTAGCGCTTTTGTTTATCATCGCTAGCTCGACATGGCAAAGCTCCTTAATCCATTGAATGCTCCTGAAACCCCTCATAAAATGGCTTGAGTTCATGACTGTTGACCTTGAACACTTTGTTAGTTTCTAAACTTTGAATTTCAACTGCACCATAAGGAAAAACATTAGTAACAACAAAGGGTCCAATCCAATGAGAACGCAACTTACTAGGCATCAGCTTCAATCTGGAATTATATAACAAAACTTTTTACCCAATCACAAACTGCTTCCTTATTTTATCATGAAATGCCTGTCTTTTCTTTATAGATCCTAGAATTTTCATAAGCCTTAAGGCAAATTTCCTCTAATTTATGCAATTGTGATTTTTTTTCCACACCAGCAGTATCCAAATTCAAGTTATAATGTCTAACAGCCTTATATTCTAACTCATCCTCCATGCTTAACTCAAACACATCCTACACAAATGTATCAACAACATTAATAGAAAAGACAGAATGATCATCAGCAGGATACTTCATGGCATCAAAGATATTAAATTTGACAGTCTCTCCATCAAACTCCATAGTTAAGGTACCCTCATCCACATCAATTTTTGTCTTGGCAGTTTTTAGGAAAGGTCTTCCAAATAAAATCAAAGCTAAATTTGATGAGAGAGCACTGTCATCCTCCATATCCAAAATGTAAAAATTGGCAGGAAAATCAATCCTCCAACCTACACCAACACATCTTCAACTACTCCTAATGGGTAAGCATTAGAATGATCAGCTAACTGAATAATGACACTGGTTTCTTTCAAAGGACCCAAATTTAAAGTTTGAAAAAATGAATTTGACATAACATTAATAGATGCTCCCAAATCTGCCATTGCATATTCAAATTTAGAATCACCTATTCTGCAGGGAATAGAAAACGAACCTAGATCCTTACACTTAGGGCGTAATTTTTGCTAAATTAATGCTGACACATTTTCCCCCACACTGATCTTCTCATTATTCCTCAACTTGCGCTTTGTAGTGCATAACTCCTTAAGGAATTTAGCATACTTGGGAATTTGTTTGATCGCATCAAGTAAAGGTATATTAACCTCCACCTTCCTGAAAGTCTCCAAAATTTCTTTCTCTTATTCTTCTTTCTTCGTCTTGGCTAACCTGCAGGGGAATGGAGGAAGAACATAATTATTAACCTTATTCAAATTAGATTCAGTATTTACCTCAACTTCAGGAACTTCAGACTCTTTTGGCTCTTTTGCTCCTTGCTTTTTCTTTTTCATTGGCTCATGTGGAGTCTGGTTATCAACTTCTTTCCCACTCCGCAATAGTATAGCACTCGCATTTTCTCTAGGGTTCATGACTGTTTGTGATGGAAGCTTTCTAGAACCTTGAGCTTCCAGCTTACTCACAGATGAGGCTAACTGACCAATCTGCCTCTCTATGTTTTGAATGCTATTTTTGGTCTCCTGTTGAAACTGTTGTGTATTGTTAGCCAAAGCCTTAACAATTTCATCAAGTGACATCCTTAATTTGAGGGAGGCGGAGGTGGTTGATTCACTTGTGGTCTCTGCTGATGGTATCGGTTTTGCACCGGTTAATTCCCATAACTCAGATTGGGATGATCTGCCATCTTGGATTATAAGTATTAGAAAAGGGATCATACCTGTGTTGTGGCTATCCATAATGTCCTACTGCATTAGCATGTTGCATTGATTCATCCTCTTGTAATGCAGGACACATGTCAGTAGCATGACCCGAACCTGAACAAATTCCACATAACTTAATAGTTTGCATGTTCCCTACAGCCAATTGCCTCACTAAAGAAGTTAAATCAGAAATCTGTTTCTCAAGGTTAGATGTACTTACCTCATTAACCTTCTTATGTGCATGATCCATTCTCATTCCAAACTACTGAGAGTTTGCTATCATGTTAGCAATCAGCCTCTTTGCTTCATCTGGTGTCTTATCAACCAAAGTTTCTCTACTGGCAGCATCTATCATACTGCAATCCATTGGTAGAAATCCCTCATAGAAATACTGAATCAACAGCTGCTCACTTATTTGATGATGGGGACAGCTTGCACACAATTTCTTAAATCGTTCCCAGTACTCATATAAGCTCTCTCCATTGTACTGCCGAATGCCACAAATTTCTTTTGTTATATTGGTAGCACGGGAAGCAAGAAAATACTTCTCTAAAAATATCTGCTTCATCCCATTCCATGAGTTAACAGATCCGAAAGGAAGGTAATACAACCAATCCTTAGCTGTGCCTTTTAGTGAGAACGAAAAAACTCAAAGCTTGATTTGATCCTCTGAAACACCTTGAGGTTTCATGCTGGAACACACAACATGAAATTCTTTTAAATGCTTATATGGATCCCCACCTGCAAGATCATGAAACTTAGGTAACAAATGGATTAGTCTAGATTTCAACTCAAAAGCAACATTTAAAGCAGGGTATTGAATACACAAAGGCTGTTGGTTTAGATCAGAAGCAGCCAACTCTTTCAAAGTTCTAGTAGCCATGGTTTCGTTTTCGAAATTTAAATCCAAATCCGAATATGAACTTAACTCCTTTGGAGATTGGACTCCTTCAAATGTACTCGGAATCTGCCTAGCTTGCTTAGCCAATTTTCTCAACCATTTAGTTGTTTTTTTTCTACTTCTGGATCAAAGATCATCTCACCAAATTGAGAAGTTCTTGTAATAAACAAAAAGAAATCAAAGTAAAAATAGAAAAATGCCTCAAAACCCTAGAAAACAATCGAATTTGGCGTTAAGAGGGTGGGGCCAATGAATTATAATTCATTGGTCTTGATCAGAACGTCGTTTCCATCAAAATAACTATAAGTTGTCCTCCAAATTCAACCAAAAATCTGTCGATGAATAGTAACACCATAATTTTTTTTCTGAAAACCTGAAACAGCAACACTCCACAAACAAAGTTAATAACAAAATATCCTAACACTAAAAACACAAAATCCACTAAACTCTAGTCCTCAGCAATAGTGCCAAAATTCTTGATGGTTGTCGATTCCACCAGAAATTAAATTAACTAAAATTACCAGTAATGAAATATTTTCTACAATAAGTGGTAAGTCCAGGTCGAACCCTAGAGACTGAATTATTAAATTTCGTGCACTTGTGTAATGAAAAAGAAAGAAATAAAGGTTGGTGGGGTGTAATTCGCAATCCAAAGAAGAAATCAAAAATCAAAAATTAAGAACTAAAATTAAATATGAAACTCTCAAATTAAACAAACTTCAGACCAAGGTAATTCGCATTCCAATGCATTGATTTAATCATTGACAAAAGAAATACAATTATCTCTTATTCAATACTTAACGTAGACTTACCAAATAGTGAGGTAAAATCCCTAACTTCCCTATACTCATCAATTCGAGTGCAGCACTCTTATTGACTCTAATTATTAACTGAATTGGTATTAGGCAATCCTCATCAAATTAATAACTGCTTTAAGAATAGGAAGTAGTTAAGCTGAATAATAATTTATAAAGAATAAATCATTTAATTCACCCTATTATTTCCTTAGGTTATTATCAAAAACTGGGATCATAATCAATAAAACCTAATTGCTACTCATGTTCAATCTTACACAACAATTACAGATTATGAAGATGAACTAGCAACTAATTAAATCAAACAATTAACTAATAGGCCTTTTTGGCAAATCATTCAATAGATAAAAAATAATTAAATCAGAAAATAATAGATATTCAAAATGAAATAAATTAAATTAAGAACCTGGTCTCACAAATCACACATAAGAACTTGAATCCCTTGAACTGAATTAAAAACTTAGCCACTCATGTTTATAGCTTACAGAAAATTGAAGAAGAAATCTAAAAAAAAGATAATGGAGAATGAAGGTGCTTTTGAGATCGAGAGGCTACTGAATGGTGTGTTTTAGCTACTGCCCTAAGACATATTTATAATCAAAAACCTAATCCCAAAGATAGGAACCAAACTAGGGAAAGTTTTGAAATTCAAAAAATAGATTTTCAGCCTACATTCACATCTCTAAAATCAAGGCCGATTTTTAGTGACTTCGTTTCCGAATCTGTCTCTGCCCTCTTTAGGAAAGTTGTATCCTTATTTCTTAGCTTTCCAACGGGTACTCATTCACCCAAATTCGAGGTCTATAGCTCAAGTTATGGCCCAAAAACTAGGACTGGTTCAGATAAATGGTCCAGCCTATAGTGACGACTTCATTGCCATTTTTTACAATTAAAATGGCCTTATCTTACTTCCAGCCCTTCATAGAAGTTGTAGAGTGGCTTTTAAGGTTCAATTGGGCTTGGGCTTGCTTCATTTGGACTTCTGAAACTCCAGATACAAAATAAATACTGAAATTGGTCGTGACACATCAAGTCTGGGCTTTTATAATAGATCCATAACTCATTTTGTCATCCTTGGAGACTGATTTGGGCTTTGGTCTCTCTTTATCATTTGAAGTGTTCTATCTTAGCTTTCCAATGGATTAAACAACACTCAATTTAGAGACCCAAAACTTTAGAAACACCTGAAAAATACAGTAAATGTCAAATGCTAAAAATTTCTCCATTTAACACAATTATTCCAACAACTATCTAAAAATATGCCTAAATGATAAATATACTTTAATCAACTGAATTATGCATAAAAACACACTAGCAACACTAAATGTTATGGGAGTAAAATTAATAAATTATGCACTTATCATTTGTGAGATCAGGTTCTTAATTTAATTTATATCTTTCTGAATATCTATTGTTTTCTGATTTCAATGACTTTGATATTTTGAATGATTTGCTGAAAAGGCCTATTAGTTAACTGTTTAATGTGATTAATTACTAGTTCATCTTTATAATCCGTAATTGTTGTGTAAGATTGAACATGTGTAGCAATTAGGTTTTATTGATTATGATTCCAGTTTTCGATAATAACCTAAGGAAACAATATGGTGAATTAAATGATTTATACTTCATAAAATGTTGTTCAACTTAACTACTTCCTATTCTTAAAGCAGTTATTAATTTGATGAGGATTGCTTAATACCAATTCAGTTAATAATTAGAGTCAACATGAGTGCTGGGCTCAAATTGATGAGTATAGGGAAGTCAGGGATTTTACCTCGCTATTTGGTAAATCTACGTTAAGTATTCAATAAGAGATAATTGTATTTCTTTTGTCTGTGATCGAATCAATGCATTAGAATGCGAATTACCTTGGACTGAAGTTTGTTTAATTCAAGAGTTTCTTATTTAATTTTAGATCTTAATTTTGGATTTCTGATTTCTTCTTTGGATTGCGAATTAAACCCCCCCCCAAACCTTTGTTTCTTTTTCCATTACACAAGTGCATGAAATTTAATAATTCAGTCTCTAGGGTTCGACCTGGATTTACTATTTACTGCAAAAAAATATTTCTTAATTGGTGATTTCAGTTAATTTAATCTATGGTGGATTCGACACTCATCAAGAATTTTAGCGCCATTGTCAGGGATTGAAATTTATTAGATTTCGTGTTTTTAGTGTTAGGATATTCTGTTATTAATTTTGTTTGTGAGTTATTGCTGTTTTTCAGGTTTTTGAAAAAAAAAATTTAAAAAAAATTAAAATTACGGTGTTACTATTCATTAAGAATTTTGGTTGAATTAGAGGGTGGCCCATATCTATTTTGAAGGAAACGACGTTCTGATCAAGATGAGGCTAAATTTCATTATTTTCTAGGGTTTTGAGGCATTTTTCTATTTTTACTTTGAATTCTTTTTGTATATGACAAGAACTTCTCAATCTGGTGAGTTGATCTTTGATCCAGAAGTAGAAAAAATAGCTAAACAATTGAGAAAATTGGCTAAGTAGGTTAAGCAGATTCTGAGTACATATGAAGGAGTCCAATCTCCAAAGGAGTTAAGTTTAGATTTGGATTTGGATTCAAATTCCAAAAACAAAACCATGGCTGCTAGAACTTTGAGAGAGTTGGCTGCTCCTAATCTAAACCAACAGCCTTTGTGTATTCAATACCCTGCTTTAAATGTTGTTTTTGAGTTGAAATCTAGACTAATCCATTTGTTGCCTAAGTTTCATGGTCTTGCAGGTGAGGATCCACATAAGCATTTAAAAGAATTTCATATTGTGTGTTCTAGCATGAAACTTCAAAGAGTTTCAGAGGATCAAATCAAGCTTCGAGCTTTCCCTTTCTCACTGGAAGGCGCAACTAAGGATTGGTTGTATTACCTTCCTTCCGGATCTATCAACTCATGGAATGGGATGAAGCAGATATTTTTGGAGAAGTATTTTCCTGCTTCCCATGCTGCCAATATAAGAAAAGAAATTTGTGGCATTCGACAGTACAATGGAGAGAGCTTGTATGAGTACTGGGAGCGATTTAAGAAGGTGTGTGCAAGCTGTCCCCATCATCAAATAAGTGAGCAGCTGTTGATTCAATATTTCTATGAGGGATTTCTACCAATGGACCATAGTATGATAGATGCTGCCAATGGAGGAGCTTTGGTTGATAAGACACCAGATGAAGCAAGGAGGCTGATTGCTAACATGGCAGCAAACTCTCAGCAGTTTGGAATGAGAATGGATCATGTACCTAAGAAGGTTAATGAGGTAAGTACATCTAACCTTGAGAAACAGATTTCTGATTTAACTTCTTTGGTGAGGCAATTGGCTGTAGGGAGCATGCAAACTGTTAAGGTATGTGGAATTTGTTTGGGTTCAGGTCATGCTACTGACATGTGTCCTGCATTACAAGAGGATGAATCAATGCAACATGCTAATGCAGTAGGAAATTATGGATAGCATGTAGTAGGAGATTATGAACAGCCACAACGCAGGTGTGATCCCTTTTCTAATACTTATAATCCAGGATGGCGAGATCATCCCAATCTGAGTTATGGGAATCAACCGGTGCAAAATTGATACCATCAACAGAGACCATAAGTGAATCAAGCACCTCCACCTCCACCTCCACCTCCCTCAAATCAAGGTATGTCACTTGATGAAATTGTTAAGGCTTTGGTTAACAATACACAATAGTTTCAACAGGAGACCAGAAATAGCATTCAAAACATAGAGAGGCAGATTGGTCAGTCAGCTTCATCTGTGAGCAAGCTTGAAGCTCAAGGTTCTGGAAAGCTTCCATCACAAACAGTCATGAATCCCAGAGAAAATGCAAGTGCGATACTATTGTGGAGTGGGAAAGAAGTTGATAATTAGACTCCATATGAGCCAATAAAAAAGAAGAAGTAAGGAGCAAAAGAGTCTAAAGTTCCTAAAGTTGAGGTACATACTGAACCTAAACTGAATAAGGTTAATAATTCTGTTCTTCTTCCATTCCCTTGCAGGTTGGCTAAGACGAAGAAAGAAGAATAAGAGAAAGAAATTTTGGAGACCTTCAGAAAGGTAGAAGTCAATATACATTTAATTAATGCGATCAAACAAATTCCCAAGTATGCTAAATTCCTTAAGGAACTATGCACTATAAAGCGCAAGTTGAGGACTAATGAGAAGATTAGTGTGGGGGAAAATGTATAGGCATTAATTCAGCAGAAATTACCCCCTAAGTGTAAGGATCCAGGTTCATTTTCTATTCCCTGTAGAATAGGTGATTCTAAATTTGAACGTGCAATGGCAGATTTAGGAGCATCTATTAATGTCATGTCATATTCAGTTTTCCAGACTTTGAATTTGGGTCCTTTGAAAGAAACTAGTGTCATTATTCAGTTAGCTGATCGTTCTAATGCTTACCCATTGGGAGTAGTTGAGGATGTGTTGGTGCAAGTTGGAGAATTGATTTTCCCTGTAGATTTTTACATTCTAGACTTGGAGGATAGTGTTCCCACATCAAAGTCAGCTTTGATTTTGTTTGGAAGACCTTTCCTAAAAACTGCCAAGACAAAAATTGATGTGGATGAGTTTGATGGAGAGACTGTCAAATTTAATATCTTTGATGCCATATAGTATCCTACTGATAATCATTCTATTTTTTTCTATTGATCTTGTTGATACATTTGTGCAGGATATTTTTTAGTTAAGCATGGAGGATGAGTTAGAAAGAAAATCACATTTGCATGAATTAGAGGAAATTCGCCTTAAGGCTTATGAGAATTCTAGGATCTATAAAGAAAAGACAAAGGCATTCCTTGACAAAATAAGAAAGTAGTTTGTGATTAGGCAAAAAGTTTTATTGTATAATTTCATATTAAAGCTGATGCCTGGTAAGCTGCGTTCTCGTTGGATTGGACCCTTTGTTGTTACTAATGTGTTTCCTTATAGTGCAGTTGAAATTCAAAGTTTAGGAACTAATAAGGTGTTCAAGGTCAACAGTCATAGACTCAAGCCATTTTATGAAGGGTTTCAGGAGCATACAGTGGAGGAGCTCAAATTGAGCAACCAAATTTATAAGGATTAAGGAGCTTTGCCATGTCGAGCTAACAATGATAAACAAAAGCGCTTCTTGGGAGGCAACCCATGGGTGGCTTGTTAGCCACAATCAGATTTATTTTCTTTCCCTTATTTTATTTTATTTTCTACCATTTTTTTTTCTTTTCTTTTCTTTTGCATTTGGGTTTTACATTGGGGACAATGTAAGTTTTAAATGTGGGGGAGGAGAAATTTGTTGCTGCAATTTTTTTTATTGATTAAAAAAAATTAAAAATAATAAAAAAATAAAAAAAATAATAAAAAAAATTTTCTTATAAGCTTGATTCAAGATTCTATATTAACTCTCGGAGAGAAATGCTTTGTCCTTGAAATGACTTTTCTATTTTAGATTGAATTTTGAGATTTTAGGCAAGGTAATAGTAACTTTAATGATGGATTTTCCTTCTTCTCTAGACCATATAGCAATTTTTTTTGTCCTGCATAAATCATTTAGGCTTGATTTAATAGTGAAACGATTAGTTATGTGCGTTTTAAACTAGTGTCATGCATATTTCAGAACTTTGTTTAATCTATCAGGGCACTTTATAATATGTAGATACATAAATTGGGGGAAATAAAAGATTGAACTTGAAAATTACTCTGCTATTTTAGTTAAGCAAACTAACCAGGGGTCTTCATGAACCTCATGTCGATTCTCAGGCCAAAAGCTAGCTAGGATATGAGCAAGGTACTTTTCTGAAGGTGACGGTTGAAATAAAAAATAAAAAAAGTAACTGTGACAAGAGAGAAGTACCAATTTCAAATATATATATATATATATATATATATAAAGGGGCACTTCTATCTCCCCTAAGATTTGCAAAGAGCTATAATTGTTGTGCCTTGATAAATTAACCTTGTGTTTTGGTATGTATTGATTTAAAATTTTATAGAACTTTAATTGTGTGAGCTTAATTGATTTCAAGCTTTTTATTTTGTGTTGAAAAATTATTGATATATTGGTATGGTGTTGATGAAATTTGTTGTGATGGTTATTACCTTACTTGCCTCATCTTTCAAACTTTTAATCTTTTGTTAGAGAATGTTGTGATAGGGTGAAGTTAAGGAACTTCTAAGTGGAGTTGATTGAGATTTAAGTCATACTTGAGGACAAGCATGGAATAAGTGTGGAGGAATTTGATAAGTGCATAATTTATTAATTTTACTCCCATCACATTTAGTGTTTCTAGTGTGTTTTTATGCATAATTTAGTTGATTAAAGTATATTTATCATTTAGGCATATTTTTGAATAGTTGTTGGAATAATTGTGTTAAATAGAGAAATTTTCAGCATTTGACTTTTGCTGTATTTTTAGGTGTTTCTAAAGTTGTGGGTCTCCAAATTGAGTGTTGTTTAATCCATTGAAAAGCTAAGATAGAGCACTACAAATGATAAAGAGGGACCAAAGCCCAAATCAATCTCCAAGGTTGACAAAATGAGCTATGGATCTATTGCAAAAGCCCAGACTTAATGTGTCACGATCAGTTTCAGTATTTATTTTGTATCTGGAGTTTCAGATGTCCAAATGAAGCAAGCCCAAGCCTAATTGAACCTTAAGAGCCACCTCTACAACTTCTATGCAGTGCTGGAAGCAAGATAAGGCCATTTTAACTGTCAAAATGAAGTCGTCACTATGGGCTGGACTGTCTATCTGAACCAGTCCCAGTTTTTGGTTCATAACTTGAGCTATAGACCTAGGATTTAGGCGAATGAGTACCTATTGGAAAGCTAAGAAGTAGGGCTACAACTTTCCTGAAGAGGGCAGAGACAGATTCGGAAAGGAAGTAGCTAAAAATCAGCCTTGATTTCAGAGACATGAATGCAGGCTGAAAATCTATCTTTTGAATTTCAAAACTTTTCATAGTTTGGTTCCTATCTTTGGGGTTAGGTTTTTTATTATAAATGCGTCTTTGGGCAGCAGCTAAAACACATCCATTCAAACCTTCAAACACCATAGAAGACCTTCATTCTCCACTCTCTTTTTAGATTTTTTCTTTATTTTTCTGTAAACCATGAACATGAATGGCTAAGCTTTTAATTCAATTCAAGGGATTCAAGTTCTTTTGCATGATTTGTGAGACCAGGTTCTTAATTTAATTTATATCTTTTTGAATATCTATTGTTTTCTAATTTCATTGACTTTGATTGAATGATTTGCAAAAAAGGCCTATTAGTTAATTGTTTGATGTAATCAATTGCTAGTTCATCTTCATAATCCGTAATTGTTGTGTAAGATTGAAAATATGTAGCAATTAGGTTTTATTGATTATGATCCCAGTTTTTGATAATAACCTAAGAAAACAATAAGGTGAATTAAATGATTTATACTTCATAAATTGTTGTTCAGCTTAACTACTTCCTATTCTTAAAGCGGTTATTAATTTGATGAGGTTTGCTTAATACCAATTCAGTTAATAATTAGAGTCAACAAGAGTGCTGGGCTCGAATTGATGAGTATAGGGAAGTCAGGGATTTTACCTCGCTGTTTGGTAAATCTACGTTAAGTATTCAATAAGAGATAATTGTATTTCTTTTGTCTATGATAGAATCAATGCATTGGAATGTGAATTACCTTGGACTGAAGTTTGTTTAATTCAAGAGTTTCTTATTTAATTTTAGATCTTAATTTTGGATTTCTGATTTCTTCTTTGGATTGCAAATTAAACCCCCCCCCCCCCAACCTTTATTTCTTTTTCCATTATACAAGTGCACGAAATTTAATAATTCAATCTCGAGGGTTCGACCTGGATTTACCACTTACTGCAAAAAATATTTCATAATTGTTGATTTCAGTTAATTTCATTTCTGGTGGATTCGACACCCATCAAAAAGCATTACATTACTAGAGCATTTTGAGATTGTAAATATAAGAAATCTTATTTTGAGACTTATGGAAATGTAACTTTTATAATATTTAGTTTATTATTATTTCCAATAAATGTTTACTTGAAATGTAAATGAATTTTGGGCTTGCTATAGTTTCAACCACCACAATGTAGCTTTCCGCAATACAAAAGTAAAATAAAATGCTATGTTTTGTTTTAAATCCCTTGTAGTATATTTAATAGGTTATCGGTTGGTGTCATTCAGTAATTCATTAGGTATGCTACAGGAACATGTCATGCCTTATAAGGGATAAGGTGTGACATTGATCATACATACCTTGTACTAAAATCTCTCTGTTACAAAATTTCTAGCTAGGGTCATGGTTTATGTCAAACCCTGCTTGCTTAAAATCATATGTCCTCATCTTAATTCTAATTATTGATTAACAAGACTTTTCAATTAGAAACACTTTTTTTAATAAATGTATCTGTCCTTGTCACACCTTACCCCTCTGTAAGGCATAACATGATACCGTAGAATACCTAATGAACTACCGAACTTCACCTACCAATAACTCATTAAGTACCCTACAAGGGATTTTAAGACAATTTTCTTACTTTTATAAGTGGTGAGCATTTTCTAATAGGTATTAAAATCATTTATTCAAAGTTTTAAAACTAGTAAAAAAATTTTTGTCCCATTTTATTTTTCCGCAAATTTTATAGAAATTTCGGCAGAGTGCCGTCTGTATTTTGAGAAAACAATTCTTCAAATACCTAAAAAAAAAACACTTCCAATAATTTGTCTCAACAACTTCTTCAAATTTACAACCATCCCAACCAATTTCAACATCATTTATCAATTTCCAAAAATTCAAATCCATAATTTCTAATATTCAACAATCATCAAAATGCCATTAATCAATTTTATTCAATTTAAAACAAAATACTTACATTCATATTTTATTAAAGATAAAATAATTTATTTACATCATTACAAAAATTTACATTAAAGGAAATTCAAACTAAAATTTATTACAAACTTTATACAAGCTGCTCAAGACCAATTTTACATGTCCATACATTTACATACATTACAAACATCAAAATAAATTTTTACAATCAGGCTATAAAATATATCCGATAACTTCAAGCAGGTAGCTCCTCAATCCTCAGCAGCTCAGTCTACTGCTCCTCTACTCTCTAAATCTGCGGCAAAGAATAATACCATCACGAGTACTAGGACTCAGTGGTGCACAACATACTAAAATAATCTTTATGCAGAATTTAAATCATATTTATTCAAAAATTGGACTGAACATGAGAATTAAATACAAAACATGAATTATGAGATTTTAATCCAAACAATTTTATTTCGAAGTATCAAAACCAATTTCATAAAACTCATAGTTATATCATGCCATTCGAAACAAATATAATCTCAATAGCCAGAGGCTAAGGAGAAGTCACATCACAAGGCTAGCTAGCTCAAATATATGGATATCCATTCAATTTCTTCTACTACTGGCACACACCTCAACACTTCAGCCAGAGAAGGAATCAAAATTCGAAACTGATTATCCCCAGTAGTCATGCGAGTGAGGTGTTCAAATATATGGTCATTACACTGTGGTTTCAAAACTTATCTTAATAATTTACTAAACATTGCCATTTCAAATATACACAAATAACTTTCAACAATTTAAATCAAAAGCATAATAAATATTTCATCACAATGATGTCACAATTCAATATTTCAAATTATTCAAAACAATATACAGAAGAAAATTTACAGAAATTCTACGTTGCGCACAAACCTTATATGAGTCGCCTTTTGGCCTTGACTCGATACTTTGGGTTCCTTCCCGGTATTCTTTTCTACTGAAACACACAGTTTCACAGTGTTTCAGCATCATAACTTAGCATAAATCCAAAAATAAATTTAAATTTACTTTTACCTAACTTTAATGTGCTAAACTTGACGTTCTTTAAAATTTGTGTTTCGGGTTACTATTCACAATACTATTCAAGTCAATTTATTGACTTTCTAAGGCTTAATAGGTATGGGAATTCCAACTTTACCCACATACCACATTTTGGTTATTAAATTTGTTAGTTTTGGTTGTTTACTCAAAATCTAAGTCTTTTAGGCAAATTTGCAATTTTTAGTTTTGGAGTCTTAAGTTGCACTATTCCATTAGTTATTTTTCTGTTAGAATTTGACAAAACTTTCTTCATAGAGAATGTTCCCTATTGTCTTAAATTTATTCTACTTTTTGAATCACTCCATTTGGAGTTTTGTAGCTCAAGTTATAGCCATTTGAATCATGGCTGCCGGATTGGACTTAACCCAGATTTCTGGGCACCAAACTAGTTCTGGCAGTTTTAGGTCACCAAATTTGGGTGGCCAAATGACTTAGTTAAGGGCATAATTTTAGTTTTTGTTCTTCATGAAAACTTTAGGTCTATATCTCAGCTTTCCACTGGTAAAATTTTAGGTCATTTAGACCTGCCTAGCCCAAGTTATGGCCAAATGAACAAACACTGTTCATTTGGTCATTTTTGTACAGGTCAGACTGCATAAATCCGGATTTAGTCAATTTGTTCACTAGGTTTTGGTCACTTTTTTGGCATGATTTCTAAATGAAAAATGTTCCATTTTGTGTCTATTTTCATTCCCAATTGGTCTCATACCAATTGGACTTGTAAATTTTCAGTTTTGGTCCCTCAAAGGGACCTTGTTCCTGCTGCTTGTAGCATGACCATTTTTAATCCGAATTTAAACTCACCTCTAACACTTTCAACACATCTCAATTGGTCACAAATGACTATTTTTCATTTCAAACAAGGTCAAACACACCATTTGACCCATTCTTACATTTTTGTCTCAAAAACCCTAGATGCCAAACCCTAATTTACACAATTGATTAATTCATACCCAATTTACTACACTAAACACATATTCAACCTTAATCAATGTCAAATTCATGTCTAAATTAAATTGAACATATCAAAACTTCAAGGTACCATGGCTGGCCAAAATTCATGTTTAGTCCTCTAACAATTGTTTTCTTTTCCATTTTCCATAATTTCTAAGTTTATTCAACCATAAGCATAATAATTAAACTAGCAATTTAAAGTTTAGATTACTAACCTTTATGCAGAATTTTTTTCACCTCTTCAACTTCTTCCTTTCTTCTTTTTTTTTTTTTTGTTGTCAATCGATGAATCAAGGTTCAAGGACAATATTTACTCAAGAAACATTAGGGAAATTATGGCTAGGTTAGGGTTTATGAAGCTTGAGTCAAGCTTCCATGGAGGTTTCAAGAAAGAAAATGAGAGAGTGACCAAGGGAGAGCTATGGCAATATGGATGAAGAAGACCCAAAAATGAATTTTGTTTTAATTTAATTCCTTTTTTTTTATTGGTCACTTAAGTAGATAATTATCCCACTTTTCAAAATTTAAAATTAAATTTATTATGTCATGCATGATGATGTTATCACTTTTTTACTTTTTCTTTTTCTTTTTTCTTTCTATTTATTTTTCCATTAGTTCTTTAATTTAATTCCGGACTCCGAAATTTTCTTTTCTCCAATTTTATTTGATAGTTAGGTCAGGAGTCAGCTCTTGGGGTCAATTGACCAAATTGCCCCTTGCCGGTTTAACCCAGTTTGTAAATAATTCAATATTTCTTCCAGCTCCCTGACCTAATTATTTGACTGGCTTAACAATTCTTTTTCATGATTTTCTCTTTTCCACTGTGTTCGTAATAGTCCTAAGGACCGCAGCGTCACATTTTACTATTCGAAATTTGAGTTTAAATCAAATTCACAATCCTTCCTGAGAAGGTCACCCATCGCTGTGACTCTCGGTTCATTTAACTTCTTATATTCTGTTTTTCTTATTTATACTTAACTAATTAACAATTACTAATTATTTGTGTTTAGGGCTTATCTAGTTGTCTTAAGTGTGATTCTAATCCCCTTAATTATCCGGACCGACACCGGTCACCGGAATAGTGAAATATACCAGGCTATGCAAATAGGGGTATTACAATTCTCCTCCCTTAAAATAAATTTCGTCTTGAAATTTTACCTGGTAATCAGTCTCTAAACAGCTGTGGGTGCTGTCTCCTCATGTCCTCCTCTCGTTCCCAAGTAGCCTCCTGGCCTGAATGATGGTTCCACAGCACTTTCACCAATGGTATCTGCTTATTCCGTAGCTACTTCACCTCATAAGCTAGAATCTCTATGGATTCTTCCTCATATGTGAGGTCTGGATTCACTTCAATCTCTTCTACTGGTAGTACATGAGATGGGTCTGATCGATACCTCCTCAACATAGACACATGGAAGACATTATATATCTTCTCCAACTCTGGAGGTAGTGCCAATTGATATGCCAAAGGACCCACTCTTTCCAGAACCTCATATGGCCTAATGAAACGAGGACTCAGTTTTCCCTTTCTGCCAAATCTCATGATTTTCTTCTAAGGAGAAACCTTGAGGAATACTTTCTCACCCACTGCATACTCAATATCTCTTCTCTTTAAATCAATGTAGGACTTCTGACGGTCTGATGCAGTCTTAAGTTGATCTCTGATCATCCTGATTTTCTCTTCAGTTTGCTGAATAATTTTGGGTCCAATCATCTTTCTTTCACCTACTTCATCCCAACACAGGGGAGTTCTACATTTTCTGCCATACAAAGCTTCATATGGAGGCATCCCAATGCTTGATTGGTAGCTATTGTTGTAAGTAAACTCAATCAAAGGCAAGTGTGTGTCCCAACTGCCCTCAAACTCAATCACACAAGCCTGTAGCATGTCCTCCAAGATCTGTATTACCCTCTCCAACTGGCCATCGGTCTGTGGGTGGAATGCCGTACTGAAGTTCAATCTAGTTTCTAGGGCTCTCTGAAGACTACCCCAGAATCTAGAAGTGAACCTAGGATCTCTGTCTGATACGATGGATACTGGCACTCCATGCAGTCTTACTATCTCATCAATGTACAACTTGGCCAATCTTTCTAAACTGTAGTCCATCCGAACTGGAAGAAAATGAGCAGACTTGGTTACTCTGTCAACAATGACCCATATTGCATCATGACTCTTCTGTGTCCTCAAAAGTCCCATCACAAAATCCATCGTTATTCTCTCCCATTTCCATTCTGGTACTAATAGTGGATGTAACAACCCAGCGGGTACTTGATGCTCTGCCTTCACTTGCTGACAAGTTAGGCATTTAGAAACAAACTCTGCCACATCTCTTTTCATACCCATCCACCAATAATGCTCCTTTAGCCCCCTATACATTTTTGTGCCACCAGGGTGTATGGCAAAAGGAGACTCATGTGCTTCCTTCAAAATGATCTTCCTCAAATCAACATCATTAGGAATACACATTCTGCCCTAGTGTAGGAGTAGACCATCATCTCTTATTGAGAATTCTGGTTTCTTGCCCTGCCTGACTTCTTCCAACAGCTTCTGATACTTCTGATCATTCTGAGCAGCCATTCTGATCTGATCAATCAACACTGGCTGTACATGCCATGCAACTACTGTCTGCCCTTCATCATTAATCTCTAAGCTGGCATGTAATGATCTCAACTCATGTACCATAGACAAAGGAGTAACCCATAGACTTGCCATAGTCTTGTTACTTAAGGCGTCAGCCACTACATTAGCTTTCCTTGGCTGATAGTCTATTAGACAATCATAGTCTTTTATCAACTCTAACCATCTCTTCTGTCTCAAATTCAACTCTTTTTGAGTGCCCAAGTACTTCAAACTCTCATGATCTGTGTAGATGTAGCACTTCTCCCCATACAAATAGTGTCTCCAGATCTTAAGGGCAAACACTATAGCTGCAAGCTCCAAATCATGTGTTGGATAATTCCTCTCATGCGGTTTCAGCTGGCGTGATGCATAGGCAATGACATTTCGATCTTGCATCAACACGCAGCCTAACCCATTGTGAGAAGCATCACTATAAACTGTATATTCTTTACCCAGAGTAGGTAAAGTCAAGACTAGAGCTTGAGTTAGACATCTCTTTAATTCATCAAAACTCTGCTGGCATTTATCCGTCCACTGAAATTTCACATCTTTTCGAAGTAACTTGGTCAATGGAGATGCCAATAGAGAGAATCCCTTCACAAATAGACGGTAGTATCCAGCTAAACCCAGAAAACTGTGAATCTCCGTGATATTTCTGGGTGGCCTCCAATTAAGGATAGCTTCTATCTTACTTAGATCTACCTTGATGCCCTCTACTGATACTACATGCCTCAAGAAAGATACTTCTTTCAGCCAAAATTCACATTTCGACAATTTGGCATATAGCTGTTTCTCCCTCAAAGTCTGCAGTACAATCCGTAGATGTTTATCATGCTCTTCTGCACTCCTCAAATAGATCAATATATCATCTATGAATACCACAACAAACTGATCGAGGTATGGTCTGAAGATAGTGTTCATCAGATCCATAAAAGCAGCCGGAGCATTAGTTAACCCGAATGGCATGACTAAGAACTCATAATGGCCATAACGGGTTCTGAAGGCAGTTTTAAGGATACTCTACTCTTGTACTTTCAGCTGATAATAACCTGATCTCAGGTTAATTTTGGAGAACACAGCTGCACCCCTCAATTAATCAAACAAGTCATTAATGCAGGGCAAAGGATATCTATTCTTTATTGTCACCTTAGTCAACTGCCGATAGTCAATGCATAACCGGAGAGTGCCATCCTTCTTCTTTACAAACAACACTGGCACTCCCCAAGGTGACACACTAGGGCGAATAAAGAGCTTGTCAAGCAGCTCTTGCAACTGCACTTTCAACTCTTTCAATTCTGCTGGAGCCATTCTATATAGTGTTATGGAAATTGGGTCCACACCAGGTATAACATCAATCTCAAACTGCACCTCTCTTTCTGGAGGTAATCCTGGCAATTCATCAGGAAACACATCCGGAAAGTCACATACCATAGGGATGTCCCTCAGTGCTGGACTCCCCACTTGAGTGTCTATCACATGTGCCAAGTATGCTTCACACTCCTTTCTGATCATCCTTCTGGCTAGTGCAGCCGAAATTATGTTTGATGGTAGTAAATGCCTCTCCCCATGTATTACCACATCACCGTACAGAGGGAGACCAAACGTGACTGTCTTCAGTCTACAGTCAATCATGGCGTGATGCCTGGCTAACCAATCTATGCCCAAAATAATATCATAATCTCTGAAGGGCATTTCAATCAAATCTGATAGAAAAACATGTCCTTGGATCACCAAAGAACAGTCTCTATAGATTCTGTTGACCCGAACCTCTTGTCCTAATGGATTAGTTACTAGCACTTTAAAACTCATTTTGACACACAGAATAGCAAGTGAACTAACTATGCTAGCACTAACATACGAGTGGGTTGAACCAGGATCAAACAACACAAATACTTCTTGATCAGAGATAGAGAATGTACCAGCTACAACATCAGAAGTCTTAACCTCTTCTCGCTGTCTCATCGTATAAACTCTGGCTGAAGCACTTCCTCAGCCGATCGACCAATAGCATTCTGACTCAAGCAAAGGCTCTACCTTTGCCTCTTCCTCTGCCAATTGATTGTGAACCTCTGCGAGCAGGACTCTGAATAGATCGTTCTGAAGTTGTAGGAGCTTGTAACACCCCTCACCCGTCTACAGTATAGCTGAGCAAGGCATGCTACACGGCGTGCCGGAACACCTAGTCTATGATTATCTCATTTCTTGAACTCAATTTGATTTTAAGAAGTCATTTACATAATATTCATATCATGTTGATACTATTGTCATACTTTGTTAAAATTAGTGTTTCAAGATTGGTAATAAAAATTTGGCAAGGTGCCGTCTATAATTAGGACAAACTGTCCTTCCAACCTGTTGAAAATAGTTTAATATTATGATATCAAAATCTCAAATATTTCACAGTCTCTATTTCTCAGTAAAGTCAATAGACTTTTACAGTCATTAAACAGTTCCATAATACAGTCCATAATAATTTAAATATATACAGAAAATCTCCATGTTATTTAATATGTACAAAATATTACAAACTTTAAAGCTTTCATAATATTACAAAATACAAGGCCAAATTTCAAATATACAACAATAGTACAAAATACAAGATATCCTAAGTCCTACCATGTATGCAATACAGTGCAGATGACTCTGGACTCCTGTGTAGATCTAATGTCTCACCCGGTAGTAGTTCTGCTGGGCTCCCCAGCTGTGTCTCCAATACCTACGCGTTACAAAAGCAACGCGCTAAGCAATTTTGCTTAGTGGTGCCAAATGTAAAGAAATATACACTAAAATAAAGTAAATAAAGTGTTTACAAATTTTTGGTGGTGCTGTATGTCAGTAGATTGGATTTAGGTATTTGAATTTAATAGTACTTGAATTACTGCCCGTGTAGCCTATATACTGATCAGACTGGATAAACAGATATACTGGCACTTGGTACTTAATACCTCGGGCCGTCACACCATCGGTCACAAAGTGTCTCCCAGTGTGCAAATAGCGTGGCTAAAAAGCCATATAGTCAATCTGGCGATAAGCCAAAAATAAATGCACAATATGTATAGCTGTAGGCTATTAAAGTCACAGTGCGGCACAATAGGCCGTAAAAACACAGTATGGCATAAAGCCATTTACAAAACAGCTGTCAGAATCCTATTGGCATGCCAACCTATTCATACTAGTCAACTAGGCAAACTAGGGCACATTATTAATTAATTGTTTAATTCTTCAATTTTTGGAGTTTACTAACTATTATATAATTCACAAGTCAATGCATATGTTGACCTTTTTAGGTAATATGGATAAGTTGTTTCTAGCATCAATATGTCACAATTTATATCTCAATATGCTGCCAATATAGTGCAATTTACCATTTTTACAAGTTGGCATTCATTGCCAAAATGCTTCAAGCATCATTGTATGCAAAATGTCAAATTCTCAATTTTTGTGTGCTAGATTGGTCTAGCTTAAAGTCCTATTTCCTTTGTTTTTTAGCTTCTGGTCAAAGAAGCAAAATTGTAGCTCTATGTCTTATTGCACGCGGGGCAAAATTTCAGGTCATTCCGAGTTGTGTAGACCAAGATATGGTCAATTTGCTAAAGCTGGACAGATTGCACTTTTAGTGCACAATTTGGTCAATTTTTAGGTCACTTTTGGTTCGGCAGTTTTTGTGCCCGAACTTGTGCAAGCCATTTGACTTGGTTCTGGTCATTTCTGGGCTTTGGTGTCTTCATAAGACTTGTAGATATAGGTCTTAACTATTCATGGTCAAAATTTCAGGTCAATTGGACCTGTTTTGAGTGAGTTATGGCCTAAACACTAACTGCTGCCCAAATGGTCAGTTTTCAGGCCTCAAATGCACTAATCCGGATTTGGTCACTTTTTAAGGTCAGTTTCTAGGCAGAATTTTGGCAACCTTTCTACATGAAAGTTGGCCTATTTGGTGTCTAGTTTCACCCCATATTGGCCTCATACCAATTGGGTTCATAGTTTGGCACTTATGGCCTCATTTAGGTGCTGCCTTCAATACATAACCTGCACAAAGCTCATACACTTCCAATTTAATGTTCCTTCTCCTCCTCATTATTACAATATTCAATCAACAACACTTCTATACATATATTGTACACAATTTCAGCAACAATTCTGGGCAGAATGTTCAAGTGCTCAATGCACACAATCCATTATTAAGTTCAACATTCACTTCCACCAAAATTCAACATACTTCAATGTTAATATTACACATATACTTCAACATATTCATACTTCAACATCACTTACACTTGCTGCCCACAAATTGACATTAACATATATCATTAATAAACATATATTCACACACAAATTCATGCTATTAGGGGCTGCCAAACATGGCAGTTTGCTCAAGGCTTCAAGGTTCCATTTCACACCTTTAATCTAAACACTACATGTACATACTTGTGCACAAACTTACTCTAACTTTCATTTGAATCAATCAACCTTCATTTTCATTCATTAGAAGTAAAAATAACTCAAGCTCAACAAGGGTTCATGGCTGCCAAAAATGGACAAGTCCATTTCTCACTATTTCTTTTATTTCTCTTCACCAAAACACTCACCTCAACCTAAACACAAGCTTTACTAAAGCAAGGGAGGGATTTTGGACACTTACCACTTGAAAGCTTCCTTCAAACCTCACCAAATCTTGTTTTTCTTACTGCCAATATCTTCCCCAAGGTGAGTATGCAAGCTTTAATGAAGGAAGGAAGTGGAAATGAGGGCTTGATGATGGAGAGAGAAAGCTCCATGCATGGTGGCCATGGAGGACTTTGAGAGGATTTACGGCAAGGTTTTCTCAAGGTTGAAGATGACCCAATTCTGCCCACTAATGCTTATTTTATGTAGTTTATAATATAGTTAGTGGAGCACTTATGAGTTGTTTAATGTTTAATTAGGTTAAGGTTCCTTTATTTACACATTTACCTCTTTTCTTTCACAATTTACATAATGTATCATAATTTAATTTTTCATGTCATTTCTAAGGTGTAATATCATTTATTTTTAATGGACATTGAGGTCAAAAGGCAACATTAGGTGTCAAATGACCAAAATACCCCACTTCGGGTTACATTCCCGATTTTTCGGTAACATCGATTTTTGTCTGTTTCTCGATTTTTCATTTTTCTTTGTACTAATTTATTAATTTTTCTTTGATATTTCTAGTGTCAATTACATTTCAATAAACCTTTATCTGTGTCTCAAAATTAAATTCAGAGGGTTTCCTGCGGTTTTGGGGTCGGCAACGGCCTTCCCGGTGCGGTCACCCATCGCTACGGTGCCGGCTCGTTTAACTTAGCTTCATTTTCTCTCTTTCATTTTTGTTTGATTTTTCTTGTATTTTCTTTTTATTTATTTCATCATTATATGTCTGTTCACTATCACTGAAATGTAGTTCCAGACATACTGACTTGCCTGGACTGTTATTTGACTACTGGAGCAATTGAACGTACAGAACACGTACAGCGGGGATGTACAGAGTTGGACCGAATCTAGGAGCACTGGTGCAATCTTTAGCTAGATGGCCCTTGCATCCACAGTTAAAAGAGGCTCCTATTGCCCAATAGCATTCTTCCCCATGAATTTTGTCACAAGTCTCACAGGGGCGGGCAGGATATGAATCCCTGCTTGACTGCTGACTAGACCTAGGGGGTCTCTGTCTAGAGAATCTGCCCCTTCCAAATCTTCCACCTCGACCTCTGCTAGGTCCACCAAATTTCTTCCTCTTCACAGAGGTACCACCAAAACTTGGCTCTACTCACTTTTCCCCCTTATCTTTTTCTGATTTCTTAGCCTTATCTAATTTTTCTTTTACTGGGGTCGCTTCTATTTCAATTCTTTCTAGCTCAAGTGCTTGAGAGATGAGCTCAAAGAAGTTGCTGTGTCTGAATCCCACTACTTACATCCTCACACTAGGCTTCAAACCCATCTCAAATCTCTTGCACCTTTCCTTGCTGGTAGAAAGGAGACTCCTAGCATAGTGGCTTAAGTGGGAGAACTCCCTCTCATACTCTGCCACTGATCTGTTCCCTTGTTTTAGGCTTAAAAATTCTTGCAATTTTTTATCAACATATGCATCTGGGACGTATTTCTGTCTGAACTCTTTGATGAAGTCATCCCAGGTCAGTACTGGTGGTTCAGCCAAGTTGTGGGGAATGGTCTTCCACCAATCATATGTATCCCCTTACAGTAGCGATACGGAGTATTCAAATTTCAACTCATCTGTGCAGTGCAACATCTTAAACACTCTATCCATCCTTTCAAGCCATTGCTCTGCCTCTAAAGGGTCCACTGTACCCTTAAATTCTATAGCCCCATACTTTAATAACTTATCATACTGTCTGGCTGGAGGTAGTGGTTGTACCACAGGTGGTTGGGGTGGAGCTTGAGCAGGCATACCCCCAGCAATTTGTTGAAACATTGCCGCCATCTACTGTGTAAACTGTGCTGGAAACTGCGGCATTTGTGGGGCTGGTGCTACTGATCCACTGACATTTTGTAGAGCTGGGGCTTCCCCTTATGCCTTAGCTTCAACAGATTGCTCGCCTGAACGATCCCCTTCTTCCATTTCAGCCTGAAGTTAGGGTATCTCCTGAACAAATAACACAAGGAGATTTCCCTACGTTAGTTCATATTTATGATGTAATGCACTATATGTAACAAATAAGGACAATGAGCAGTTGTACTTATCAAAGAAAAGACACAAATTCATAAGTTAAAACATACTTCAAAAATTTTGCTCTGATACCACTAAAACATGTCACACCTTACCACTCTGTAAGGCATAACATGATCCCGTAGAATACCTAATGAACTACCAAACTTCACCTACCGATAACTTATTAAGTACCCTACAAGGGACAATTTTCTTACTTTTATAAGTGGTGAGCATTTTCTAATAGGTATTAAAATCATTTATTCAAAGTTTTAAAACTGGTAAAAATATTTTTGTCCCATTTTATTTTTCCACAAATTTTATAAAAATTTCAGCAGAGTGCCGTCTATATTTTGAGAAAACAGTTCTTCAAATACCTAAAAAAAAAAACTTCCAATAATTTGTCTCAACAACTTCTTCAAATTCACAACCATCCCAATCAATTTCAACATCATTTATCAATTTCTAAAAAATCAAATCCATAATTTTCAATATTCAACAATCATCAAAATATCATTAATCAATTTTATTCAATTTAAAACAAAATACTTCCATTCATATTACAAAAATTTACATTAAAAGAAATTCAAACTAAAATTTATTACAAACTTTATACAAGCTGCTCAAGACCAATTTTACATGTCCATACATTTACATACATTACATACATCAAAATAAATTTTTACAATCAGGCTATAAAATATACCCGATAACTTCAAGCAGGTAGCTCCTCAATCCTCAGCAGCTCAGTCTGCTGCTCCTCTACTCTCTAAATCTGCGACAGTAATAACAGCCATTGCTGAATAATAGGACTCAGTGGTGCACAACATACTAAAATAATCTTTATGCAGAATTTAAATCATATTTATTCAAAAATTGGACTGAACATGAGAATTAAATACAAAACATGAATTATGAGATTTTAATCCAAAACATGAATTTTGAGATTTTAATCCAAACAATTTCATTTCGAAGTATCAAAACCAATTTCATAAAACCCACAGTTATATCATGCCATTCGAAACAAATATAATCTCAATAGCCAGAGGCTAAAGAGAAGTCACATCACAAGGCTAGCTAGCTCAAATATATGGATATCCATTCAATTTCTTCTTCTACTAGCACACACCTCAGCACTTCAGCCAGAGAAAGAATCAAAATTCGAAACTGATTACCCCCACTAGTCATGCTAGTGAGGTGTTCAAATATATGGTCATGACACTGTGGTTTCAAAACTTATCTTAATAATTTACTAAACATTGCCATTTCAAATATACACAAATAACTTTCAACAATTTAAATCAAAAGCATAATAAATATTTCATCACAATGATGTCACAATTCAATATTTCAAATTATTCAAAACAATATACAGAAGAAAATTTATAGAAATTCTACGTTATGCACAAACCTTATATGAGTCGCCTTTTGGCCTTGACTCGACACTTTGGGTTCCTTCCCGGTATTCTTTTCCACTGAAACACACAGTTTCAAAGTGTTTTAGCATCATAACTTAGCACAAATCCAAAAATAAATTTAAATTTACTTTTACCTAACTTTAATGTGCTAAACTTGACGTTCTTTAAAATTTGTGTTTCGAGTTACTATTCACAATACTATTCAAGTCAATTTGTTGACTTTCTAAGGGTTAATAGGTATGGAAATTCCAACTTCACCCGTATACCACATTTTGGTTACTAAATTTATTGGTTTTGGTTGTTTACTCAAAATCTAAGTCTTTTAGGCAAATTTGCAAATTATCAATTTTGGTGTCTTAAGTTACACTGTTCCATTGGTCATTTTTCTCTTAGAATTTAGCAAAACTTTCTTCATAGAAAATGTTCCCTATTGTCTTAACTTTATTCTTCTTTTTGAATCACTACATTTGAAGTTTTGTAGCTCAAGTTAAAGCCATTTGAATCATGGCTGCCGGATTGGACTTAACCCAGATTTCTGGGCACCAAACTGGTTCTGGCAGTTTTAGGTCACCAACTTTGGGTGGCCAAATGACTTGGTTAAGGGCATAATTTGAGTTTGTGTTCTGCATGAAAGTTTTAGATCTATATCTCAGCTTTCCACTGGTAAACTTTCAGGTCATTTAGACCTGCCTAGTCCAAGTTATGGCCAAATGAACAAACACTATTCATTTGGTCATTTTTGTACAGGTCAGACTGCATAAATCCGGATTTGGTCAATTTGTTCACTAGGTTTGGTCACTTTTTGGGCATGATTCCTGAATGAAAAATGTTCCATTTTGTGTCTATTTTCATTCCCAATTGGTCTCATACCAATTGAACTTGTAAATTTTCAGTTTTGGTCCCTCAAAGGGACCTTGATCCTACTGCCTCCAGCATGACCATTTTCAATCCGAATTTAAACTCACCTCTAACACTTTCAACACATCTCAATTGGTCACAAATGATCATTTTTCATTTCAAACAAGGTCAAAAACACCATTTGACCTATTCTCACATTTTTGTCTCTAAAACCCTAGATGCCAAACCCTAATTTACACAATTGATTAATTCATACCCAATTTACTACACTAACCACATATTCAACCTTAATCAATGTCAAATTCATGTCTAAATTAAATTGAACATATCAAAACTTCAAGGTATCATGGCTGGCCAAAATTCATGTTTAGTCCTCTAACAATTGTTTTCTTTTCCATTTTCCATAATTTCTAAGTTTATTCAACCATAAGCATAATAATTAAACTAGCAATTAAAAGTTTAGATTACTAACCTTTATGCAGAATTTTTTTCACCTCTTCAACTTCTTCCTTTCTTCTTTTTTTTTTTTTTTGTTGTCAATAGATGAATCAAGGTTCAAGGACAATATTTACTCAAGAAACCTTAGGGAAATTATGGCTAGGTTAGGGTTTATGAAGCTTGAGTCAAGCTTCCATGGAGGTTTCAAGAAAGAAAATGAGAGAGTGACCAAGGGAGAGCTACGGCAATATGGATGAAGAAGACCTAAAAATGAATTTTGTTTTAATTTAATTCCTTTTTTTTTTTTTGGTCACTTAAGTAGATAATTATCCCACTTTTCAAAATTTAAAATTAAATTTATTATGTCATGCATTATGTCATGCATGATGATGTCATCACTTTTTTACTTTTTCTTTTTCTTTTTTTTTTCTATTTGTTTTTTCATTAGTTCTTTAATTTAATTCCGGACTCCGAAATTTTCTTTTCTCCGATTTTATTTGACAGTTAGGTCAGGAGTCAGCTCTCGGGGTCAATTGACCAAATTGCCCCTTACTGGTTTAACCCGGTTTGCAAATAATTCAATATTTCTTCCAGCTCCCTGACCTAATTATTTGACTAGCTTAACAATTCTTTTTCATGATTTTCTCTTTTCCACTATGTTCATAATAGTCCTAAGGACCGCAGCGTCACATTTTACAATTCGAAATTTGAGTTTAAATCGATTTCGCAATCCTTCCCGTGAAGATCACCCATCGCTGTGACTCTCGGCTCATTTAACTTCTTATGTTCTGTTTTTCTTATTTATACTTAACTAATTAACAATTACTAATTATTTGTGTTTAGGGCTTATCTAGTTGTTTTAAGTGTGGTTCTAATCCCTTTAATTGTCCGGACTGACACCGGTCACTGAAATAGTAAAATATACCAGGCTATGCAAATAGGGGTATTACAGTCCTGACCAGGAACTTTATTTATCAAGAATAATTAACATAGACATAGGATTTATCCCTATTTACTTAGGACAACGGATTCCATTTTGACTAAATACCTATCTCCTTATATAACTAGTCGGAGACAAAACACGTTCGTATTCTCATACGTAGTACAAATATGTAAACATTATCAAATTCAAATCACCTATATACAAGATAACCATGCTATCTCAGGTCAAGAGATTATATGCACTATTATGATCTAGATGATCATGTATTAACAAGAGTAAACTCCATGTACACATCATCTTAATGTCACTAGTTCAGCCTACTTATCTCACAAGTGCCCACCATGTTTGTTATATGGCATGAGACTTACCATTTCATCTTATTAATATCTCATACTAATCCATGGAAATAAACATAGGTGATAGTCTATACAGATAAATCATACCCAATGAGGTATCCTTAACTGTGAACCAAAATTTATAATACTTGTACTAGATTGTTCCGTCACTCATATTCTTAACACCTTAAGAATGGAACATCTAACGAGCTATTAAAGGATATTTTCAATTAAATTTAAACAATTTTAATTAAAAGAAAAGATATATGCCATTAAAGAGAAATTAATATTTACAAGATACAAATTACTAGTTATGCTCTAGGGTATACTACTAACAAGGTCAACATGGTGTTTCTTGTCACAGGAAAACTACAAGCTCAAAACAAATGTAGGGTTGTTGTCTAATGGTGCTATGCATCTGGGTACTGTAGCATGGTATTGTAGAGGGGAGATTATAACAACTGCAATTAAAGAGCTTCATGCAGTGTGGGGTTCATCATTAGCAGAGATTTATGCAATCAAATATGGAGTTGAAGTGGCCATCCTTGCTAGCTTCCGCATGTTAGAAATTAAGAGTAATAATTTGCCATCTATCCAAGCTGTACTGGGTGGAACCCAAATTTCTACTATGCATGCACTTTTGAGTAGAGGACATCTTGCATTTGTCTTGGACTCCTTTTTTGGCAGACATTTGCTTTCATTCCTTGCGCAACCAATATTTTAGTGCATGCCATTGTCAAAGAATAGCTCCTAGTGGGGGAATATTAAAAAGTGTGGTTAGAGGAGGTTCCTTTTCACTTAATATGTTTTGTTATTTTCGGATATACAAAAAGCTTTGTCTTCTTTTTCATAGTTGATTTTTTTTTTTTTTCCTAAGAAGATGATAAAAAAAAATTAATATATAAATAATTATAATTTTAATAAGTCTTCCATTGATGAAAGGCATTCTACTATTCCTACCTATTTTTACAATGACGTTATTTTAATGTATAATATAAAATGATTGTTAATAAAAATAATGATTATAGACAGCTTATCAACTTTAAGTTTTATAGAAAGTAAATTTTATAATTTTCATCATTGTGTATGATTAGGATTAGAAAGTTACATCTTCTAATAAAATTTTACTAATTTTTTTTAAACTAGAATTTAAATATTATTAAATTCTATAGCAATGGTATTTATAGTTATATCATAAAATTAAATAAAAATAAATATATTATATTTTAGATAAAAAGTACAAAATTATAAAAATAATCAAAAATTGAAATTAGTAAAGATGCATTGTGTATGCAAGAGATTTATAGATCAAATTAATATGAAAACTCAGGTTTGTGACCACCTAATAGAGGTTTGAAAAAAAATATATATATTGCGTATGCAAAATGTTTATCTCGAATTTTTCTAAGTTTTTTAGTGAAATTTTAATATATTTTATTTTTGCAAATTAATTTGAATATTACAAAATTCTTTAATTCTTATAATTACATCATAAAATTAGATAAATTGAACATATTTATAATTTAGATAAAAATTATAAATTAAAAAAATAAATTAAAAATAACAAAGACACATTATTTATAAGAAACTCACATATTAATATCAAAACTCAGTTTTGTGCCGTCTTATTGAATGATTTGGCCACATCGATTGTAGATAGCGTGCGTGTGTGGCTTATATAAGAATAATGACCTTGTTAAAATTGTCATGGTTTTAACAAGCGTCTATTTCTATCATTGAGTCGTGTGTATGTGTCTATCTCTCGACAAAAAAAAGGCGTGACCTTGAGTGAAAACAAAAGGTGAGGCTGAGTATCCCGGTGTGGCCCTGGTTGAGGTCCACGAGTGGGTCGGGCATGCCCAAAATGGGTCCTTTGGGATCCCAAATTAATTATGGACAGCGTGCCTGTGTGGCTTATATGGGAGTGATGATCTTTTTAAAATTGCTATGGTTTTGACAAGCGTTCATTTCTATCACTAAGTCATGTGTGTGTCAATCTCTCGACAAAAAAAAAAAAATTGAATGGTTTGAAAAAAAAAATCTTACATGTTACATAAAATGTTTATGTAGAAGCACTCTTCGCTTTCTTAATCACTCAATTTATATTATTATTAGTATATGCTGAAAAGCAATACCAAAAATAAAAGCTTTAGTAAAGATTAGCCTAATTGACCTTAAATTCGTTTTTTATTAGATTTTCGTTTTACACATATTACATATAAACAGTTGCAAAATTTAAGATTATTTCAAAATTATGATAGTCTATTGTAACTAATTTTTCTTTTTATCAATTTCTATGATAAAGCACAATTTTTGTATTTGTATTAGTTTTACAAATTGTTTCCTGTGGAAAATAATCTCGACTGTCTCACAGCTTACGGTTTGTGTGAGCGTATCAGATACTGAGTATATTTCCTAATTTTGTGCTATGACTTCTAAACTAGATGATTGTGGAAACTAATTTTACTGTGCGCAGTTTCATCAATCTCACAAATTATTGAAAGTAAGTTAACTTGAATTGAATGCTTTGATTGATTGATTGATTGAAAAGGAAATATAAGACTTGAAATTAAATGTGAAAGTTTGGAAAATATAGAGTAGATAAAGATAAAGATTAAGATAAAAGGACTACTGGAGTCTGAGTTATTATTTGATTTGAGTTGTTCTAGGTGTTGGGGCTTTTTCACATTGCTGCTCATTTAATATTTATAACTCTCCTTGTAAGTACCTGGAAGAATCTGAAAGACCCACTTTTATGTTTTACAGTTGATGGAAATTACCTGTCCACTACTTGTAACTTCTCATAACTTCTCACAACCTCCGATAACTGCCTTTCTTTAGCTAACCACCCATTATCTATTAACTTATCCAGATATTTATCTCTTAACCACCCATAATTATAGGCCTTTAATTAATTAAATCAATGGAATAAAATTAATTAAATTAATTTCACAAAAAATCAATTTAATTAATCTTAGGCCTAAAAATAAAAAATTACTTTTCTTTTAGTGTAAACAATGTCCTCTACATGTGGATTTGTCGAATAGGCCATTTTACGTGAATTTGAATTTTTTGGACTTACTTCTATAGTACCAGCTCAGATCCAAGGTACCAGCTCATTTCTTTTGCTGCATTTTACCAACATCTTATCTTCATATTTAAATTTCAACTGAAGACTACTTTTTAAAAAAGTTTTCTAATGCCAAGGTAATTAAATCTTATCACATCAAATCAACTTACTTTTTTCACTCCATCCAAAACACCTTTTTATATTCCAAATGCACACCAACTACTATACTTCATATAAAACTCTTTCTCTTTTTTATTAATCTCATCGTAAAAATTCATTTTTCACTTTTTTCTTCCTTCATCCTTCCAACTCTTCTTGTCTCAATTTTTTCCATTCACCCAAAATCACCATACCCACATCATATTTCTTTTTCCTCTCTCTTTTTTCCCCCTTCTTCTCTATTGATCTACCTTCACTACAGAACTTCTACGCGTGTTCTGCTTGGCGCACTGCTGCTCCACATCCAGTGACCCAACGCCAGGATTCTCGCTATCCCATGCCATTGTCGACCACTAGTGGCTCACTTATACACCATTGATCACTCAAAAGCTGCCCTCAGTCCAAAGACTCGAAGGCTTTATGTGATAGTACTAAGCCATTTTCACGCAATCTTGCTTCTTCTAACACCATTTTGATTTTTAGCTATCATTTTGGGTCATTCACAATTCCTTTGATAAATTTTGCTCTGGAATCACTAGGTCTTGTGTGGATTTGGTAAATTTGCTATCAATTTAGAGAATTTTGAAGAAATTTATAGGTACTCTCAATTTTAGTATTTTGGAATAATTTCTTATACCTTGTAATTTCTGAGCTTGAATCGCACTCTGGATGTGTTGGGTGACTTGTTGATGTGGCTTTGTCCTTAGATTTCATTATGTGAAAATGACATCTGGTACCTAGACAAATCTTCTAGTATTAGCCCCTTTGCTGCAGGTACCTCAAAAGCTGGTTCTTTTGGTACACTAATGCCTTAGGTACCAATACCTGTAGCTCACGTACTTATGGCCTATTGGATGAGACTTACTCTATTATATATTATGTGCTTCCCGAGGTGCCTTTATTAACCTTGTAAGTGCTTCCATGGGTACCTAGTACCTTTACAGGTACTTTTTTCTAAAATATCTCTGGAGGTGCTCAGCCTTCATCTGCTCTTGTTAAGATTCCTGTAAGTGCTTGTGATCTTTTGAAACCGCTGAATACTTTCCTCAAGTGCTTTTCATTAGTATCCAACTTCATTTCTTTATTTTTATTTTTATAGAGAATGTAAGTGTATATCTATGGTGCTTCTTCATCAAGCACGACATCAAATATTAGGGAGTTGCCAATTCAGCCTTGTTTCAAAGTCGCCTATTGACTTCAAGCTTCTTCTAAGAACTTTCTTGCATGCTACAATCATTATATTTTGATGTAATAAATTTGGCATACATTTGATCACTTTGGTACTTGTTGAACAATAAGCTATGTTTTGGCTTTCTATTTATGAATAAAAGTATCCATAAGGCCCACTTGTTATATTAGCCTTTGTCTGATTACATGTGAATGTTTCAAAATGTTAGCCATTATGTTGGCTTTTCTATTTCACTTCTGCAAGGATTCTAGGAAAAGCCACAAGGTTAACTATTTGAGGCCATGGGTCGGCCTTGGTTGTTTTATGCTTGGTGTTATTCCATTGGTTTCCTTCAAGGTGTAATGGCTTGGACTTGCAAAATCGAGTCATTTGAGTCGTTACCTTAAAAACTGGAGCAATTATAATTGTCATAAAAGGAATATTGACTATGGGAACATTGATTACATTTATACTATCCTTAAGGGGAATTTTGGGCTGGTGCCCCCTAGGTTCTCTAATACCCTTGGAAGTCAAGTTTGGCTCCTCCAGATTAAGGAATTGGTCATTAGAAGCTATAGGAACTTGAAGACCAAATTTTGTCTCCATCACCTATAAGATTATTAGCTTGTCCAAAGTCTTATCAATTGGAATTGTGATATTAGGAACTTGGACCACAGGTGTTGGTACTTGAGACACTAGTGCAGCTGGCTGAGGTACCTGCACTATAGATTTGTTAGTTCCTTTGTGACTATTGCCCCTTAAGCCAAATGTCACTTGGGATATTTGCAACTGCTGAAGCACTGCTGAGACTTAAGAACTTGTAATTACCTCTACATCATAAATTACTGGGTGAGTCACAGGATTATAATCGCTGAGAATTTGAGTAGGAGCATCGGTTCTACCTCTAGGACAACTAATTTGTATTGATGTTCTAAAGTGGTTAGCCACTTGCTCCTCTCTTCTATGAGGTGGCTGGTACTTTCTGTCACTTTGAACTTGGCTTCCATCAGAACTACCTAGGGGAGTCTATGGAAGAGTTTGCCTCCTGAGTTCCCTGGCACTCTTGGATGCCAAATCAAATTCCTTTGGCTTAGAAGTTTGGCCACTAAGAAGTATTGGAACTAGTAAACTGAGTATCTCAAATAACAACTGTATAGGAAAAACTATTTTCTCCATACTTACATCAATTATGTCAAAGGCTATATCCATCCGCCTTCCTATGCCTTTCTCCAAGATATCGATGATGGTTGATGCAAGTTTCTTCATTAATATTGGGAATTTGTGACACCTCATCAAGAACGTACATGATAGTGAAATGTGAGACCTTTTGTCCCATTAGGCGTGCAAAAATTTTTTTATAATTTTTGACAAAGAACAGTGATGATGTGTGTTGAGATGAGACTGTAACGCTCTCACTTTAGGTAGTCCGTACATTCTACTGTTTCGATGACTAATGTCTGTCCGGACAATCAGAATGTCTAGAACTATATTTAAACTAGAGTGAGGAGTCATAAATAATTCAAATAATGACAAGAAAAATTAAGGAAAATTTTAAGAAATGAAATGCAAAGAGGTTAAATGAGCTAAAGCTGCGGCGATGGGTAACCCTAACGGGAAGTGGCTGTGAAGACAGTTGCTGACCCTAGACTTGAAGGAAACCCTGTGAAATAATTTTTGAGACTCCAGTGAAGGTTATTAAGGCTTAGATGACAATAGAAGTCAAGAAAATGCTAAGAAAATTTTATAAATCGGTATAGATCATTTTAGCTCATTAAGCACAACGAAGGGCATTTTGGTCATTTCACCTTCAGAGATGATTTTTTATCAACTTTTCCAATTAAGTAAGTGAGGTCTATGTCATAAAATGTGAATAAATATTGATGAAAATTTAATTAAAAATGAGCAAAAGAAAGAAGAAAGAAGCATAAAACAAAATGAAATTAAATTGAATTATTACATAAGCATTATGTAAGGATGATGCCATTAAAAATTTCTTAGCCAATCATAATTAAACAAGACTAAGTATAAAAGGCAAAAAGAGACAAATTAAATTAAAAATCACTTCATCTTCTACCTTGGGAGACCTTGGCCTAAACCTCATCTCTCTCTCCTCCATAGTTTTTCTTCGTCAACATTGCTTAATCTTGATTTCTTCCCATAAAACCCATAATTTCCTTCATCAAAACTTGTCATCTAATCTTGCTAAGGTGTTTGGCTGCCAAGAATCAAAGAGAAAGTGAAGATTTGAAACCTTAGATCTTGCTTCAAGAGGTTAGTGCCAATTTCTTTCTCTCTCTCTTTATATTCTTTACTAGGACCATGAATTGAGTGAGAAATTATTAGAATTGAAACAAATTATGCATGTTAGACCTTCCCTAAATTTCGGTAGCCATGAATTAAAGATGGTTTTGATAAATTTTAATGGAATTAAATTGGTGTAGTGATGGTCTTTAATGAGAATATATGTATTAGAACTTTAATTTTCATGTGTGGTGCAAGATTGAGAATTGGGAATTAGGGTTTCAGCTAAATTAGGGTTTTGCTAAATTGATGGTGAATTGGTGTTCTAATGGTCAATTAGTGACCATTTGAGGTGAATTGACCTTAATTGGACTGAACTGTGGCATTGAATGGTGAAATGGTTAAGCCGCCTTATGTGCCAAAAATTCTGGACTTGAGTCCAGTGGGTTTGGATAGCTATAAGTTGATTTGTATAACTTCAATTGGTGTAAGACAAATTGAAGGTAAAACTAGGGACATAATGCCACATTTTTCATGCAGAGACGCTGCCTAAAAAATCAACCTAAAGTGAACTAAAAATTGCTTGAATCTGGGTAACCAAAATCTAGACCTGGAAAAATGACTAAATGAATAGTGTTTGGTCAAATGGCCATAACTTTGTGTAGAGAGGTCCAAATGACCTAATTCTTAAACCCATGAAAACTTAGACATAGTAGAACAACTTTCATGAAGAATTAAAACCCAAATTCTGGCTATAACCTATTCAAATTGATAACTAAATTTAGCTCACCAAAACTGCTAGAATCAAATTTGCCCAGAAATTTTGGACAATAACTAATCTGGCCAGTTATGGTAAAAATGCCATAACTTGAGTTACAAAACTCCAAATGGAGTGATTTAAAAAGGGAATTAAAGTAGACACATTAAGGAACAACTTTGATGAAGAAAGTTTAGCCAAATTTCCACTGTAAATTGATCCAATAGAATAGTAAACATTGGTAACGAAATCTAAAAATTTAAAATAACTTCTAATGAGCCTTAAATTGAAATTGGCAACCAATGCCAACAAATGTAAAATCCAAAATGTGGTATTATAGTGTAATTAGAACTTGCATACCTATTATTTATGAAAATGCCAACATTTTGCATGAAGAGTAATATAAATAGTAACCAGCATAATATCAAATGCAAAGAACTAAACATCTAACTTTGTTAATATGCCCTAGTATGCCTAGTATGATTGGTTTGGATAGGTTGTATAATACCCCGAACCTCCGAGTTATGAATAGTACCATTTTTGGTCTGTGACTAGTACTATTCAAAGAAAACCTTGAAGACCAAAATAAATGGAAAATTAATTAAGATAGGCACAATAAAAATTTAAGTGAATAAAAAAATCTAAGGACTCATCAGGTATTATAAAAAGAAGGATTATGACCCAATGAGAGACATTTTGGTCAATTCACCTCAAGAGTTGACTTTTGACCAAAATATCAATTAAATTAAATGAATTAATGAATTAAATTATGGGGTAAAAATTGAAGAAAAATTCAAGTAAAAATATGTCAGGGAAAATTTAAGAAATGAAAACTTAAACTTTCATTTCCATTATGACAAAATTAAAATGAAGGACTTATGGGCTTTTGATAATTAAATTTAATTATTTAATTAAAAGGAAAAATTGAGTGTAAAAAAAAAGGGAATAAAAATCTAAGTTTAATTATCCTTATGATACAATTAAAATTTATAATTTTAATAAACTAATTTTGGGGATAAATATATATATATATATATATATATATATATATATATATATATATATATATAAAATAAGACAAATGTCTTCTTCATTTTTTTTTTCATAAGGTGCTACCACCCTCTCCTCTCTCTTCCTCTCTCTCTCTTTTTCTCTTCTTCTTCCACTTCTTCCTCTTATTGATTTCCCCTCCCAAGTTTAAATTCCCTTCATAAATTCCATAGCCCACTAAAAGAAAACATTAAAGAGATCTTTGATTGAGATATTGAAAAAAGAACAACAAGATTTGGAAGAGATTGGAAGTGGGAAAAATCATTAAGTGAGGTAAGCTCTCTCTTTCATGCTTGATTAACCAAATATGCTTTGAATTAAGTTTGGGTGTGATGTATTTACATGAGAAAGCATGAAATTTCATAAGAAAATGAAAGAAAACATATATGAAATCTAAACTAGGGTTTTGGCCAAATTAGAGAAAAATTAGGGTTTGATGTATTATAGTGAAAATGATGATGAAATCAAGCTTAGTTGAAGTAGTATGCATGATTAGAGTAAAGAAATTATATGAAATGTGTATAAATTTAATTATGGGAGATTAGGGTTCACGGGAAAATTGGAACTTTGGTGCTAGAGAGTGAAATTGGAGTGTGTAGTGTTAAATTATGATCATTTGAGGTTTATTTAGTTTGAATTGACATTGAGTTGATGAATGGAGGTAATGAAATGGTAAGATTAGAGAAAATTGCAAACTTTGGTGTTTGAAAATTGTGGGGTTTGTGCTAGGAAGTGCCATTGATATGTCAATGCTAAATTATAGTCATTTTGGGTGAATTAAATGTGAATTGAGGTTGGTTAGTGGGAATAATTGAAGAAATGAAAAATTGAACCTAGGGCAGAATTTGCACACTGAGTTCAATGTGTTTGACAGCTCATAAATTGAGCTACAAACTCCAATTTGTGCGAAACTAATTGGGAATGAAATTTAAGACATAGGGTAGAATTTTCAAGAAGAGACCCAACCCAAAAACTACCCAAAAATTGCCTAAAACTTGGCTTGAACTTAGAGACTAAATTATGGAACCTGCAGAATTTGACCACATGAACAGTAAACTTTGCATGGCCATAACTCTCTCTAGAAAACTCCGATTTAGGTGATTCTTAAACCGATAGAAACTTAAAACATAGTAGAACATTTTATATGAAGAACTTGAGGCCAAATTATGGACTTAACCCAATCAAACTGCTAAGCAAAATTGAATCACCGAATCTGCAGAAATCTAGAAATCTGCAGATTTACCATATAAACAGTAAACTTTACATGGCCATAACTCTCTCTAGAAAACTCCTATTTAGGCAATTCTTGAACCAATGGAAACCTAAGATATAGTAGAACATTTCATATGAAGAACATTAGACCAAATTATGGACTTAACTTCATCAAATTGCTGAACGAATTTGAATTGATAAATCTGCTAGAACTGAAACTGCAGGGTGAACAGTGACGTAAATAGTAACCATTTTTTGGTCATAACTTGAGCTACACAGCTCCAAATTAAGCGATTGAAAAAGGAAAATAAAGTTAAGACCCAGATGAACAATTTTCATGAAGAGCATCTCACCAAAATTTGATCGAAACTAGGTAAAAATTAGGATCAAAGATTGGGACATCAAGTTGCCCAAAACCAAAATTTTCTAAAAATTTACAAAGCTAACTTCGGATGCATTAGACATTCATGTAATGAGTTCTTGGCAGCAATTGAGATTAGTATTGAGGTATTCTATTTGTGTATTTTCAGTAGAAAAAGAAGTGGGAATGGACAAGGAGAAGTAGGTAACAAGGAAGGAGAATTATTGAAGGTTTGTGCACAACTAACCTTTTCTTTGTTTTTAAACTTATAAATTGTTTAGAATGAGTTTATTTGAATGAGTTTTCTTTGAATAAGTTTACTTTGACTAAAATATAGTTTTTCTCTTGCATTTAAGAAATTTGGGTGTTGCCACCTTTATATGGATATTATAATGAATTTAAATGTGTTTATTGGTTTATAAATGTGATTATTGAGTGGGAAATTTTTGGAAACTGTTTTGAAATCACAGTTAGCATGACAGTCCCCTTCGGAACTCTCTAGTAGTAACGGCTACTTGGGGTTGATAATTGATATTGATTATGTCTCCCATTAATAACGGTTAGTGGGGTAAGACTACATGAGTACTCATTAGCTAGCTAGCCCTTCCCTCATTAATAATGGTTAGTGAGGTTGAGATTGCTTTGTCGTGGTGTACAACACGGTACTGATCATGAAATTTTATGTCATGGCCTGAACTGTGTGTTGATGTTGGCAACACGAATGCTTTGTGAATTATGATTTATGAAGTATGATTTCTCATTTGAAATGTTATTCCAATAAATGGCTTTTATGAACTTAGAACTATTGTGATGTTTTCGTGCTTAAGAAGGATGTGATTTATTATGCTTTAATAAGTTTTACTTTACTTTAAGTTTTAAAGTTATTAGTTGTGCACCACTGAGTGATATACTCAGCGATAGCTTATTTATGCTGTCGCAGGAAAGGGAAAGGAAAAGGCTGCTAAGTGAGAGACTTGAAAGCAGCATTTTGGTTTTGATTGTGGGTATATATCGTAGGTATACCCATGTAATTTCCTTTGGATGTATTTTGTACCTATATGTATGGATTTACGGACATTAAGCAGTTTGTATTTAAAAGCATTGCATTGCTATCACATTTTGAGTTTGTAACTATTTTGTATTTTACTTTAAGACTTATGAAAATGTAACTCTTGCAATATTTAGTCTATCATTATTTCCAATAAATGTTTACATGGAATTTTAACTATTCTCATGTAGTTTTTCACATAAGAATTGATAAGATAAGAAGCTATGATTTGTTTTAAAATCCTTTATAGCATAACTAATGAGTTATCGATAGGTGGAGTTCGGTAATTCATTAGGTATGCTACGGGAGCATGTCATGCCTTACCAGGGATAAAGTGTGACATGTTTTAGTGGTATCAGAGCTTTGGTTTTTATCCAAGTTTTGAAATTTCATGTTTGAAAAAAATTTTTTTGATAAGTACAACTGCTCAATTGTCATTAGTTGATGCATATAGTGCATTACATCATAAATATGGACTAATTGAGGAAAATCTCCTTGTGTTGGTTGTGCAGGAAGTAGAATTCTTTGTGTTTCGGTATGGAAGAGGGGGATCACATGGTAGAACAATCCGTAGCAACTGAGGTACAGGGGGAGGGCCCCAGCTCCTCAGAATGCCAGTGGGTCAGCTGCACCCGTCTTGCCTATGTAGTTTCCTACTCAGTTCGCTCAGCAGATGGCTGCACTATTTCAGCAAATGGCTGGCAATATTCTAGTCCAAGCTCCTGTGCAAGCACCTCCAGTGCAACCACCACCTCCAGCCAGACAGTATGAAAAGTTAATAAAGTAGGGGGCGATAGAGTTCAAGGGTACAGTGGACCCATTAGAAGCAGAACAATGGCTTGAGAGAATGGAGAGAGTATTCAAGAAATTACACTGCACAAATGATCTGAAGTTTGAATACTCCATTTCTTTTTGCAAGGGGATGCTTATGAATGGTGGAAGACCATTCCCCACAACGTGGTAGAGCCTCCAGTTCTAACTTGGGAAGATTTTTTGAGGGAGTTTAAACAGAAGTATGTTTCAGACACGTATGTGGATATGAAGCTACAAGAGTTCCTGAGTCTGAAGCAGGGTGATAGGACTGTGGCAGAGTACGAGAGGGAGTTCTCTCGCCTGAGTCACTATGCTGGGAGTTTACTCACCACTAGCAGAGACAGATGCAAGCGCTTTAAAGCCGGATTGAGACCTATCTTATGAATGCAAGTGGCTGGGTTCCGACATGAGAACTTCTTAGAATTAATATCCCAAGCCTTGAAATTAGAGAGGATTGAGTTAGAATGCGCTGTTAAAAAGGGAACAGAAAAAAAAAAGAGAAAAGTAGGAAGACTTCAGGTCAGAGTTCAAGTAGCAATTAGGGTAAGAGAAAGAGCTTTGGGGGACCAAGTAACAGAGGATCTAGTAGGGGAAGATTCTCAGGGCAGAGGCCACCTAGATCTAGACAGCAAACATCTAGGGGTTGTTTTCCTGCTCGTACCTGTGAAACTTGTGACAAGAATCATGGAAGAGTATGTTATAAGGTCATAGGAGCCTATTACAACTGTGGTGGAAGTGGGCATTTTGCTAGAGATTGCACTAGTGCTCACAAGTCTAGGACGCCTACCACCACTGAGGGATCTATTCAAGGTTCTGCTTCTAGAGAATAACAGACAGCTAGTAGAGGCCGAGGCAGGGGTAGAGGTAACACTTCTGGTAGCTAGGGCACAGCGAGCCAACCAGAGCAAAGTGGTGCATCAGCCAGGGTGCACACCATGCGCCAAAGGGAGGAAGCTGAGACATCAGATGTTGTGGCTAGTACTTTCTCCATCTTTGATAGAGATGTATATGTGTTGTTTGACCCTGGTTCTACACATTCTTATACTAGTGCCAATATTGCATGCTCTGTTGCTATTCCTTGTGTGAAATTGGATTATGATGTGCTAGTGACTAGTTCTTTAGGACAAGAGGTTAGGGTGAATAAATTGTATGAAGATTGTCCTTTAGTGATCCAAGGACATACATTCCTGTCAAACTTAATTGAAATGCACTTCCAAGATTATGATATCATCTTGGACATAGATTGGTTAGCCAGGCATCATGCCATGATCGACTGTAGACTGAAGACAGTCACTTTTGGTCTTCCCGAGTATGCAAACGTAGTGACACATGGGGAGAGGTAGTTATTGCCATCCAACATCATTTCAGCTGCACTTGCTAGAAAGATGATTAGAAAGGGAGTGAAGCTTATCTAGCTCATGTGATAGACACCCAGGTGGGGAGTCCATATCTTAAAGATATTCCTACGGTATGGGATTTTTCAGATGTCTTTCAGGAAGAATTGTCAGGATTGCCTCCGGAAAGAGAGGTGCAGTTTGAAATTGAGACTGTGCTTGGTGTGGAGCCAATCTCCATCACTCCTTATAGGATGGCACCTACTGAGTTGAAAGAGTTGAAGGTGCAATTGCAGGAATTGTTAGATAAGGGTTTCATCTGCCCTAGCGTATCGCCTTGGGGAGCACCAATGTAGCACCCTCACTGTATCTATTTCGTACATTCTACCGTTCCATGACCAGTTTTGGTCCGGACAGTTAGAATGTCTAGAAAAATATTTAAACTAAAGTGAGGAACCATAATTAACTCAAATATTAATAAGAAAAATTTAGGAAAAATTTTAGAAATAAAATACAACCAAGTTAAATGAGGTGGTGCCCTAGCGATGGGTAACCTAGTGGGAAGTTGCGGTCTTCGCAACTAGAAGCCCTAAACTCGGAAGAAAATTCATAAAATAATTTTTGGGACTCCAGGGAAGAGTCATTGAGGTTTCTATAGCATTAGAATGCCAAGAAAATGCTTAGAAAAAATTTTCAATCGGTACAGACAATTTTAGTCTGTTTAGTCAAACGGAGGGCATTTTGGTCATTTCGTCTTCAGAAATAATTTTTGGCCGACTTGTTCAGTTAAGTAAATAATTATTATGACATAAAATGTGAATAAATATTGCTAAAAATTAAATTGAAAATGAGTAGAAAGGAAAAGAAGAGAAAAATGAAAGAAATAGGGAATTATGACATCATATGATGTCATTAAAAGTGCTCCCACCAATCACAATTGAACAAGCTATTAAAAACTAATTAAAAAGAGGTAAAATGAGGTAAAAATAAACAAAAAGCAATCTGTTTCTTTCCCAAAACCAGACCAGCCCTAAACCTTACCCCAACCCAACCTCCATGGAAGCTTAAGTAAGCTCCCAAATCCCACCTCATCTCACCTTAAAACCACAACCTTGCTTCACAAAAAATTGATCTTGCAACTTGAACATCCTCTAGCCAGCAAAAAGAAGAAGAAAGAAGGAAGTTTTGGAGACTTGGAAGAGTGAGCAAAAGAGGTTAGTGTCCAATCTTTTATTTCTTTTACTTAAGCCATGTTTAATACCTTGAAATAAGTGGGAAGTGTAAGAAAACAAAATAAAAATTTGTGTATGTGCATCCCTAAAATTTCGGCAGCTTAGGGGTAGTTAGGGTTTGATGAAATTACTTGAAACAAAGTGGTTAGGAGCTGCCCATAGCATGAGATGAGTGCTTGATCATGTAAGAATAACTGAAATGCAAGTGTGATGCATGAATGAACCTTGAAAATGTGGACACTTGAACAACATTAGGGTTTGATCATGTAATGGTCAATTAGTGACCATTTGAATGTGTGTGAGTAGGAATTGAAGTGAGTAAGGATGTTGGAGTTGAGTTTACGCATGCTGCCCTTGGTGACCTGCAGGACTCAAGTTTGGACAGCCATAAATGGAGTTGTATAGGTTCAATTGGTGCAAGGCCAATTGGACATGAAACTAGACACATAATGGCACAACTTTGGTGAAGAAACCCTGCCCAGAAAACTAAACCAAGTTGACCTAAAAATTGCCCTAATCCGGGTGCATGCATTCTGCCTGGGCAAAATGACCAAATGAATAGTATTCATTCATTTGGTCATAACTTAGTGTAGAAAGGTCTAATTAACGTGAAATTTTACCAACAGAAAGCTGAGACATAGACCTACAACTTTCATGAATAAACTAAACCCAAATGTTGATCATAACATATTCAAAAACTAACCTGCATTCAGTGTACAAAACACTGTAGATTTGGTTCTGTCTAGAAAATCTGGAAAATTTACAATCCGGCCAGTTATGGTATTTAGGCCATAACTTGAGCTACAAAACTCCAAATGGAGTGATTCAAAAAAAAAATATAACTAGACACAATAAGGAACAACTTTCATGAAGATAATTTTGCCAAATTCCTACTGTACAAATGACCAATTGAACAGTAAACTTAGTGCTTGAAATCTGAAAATTGTGAATAACTGACACTAAGCTTTGAAATGGAATTGGCAACCAATGCCAATAACTTTGGAATGCAAAATGTGGTATGTTGGTTATATTTGAACCAATATACCTATTATCTATGAAAAAGTCAACATTTTAGTTGACTAATGAAATGAATAGTAACCTTACATGTAAAGTACAAATTTTCAAGGTAATATGCCCTAGTAGGCCTAATCTGATTGGTTTGGATAGGTTGGCATGCCAATAGGGTTCTGATAGCAGTACTGTGTATGATGTATAGCTCCATGCCATTCTGTGATGATAGCCTATGGCTATACTAATTATGATGTTATACTTGGCTTTATGCCTTATTGCTTTTATGGCTTATTAGCCATTCTGTTTGCACACCAGGAGACACATTGTGACCGATGGTGTGATGGCCTGAGGTACCTGGTACCCAGTGCTAGTTTACCCATTTATCCAGTCTAATCAATTTGTATAGGTTACTTGGGCATGGAAAAGTATAATGGTAATTGAATTGATTATTCAAGAAAATAAGGAAATTAAAAATCAAGATAAAGATCAAGAATGATTACAATAAAATAAAGAAGCTTAAAATCATCAAGAAAACAATTAACAAAATGCATGAAGAAGTTAATATCATAAAATGTAATTAGCCTTTGACTAAAAAATAAGTTAGTAATTATTCATTTCTTATGAACACAATAACTAGGAAATTATTATTTTTATTTTGCATATTATATTTTCTTGTATTAGTGGCACTAATAAGCTTTATGCTTAGCGCGACGCTTTTGCAACGCGTAGGTACTAAAGATTTGGACAGAGAGCCCAGTAGACCACAGACTGGATTAGGCCATTCACAGTTCTGCATAGTATCCGTATCACCTCACAGGCTACAGTGCATTGGTAGGACACTAAGTCCCATTTTTTATTTTGTGATTTTTGTAAGTTTTGTAATTAAACTCTTATTTTATCATGTGTATTTGAAACAAATGTATATAATTTTGTATTAATGTAAGTATTTATAACTTTATGATTATAAATACCATGTGAGAATTTATTTATTATTTTAGCATGATGATGATGTGAAATGAATGAATGACAAATGGAGCAATTGTTAAGAAATTATTGTAAATTGATGTGATACAAATGGAGTTTGGGAATGATTGAAAATGTATTGGAAGTGTTTTTCTTCACAGGTTTCGAATAACTGTTTTCTCCATTTTTAATAGCACTCTGCCGGATTTTCTGTAAAATTTTTGGAACCTTAAATTAATTCATAATTTCAATAAATAAATTAAATGACATAAATTTCACTTAGTGATTAATAAATGAATAAATAAATAAATTAAGAAAGAGTAAATTGTAATGAAATAAGATATGGTGCTCCGGCACACTATGTGGCATATCTTGCTCGGCTACACTGTAGACGGGTAAGGGGTGTCACATTTATTAGTATCAGAGCACGGTTTAGGCGTTTTTGGGTCTAGATCGAGTCCATACCATGCATTGCATTTGTAAGAGTCGAGGTGACACTAATGTAGATCTATTTGTCTTTCTTATTTTGATTAGGATATGGACCCCACGTCACAAAGAGCACTAGATGAGGAAGTGGAGAGTCGTGCTCCACTTGCAGCTGAGACTGGAGGCCAGGGAGAACCTACTCCACCAGCACCAATAGTGCCTGCACAGCTTCTGTCGGCTATGTTTCAGCAAATGGCTGAATTCTTCAGACAGATGGCTGGGGTTATGCCACAACCACCACTTCCACAGCAAAAATCCCATCTGGAAAAACTGAGAAAATTTGGGGCAGTGGACTTCATTGGTAAGAAAGAAGATGACTCGGTGGCGGCTGAGAATTGGCTAGACCTACTATAAGAGTATTGAAGCAACTGCATTGCACCCCAGAGTAGAACTTGGAGGGTGCTATGTCCCTACTTCAAGATGATGCCTATCAGTGGTGGGACACTATATCTATTGAGGTCCAGCCAGAGTTGATAACTTGAGATTTCTTCCTTGCTGAATTTAAGAAGAAGTATGTGGGAAGTGTGTACCTAGAAGACAAGAGGAGAGAATTCATTAATCTGAGGCAGAAGCAGTTATTAGTAGCGGAGTATGAGAAGGAGTTTGTCAGACTAAGCCGCTACGGAAGAGAGATAGTCCCCATAGAAGCAAAGAGGTGCAGAAGGTTCAAAGAGGGGCTAAATGACAACATTAAAATAATGATCACTGCCTTGGGGATTACGAACTTCACAAAATTAGTTGAAACTACACTGAAAGTGGAAAGGGTCAGAGTAAGTGAACAGAATAGGAAAGATAAGTAGCGTAAGAGGGAATTTGGACCAGAGCAGTCAAGTATACCGACTGATAGTAAGAAGCTTAAAGGTTATGGTTCACAAGATCAGACACAGGGCCAAAGAGGCTAGATTGGGATATCTATAGCTAGCACCCCAGGCACAGTAATAAGGGGATTTACCCCAGTGCCTGAATGTATGCACTGTGGTAGGAGACATAGAGGGGAGTGTCGACTGTTAACTGGAGAGTGTTTCAAGTGCGGGCTACGGATCATTTCATAAGAGATTGCCCTCAGAAGAATGGTTCAATAGCTCCAGTACAAGTTGATAGACCTACCCCTACAGTTCAAAGGGGTAATAGATCGAGTAGAGCAAAGATGGCTGACATCTCATAGAAGATTGTTTCTGAAACAGTTGAAAGGCCCGAAGTTAGGGTGGTACCACAGGTATATGCTATGGAAGCTCAGGAGGAGCCAAACCCAGACATTGATGAGGCGATACAAGGGAGTGAAGAAGCAAGGAGGCAACAACTCCACGATTACTTAAGTCAAGTAAATTTCGAGGACAAAATTTAAATTAGAGGGAAAGAGTTGTAACACCCTTACTGTATCTATTCCGTACATTCTACCGTTCCGGTGACTAGTGTCGGTCTGGACAGTTAGAACGTCTAGAAAAATATTTAAACTAAAGTGAGGAACCATAATTAACTCAAATATTAATAAGAAAAATTTAGGAAAAATTTTGGAAATAAAATACAACCAAGTCAAATGAGCCGGTGCCCTAGTGATGGGTAACCTAGTGGGAAGTTGCAGTTTTCGCAACTAGAAGCCCTAAACTCAGGAGAAAATTCATAAAATAATTTTTGGGACTCCAGGGAAGAGTCATTGAGGTTTCTATGGCATTAGAATGCCAAGAAAATGCTTAGAAAAAATTTTCAATTGGTACAGACAATTTTAGTCTATTCAGCCAAACGGAGGGCATTTTGGTCATTTCATCTTCAGAGATGATTTTTGGCCGACTTGTCCAGTTAAGTAAATAATTATTATGACATAAAATGTGAATAAATATTGCTAAAAATTAAATTGAAAATGAGTATAAAAGAAAAGGAGAGAAAAATGAAAGAAATAGGGAATTATGACATCATATGATGTCATTAAAAGTGCTCCCACCAATCACAATTGAACAAGCTAGTAAAAACCAATTCAAAAGAGGTAAAATGAGGTAAAAATAAACAAAAAGCAATCTGTTTCTTCCCCACAACTAGACCAGCCATAAACCTTACCCCAACCCAACCTTCATGGAAGCTTGAGTAAGCTCCCAAATCCCACCTCATCTCACCTTAAAACCACAACCTTGCTTCACAAGAAATTGATCTTGCAACTTGAACATCCTCTAGCCAGCAAAAAGAAGAAGAAAGAAGGAAGTTTTGGAGACTTGGAAGAGTGAGCAAAAGAGGTTAATGTCCAATCTTTTATTTTTTTTACTTAAGCCATGTTTAATACCTTGAAATAAGTGGGAAGTGTAAGAAAACAAAATAAAAATTTGTGTGTGTGCATCCCTAAAATTTTGGCAGCTTAGAGGTGGTTAGGGTTTGATGAAATTACTTGAAACAAAGTGGTTAGGAGCTGCCCATAGCATGAGATGAGTGCTTGATCATGTAAGAGTAAGTGAAATGCAAGTGTGATGCATGAATGAACCTTGAAAATGTGGACACTTGAACAACATTAGGGTTTGCTCATGTAATGGTATGTTAACATTGTAATGGTCAATTAGTGACCATTTGAATGTGTGTGAGTGGGAATTGAAGTGAGTAAGGATGTTGGAGTTGAGTTTAGGCATGCTGCTCTTGGTGACCTGCAGGACTGAGTATGAGTCCAGTAGGTTTGGGCAGCCATAAATGGAGTTGTATAGGTTCAATTGGTGCAAGGCCAATTGGACATGAAACTAGACACATAATGGCACAACTTTGGTGAAGAAACCCTGCCCAGAAAACTAAACCAAGTTGACTTAAAAATTACCCTAATCCGGGTGACATGCATTCTACCTGGGCAAAATGACCAAATGAATAGTGTTCATTCATTTGGTCATAACTCAGTGTAGAAAGGTCTAATTAACCTGAAATTTTACCAACAGAAAGTTGAGACATAGACCTACAACTTTCATGAAGAAACCAAACCCAAATTTTGATCATAAAAAGTTCAAAAACTGACCTGCAATCAGTGTACAAAACACTGTAGATTTAGTTCTGTGAAGAAAATCTGGAAAATTTGCAATTTGGCCAGTTATGGTATTTAGTCCATAACTTGAGCTACAAAACTTCAAATGGAGTGATTCGAAAAAATAAATGTAACTAGACACAATAAGGAACAACTTTCATGAAGATAATTTTGCCAAATTCCTACTGTACAAATGACCAATGAAATAGTAAACTTAGTGCTTGAAATCTGAAAATTGTGAATAACTAACACTAAGCTTTGAAATGGAATTGGCAACCAATGCCAATAACTTTGGAATGCAAAATGTGGTATGTTGGTGATATTTGAACCAATATACCTATTATCTATGAAAAAGTCAACATTTTAGTTGACTAATTAAATGAATAGTAACCTTACGTATAAAGTACAAGTATTCAAGAAATGACTTTGTAGTATGCCCTAGTAGACCTAATGTGATTGGTTTGGATAGGTTGGCATGCCAATAGGGTTCTGATAGCAGTACTGCGTATGATGTATAGCTCCATGCCATTCTGTGATGATAGCCTATGGCTATACTGATTATGATGTTATACTTGGCTTTATGCCTTATTGCTTTTATGGCTTATTAGTCATTCTGTTTGCACACCGGAAGACACATTATGACCGATAGTGTGACGGCTGGTACCCAGTGCTAGTTTACCCATTTATCCAGTCCTTACTTGGGCATGGAAAAGTATAATTGTAATTGAATTGATTATTAATGAAAATAAGGAAATTAAAAATCAAGATAAAGATCAAGAATGATTACAATAAAATAAAGAAGCTTAAAATCATCAAGAAAATAATTAACAAAATGCATGAAAAAGTTAATATCATAAAATGTAATTAGCCTTCGACTAAATAATAAGTTAGTAATTATTCATTTCTTGTGAACACAATAACCAGGAAATTATTGTTTTTATTTTGCATATTATATTTTCTTATATTATTGGCACTACTAAGCTTATGCTTAGCGCGTCGCTTTTGCAACACGTAGGTACTGAAGATTTGGACAGAGAGCCCAGTAGACCACAGACTGGGTAAGGCCATTCACAGTTCTGCATAGTGTCTGTGTCACCTCACAGGCTACAGTGCATTGGTAGGACACTAGGTCCCATTTTGTATTTTGTGATTTTTGTAAGTTTTGTAATTAAACTCTTATTTTATCATGTGTATTTGAAACAAATGTAATATAATTTTGTATTAATGTAAGTATTTATAACTTTGTGATTATAAATACCATGTGAGAATTTATTTATGATTTGAGCGTGATGATGATGTGAAATGAATGAATGACAAATGGAGGAATTGTTAAGAAATTGTTGTAAATTGATGTGATACAAATTGAGTTTGGGAATGATTGAAAACGTATTGGAAGTATTTTTTTTCACAAGTTCCGAAGAACTATTTTCTCCATTTTTAGCGGGCACTCTATCGGATTTTCTATAAAATTTTCGGAACCTTAAATTAATTCATAATTTCAATAAATAAATTAAATGACATAAATTTCACTTAGTGACTAATAAATGAATAAATAAATAAATTAAGAAAGAGTAAATTGTAATGAAATAAGATATGGAGCTCCAGCACACTGTGTGTCATATCTTGCTCGGCTACATTATAGATGAGTAAGGGGTGTCATAACCGATATTATTTGTGAAGAAGAAGGATAGTACTCTCCACCTATGCATAGACTACAGACAGTTGAATAAGGTGACCATAAAGAATAGATATCATCTACCACAGATCGATGATTTGTTTGATCAGTTGAAGGATGCAACTATATTCTCCAAAATTGACTTGAGATCGGGCTACTACCAGTTGAGGGTGCAGGAGCAAAGTATCCCTAAAATTGCCTTTAGGACTCGATATGGCCACTATGAGTTCTTAGTAATGCCATTTAGGTTGACTAATGCTCCAGCTGCTTTTATGGGCCTGATGAACACTATCTTCAGGCCATATTTAGACCAGTTTGTTGTGGTGTTCATTAATTATATTTTAGTGTACTCAAAGAATGCAGAGGAACACAACAAGCACTTGAGAATAGTATTGCAGACTTTGAAGGAGAAGCAGTTGTATGCCAAACTATCGAAATGTGAGTTTTGGCTAAAAGAGATTTCATTTTTGGGGCATATTGTATCTGCAGAGGGTATCTAGGTGGATCCTAGCAAAGTAGACGCCATTCTTAATTAGAAGCCACCTAGAAATGTCACAGAAGTTCAGAGTTTCCTTGGTTTAGCCGGGTATTACCGAAGGTTTGTGAAGGGATTCTCCATGCTAGCATCTCCATTGACCAAGCTACTTAGGAAGGATGTAAAATTTTAGTGGACTGATCGGTGCCAGGAAAGTTTTGATGAGTTAAAGAGGCGTTTAACTGAAGCTCCAGTCTTAACCTTGCCCACTTTGGGTAAGGAGTATACCATATACAGTGATCCTTCTCATAACGGATTGGGTTGTGTGTTGATGCAAGATAGGAATGTCATTGGCTATGCTTCACGCCAGCTTAAACCGCATGAGAGGAATTATCCTACACATGACTTGAAGCTGGCAACCATTATCTATGCCTTGAAGATCTGGAGACATTACTTGTATGGGGAGAGATGTTATATATACACATATCATAAAAGTTTGAAGTACTTGCGCGCACAAAAGGAGTTAAATTTGAGGCAAAGGAGATGGTTAGAGCTGATAAAATATTATGATTGTTTGATAGACTATTAGCCTGGAAAAGCTAATGTTATAGCTGATGCTTTAAGTTGTAAGACTATGACTGGTTTGAGGGTTTCTCGATTGTCTATGGTACATGAGTTAAGGGCATTGTATGCTAATTTGGAGATTAATGAAGATGGGCAAATGGTAGCTACTTGGCAAGTGAAGCCAATGCTGGCAAAACAAATTAAAGCAGTTGCACATAAGGATGATAAGTATGTGAAGTTGATGGAAGAGGCTCGGGATAGCAAGAAACCAGAATTATCAGTAAATGATGAGGGCTTGTTGTTATATAAGGGCAGAATGTGCATTTTTTAGAATGTTGAACTGAGGCAGACCATTTTAAAGAAAGCACATGATTCACCTTTTGCAATACACCCCGGTGGAACTAAAATGTATAGAAGTGTGAAAGAGCACTATTGGTGGAGAGCAATGAAGAAAGACATTGCAGAATATGTTGCCAAATGCCTAACTTGTTAGCAAGTAAAGGCAGAACACCAAGTGCCTGCAGGCTTGCTATAGCCATTACCAATTCCCGAGTGGAAATGGGCAAGAATCACTATGCATTTCGTGACAGGACTTCCACGTACACAAAAGAATCATGATACAATTTGGGTTATTATTGATAGATTGACTAAGTCTGCACACTTCTTGCCAGTGAGGATGGATTACAGCCTGGAAAGATTGGCCAAACTGTACATTGATGATGTGGTGAGGTTACATGGAGTGCCAGTGTCTATTGTGTCAGACAGAGACCCAAGGTTCACTTCTAGATTCTGGGGTAGTCTCCAAAAAGCCCTAGGAACTAGATTGAACTTCAATACAGCATTCCATCAATAGACAGATGGCCAATCTGAAAGGATCATTCAGATTTTAGAGGACATGCTTAGGGCTTGTGTGATTGAATTTGAAGGAAGTTGGGACTCACACTTGCCTTTGATTGAATTTGCCTACAACAACAGTTATCAGTCAAGCATTGAGATGCCTCCATATGAAGCACTTTATGGCAGAAAGTGTAGAACTCCCTTGTGTTGGGATGAAGTGGGCGAGAGGAAGTTGATTGGCCCAGAATTAGTGCAGTAGACGGAAGAAAAGGTTAAGCTCATTAGAGACAGACTCAAAGTTGCAACGGATAGACAGAAGTCCTACATTGACATCAAGAGAAGAGATATTCAATACAGTGTGGGTGACAAGGTGTTCTTGAAAGTTTTCCCATGGAAGAGGATCATGAGGTTTGGTAAAAAGGGGAAACTAAGTCTTTGCTTCATTGGGCCATATGAGGTTCTGGAAAGAGTGGGTCCATTGGCATATAGACTTGCATTGCCTCCGGAGTTAGAAAAGATTCACAATGTCTTCCATGTCTCCATATTGAGGAGGTACAAATCAGACCCCTCTCACATTTTGCTAGTAGAGGAGATTGAGGTGAATCCAGACCTGACTTATGATGAAGAGCCCATAAAGATCTTAGCACATGAGGTGAAGCAACTGAGGAACAAGCAAATACCTCTGGTGAAAGTGTTGTGGAACCATCATTCAAGCCAGGAGGCTACATGGGAGCGTGAGGAGGACATGAGAAGGTAGCACCCACAGCTATTCAAAGACTGAGACCAGGTAAATTTCGAGGATGAAACTTATTTTTAAGGAGGGGAGAATTGTAACACCCCGAACCTCCGAGTTATGAATAGTACCTTTTTTGGTCTATGACTAGTACTATTCAAAGAACACCTTGAGGACTAAAAATAAATAGAAAATTAATTGAGATAGACACAATAAAAATTCAAGTGAATAAAAAAATCTAAGGACTCATCGGGTATTATAAAAAGAAGGATTATGGCCCGATGAGGGGCATTTTGGTCAATTCACCTCAAGAGTTAACTTTTGACCAAAATGTCAATTAAATTAAATGAAATTAATGAATTGAATTATGGGGTAAAAATTGAAGAAAAATTCAAGTAAAAATATGTAAGGATAAATTTAAGAAATGAAAACTTAAACTTTCATTTCCATTATGATAAAATTAAAATGAAGGAGTTATGGGCTTTTGATAATTAAATTTAATTATTTAATTAAAAGGAAAAATTTAGTGTAAAAAAAGGGAATAAAAATTTAAGTTTAATTATCCTTATGACATAATTAAAATTTATAATTTTAATAAACTAATTTTGGGGATAAATATATATATATATATATATATATATATATATATATATATATATATAAGAAGACAAATGTCTTCTTCATTTTTTTTTTTCATAAGGTGCTACCACCCTCTCCTCTCTCTTCCTCTCTCTCTCTTTTTCTCTTCTTCTTCCACTTCTTCCTCTTATTGATTTCCCCTCCCAAGTTTAAATTCCCTTCATAAATTCCATAGCCCACTAAAAAAAAACATCAAAGAGATTTTTGATTGAAAGATTGAAAAAAGAAGAACAAGATTTGGAAGAGATTGGAAGTGGGAAAAATCATCAAGTGAGGTAAGCTCTCTCTTTCATGCTTGATTAACCAAATATGCTTTGAATCAAGTTTGGGTGTGATGAATTTACATGAGAAAGCATGAAATTTCATAAGAAAATGAAAGAAAACATGTATGGAATCTAAACTAGGGTTTTGGCCAAATTGGAGAAAAATTAGGGTTTGATGTATTTTAGTGAAAATGATGATGAAATCAAGCTTAGTTGAAGTAGTATGAATGATTAGAGTAAAGAAATTACATGAAATGTACATAAATTTAATTATGGGAGATTAGGGTTCATGGGAAAATTGGAACTTTGGTGCTAGAGAGTGAAATTAGAGTGTGTAGTGTTAAATTATGATCATTTGAGGTTTATTTAGTTTGAATTGACATTGGGTTGATGAATGGAGGTATTGAAATGGTAGGATTAGGGAAAATTACAAACTTTGGTGTTTGAAAATTGTGGGGTTTGTGCTAGGAAGTTCCATTGATGTGTCAATGTTAAATTATAGTCATTTTGGGTGAATTAAATATGAATTGAGGTTGGTTAGTGGGAATAATTAAAGAAATGAAAAATTGAACCTATGGCAGAATTTGCACACTGAGTTCAGTGTGTTTGACAGCCCATAAATTAAGCTACACAACTCCAATTGGTGTAAAACTAATTGGGAATGAAACTTAAGACATAGGACTAAAATTTTCATGAAGAGACCCAACTTAGACACTACCCAGAAATTGCCCAAAACTTGGCTTGAACTTATAGACAAAATTCTGGAACCTACAGAATTTGACTATATGAACAGTAAATTTTACATGGCCATAACTCTCTCTAGAAAACTCCGATTTAGGTGATTCTTGAATCGATAGAAACTTAAAACATAGTAAAACATTTCATATGAAGAGCTTGAGGCCAAATTATGGACTTAACCTAATCAAACAACTAAGCAAAGTTGAATCACTGAATCTGTAGAAATCTGGAAATCTGCAGATTTATTATATGAACAATAAACTTTGCATGGCCATAAATCTCTCTAAAAAACTCTGATTTAGGCGATTCTTGAACCAATGGAAACCTAAGACATAGTAGAACATTTCATATGAAGAACATTATATCAAATTATGGACTTAACTTGATCAAATTGCTGAATGAATTTGAATCAATAAATCTGCCAGAACTGAAACTGCAGGGTGAACAGTGACATAAACAGTAACCGTGTTTTAGTCATAACTTGAGCTACACAGCTCCGAATTAGGCAATTCAAAACGGAAAATAAATTTAAGATCCAGATAAACAATTTTTTTGAAGAGCACCTCACCAAATTTTGATCGAAACTAGGTAAAAATTGGGTTCAAAGATTGGGACATCAAGTTGCCCAAAACCAAAATTTTCTAAAAATTTGCAAAGCTAACTTGGGATGCATTAGACATTCATGTAATGAGTTCTTGGCAGCAATTGAGATTAGTATTGAGGTATTATATTTGTGTATTTTCAGTAGAAAAAGAAGTGGGAACGGACAAGGAGAAGTAGGTAACAAGGAAGGAGAATTATTGAAGGATTGTGCACAACTAACCTTTTCTTTATTTTTAAACTTATAAATTTTTAGAATGAGTTTATTTGAATGAGTTTGCTTTAAATAAGTTTACTTTGACTAAAATATAGTTTTTCTCTTGTATTTAAGAAATTTGGGTGTTGCCACCTTTATATGGATATTGTGATGAATTTAAATGTGTTTATTGGTTTATAAATGTGATTGTTGAGTGGGAAATTTTTGGAAACTGTTTTGAAATCACAGTTAGCTTGACAGTCCCTTTCGGAACTCCCCAGTAGTAACGGCTACTTGGGGTTAATAATTAATATTGATTATATCTCCCATTAATAACGGTTAGTAGGGTAAGACTACATGAGTACTCATTAGCTAGCTAGCCCTTCCCTCATTAATAACAGTTAGTGAGGTTGAGATTGCTTTGTCGTGGTATACAATACGGTACTAATTGTGAAATTTTGTGTCATGGCCTGACCTGTGTGTTGATGTTGGCAACACTAATGCTTTGTGAATTGTGATTTATGAAGTATGATTTCTCATTTGAAATGTTATCCTAATAAATGGCTCTTATGAACTTAGAACTATTGTGATGTTTTCATGCTTAAGAAGGATGTGATTTATTATGCCTTGATAAGTTTTACTTTACTTTAAGTTTTAAAGTTATTAGTTGTGCACCACTGAGTGATATACTCAGCGATAGCTTATTTATGCTGTCGCAGGAAAGGGAAAGGAGAAGGCTACTGAGTGAGAGACTTGGAAGCAGCATTTTTGTTTTTATTGTGGGTATATATCGTAGGTATTCCCCTGTAATTTCCTTTGGATGTATTTTGTACCTATATATATGGATGTACAGACATTGAGCAGTTTGTATTTAAAAGCATTGTATTGCTATCACATTTTGAGTTTGTAACTATTTTGTATTTTACTTTGAGACTTATGAAAATGTAACTCTTGCAATATTTAGTCTATCATTATTTCCAATGAATGTTTACATGGAATTTTAACTATTCTCATGCAGTTTTTCGCAAAAGAATTGATAAGATAAGAAGCTATGATTTGTTTTAAAATCCTTTGTAGCATAACTAATGGGTTATCGGTAGGTGGAGTTCGATAATTCATTAGGTATGCTACGGGAACATGTCATGCCTTACCAGGGATAAGGTGTGACAGGTTGGCATACCAATAGGGTTCCAATTGCAGTACTGCCTATGGCTTTTTACTATTTCGTGATTTATGGCTTTTAGTGCCATTTTGTGTTATTATGGCTTTTGGCCATTTTGATACTCTTGACATACTTGGCTCTATGCCCAATGGTTATTATGGCTTGTTAGTCATTATGTTGCACACCTGACAGACACTATGTAATCGATGGTGCGACGGCCAGAGGTACTTAGTACCCAGTGCTAGTTAACCCGTTTATCCAGTCCAGTCAATTTATATAGGTTACTTAGGCAATTAAAATAAGTTTTAAAATTCTCCAACTAAATAATGAACATAAAATCCTTAAATTAAGTATATTATGAACAGTTACCAAAATTTTAGTCTACGTGCATTAATAACATAAATTCTGCATATTTAATTATTTTAGTTTATTTTTATTTTATATTAGCACCACTAAGCTATATGCTTAGTACGTCGCTTTTTGCCACGCTTAGGTACTGGAGACTAGGAGAGAGAGCCTAGTAGGCCTTAGACTGAGATCACTGTGAGAGTCAAGATCTGCAGTTGTGTCCGGTGTCACCCCACTAGAGCAGTGTATTTTGGTAGGGCCCTAGGCCATGATAGTTATTTTTTATATATTATAATTATTCATTTTGTCATGTAAAATTATGAATATATGTAATTATTGTAAATTATGTAAATTAATGAATTGAATATTTTGCTATGAATGAGAGCATCATTTTATTTGTTATGTATGAATGAAAATTCATGAATTTGAGATAAATGAGCTGAAGTATTGGGATTATGGAAAAATTTATGCCATTGGGATTATATTATTGAGATTTTTAACAGGTGGAAAATCGTTAAAATTACTAATAAACTAGGGGAAACTCCGTTAGTTTCTCCGACAAATTAATTAAACCTAAATTGATAAAATTATATGTGATTATTAGGGAATGTTATAAGATAAGTTAAGGCACTCTGACACTGAATGTGACATGCCTCACTCGGCTACACTGTAGACAGATAAGGGGTGTTACAGAGACTTTGTCCCACTAGGTGTGCCAAAAATTATTTCTCGTGGAAAACAATCTCGGTTGTCTCACAGCTTACTATTTGTGCAGGCATGCCATGTCACACCTTACCCCTCTGTAAGGCATAACATGATCCCGTAGAATACCTAATGAACTACCGAACTTCACCTACCGATAACTCATTAAGTACCCTACAAGGGATTTTAAAATAATTTTCTTACTTTTGATATGTGGTGAGCATTTTCTAATAAGTACTTAAAACATATAATTAAAAGTAAATCTAGTTAATATTTTTGGTCCATTTTATTTTTCCGCAAATTTTATAAAAATTTTGACAGAGTTCTGTCTGTATTTTGAGAAACCAGTTCTTCAAATACCTGTAAAAAGCACTTCTAAAAAAATGTTTTCTCAACAACTACTTCACTTTCACAATCAAACTCAATCAATTTCAATAATTCCACAATCATTTCAATCAATTTCTCAAGTTCAAAATTCAATAATCCTCAGAATACTAGCAATACATTTCATTTAAATTAAATAAAATAGTTCCACTCATATTTCATTAGAGACAAAATAATTTATATACATTCTTACAAAATTTACATCAAAAGAAATACAAACTAAACTTTATTACAAACTTCATACAAATTTTTGTACAAGCTGCTCAAGACCCATTACATGTCCATACATTTATATGCAATACATACATCAAAAAAATATTTACAATTAGGGTATAAATTATACCCGATAACTTCAAGCAGAATGATCTTTAATCCTTAGCACTTCGTTCGCTTCTTCTAGTCTCTCGTATCTCATGACAAATAATAAAGCTATCGCTGAGTACTAGGACTCAGTGGTGCACAACATACTAAAATAATCTTTATGCAAAATATAAATCACATTTATTCAAAAATTTGACTAAACATGAACATTAAACGCAAAACATGAATTATGAGATTTTAATGCAAACCAAGTTCATTTCGAAGTATCAAAACACATTTCATAATACCCACAGTTAGATCATGCCATTCGAAATAAATAGAATCTCAATAGCCAGAGGCTAAAAAGAAATCACATCACAAGGCTAGCTAGCTCAAATATGTGGATATCCATTCACATCCTCTTCTACTGGCACACCTCAACACTTCTCCAGAGAAGGAATCAAAATTCGAAACTAATTATCCCCACTAGTCGTGCTAGTGAGGTGTTCAAATATATGGTCATGACACTGTGGTTTCAAAACTTATCTTAACAATTTGCTAAACATTGTCATCTCAAATATACACAATAACTTTCACAATTTAAATCAAACATCATAAGAATGCCATAATTTAATAGTTCACATTATTCAAAACAGTATGCAAAAGATAATTATAAAAAATATACATTGTGCACAAACCTCAAGCGAGTCGCCTCTTGGCCTTGACTCGATTCCTCGGGTTCTTTCTCGGTATTCTTTTCAATTGAAACACACAATTTCACAGTGTTTAAGTACCATAACTTAGCAAAAATCTAAAAATAAATTTAACTTCACTTTTACCTAGCTCTAACGTGCTAAATTCGACGTTCTTGAAATTTTGCGTTTCGGGTTAATGTTCACTGCACTATTCAAGTCAAATTATTAACTTTCTAAGGCTTAATAGGTATGGGAATTCCAAATTTACCCACATACCACATTTTGGTCACCAAACTTGTTGGTTTTGGTCATTTTCTCAAAACTTAGGTTTTTTAGGCAAAATTGCCAAATTTTTAGTTTTGGTGTCCCTAATTGTACTGTTTCATTGGTCAGTTTACTGTTGGAATTTGGCAAAACTTTCTTTATATAAAATGTTCCTTATTGTCTTAAGTTTATTCTCCTTTTTGAATCACTCCAATTGGAGTTTTGTAGCTCAAGTTATAAGCAAATTACGTTTACTGTTCATGCTACAGAATTTTGTTTTGGCAGATTACTGATTCCAAATTCGTTCAGCAATTTGATCAAGTTAGGTCCATAATTTGGTCTAATTTTCTTCATATGAAATGTTCTACTATGCCTTAGGTTTCCATCGGTTCAAGAATCACCTAAATCAGAGTTTTCTAGAGAGAGTTATAGCCATTGAAACTTTACTATTCATATGGCAATCTGCAGTTCTGCAGATTCAGATCACCAAATTTGCTCAGTAATTTGATTGAGTTAATGGCATAATTTGGGCTGGTGTTCTTCATGAAAGTTTTAGGTATATATCTCATCTAACCACTGGTAAATTTCTGGTCATTTTGACCTGCCTAGCTCGAGTTATGACCAAATGAACAAACACTGTTCATTTGGTCAGGTTGTGCAGGGCAGCCTGCGATTTCTCAACTTCGGTCACTTTGTTCACTAGGTTTTAGTCACTTTTTGAGCAGGCTTCCTAAATGAAAATTGCGTCATTTAGTGCCTATTTTCATCCCCAATTGGTCCCATATCCATTGGACTTGTAAAATTTCATTTTTGGTCCCTCAAAGGAAATTTTGGTCATGCTGCCAGCACATGACCTTATCAAATCCGAATTGGCTTTTAATTTCAACATTTCTAACACACCTCATTTGGTCACAAATGACCATTTTTCACTTCACATTAGGTCAAAGACACCATTTACAAGTTTTTCACATTTTTGGTCTCTAAACCCTAATGTCCAAACCCTAATTCACTAACCTCATGCATTTACTTAATTCCATGCCTCTAACCATAGTCATTCAACTAACTAAGGTTTATATACCCAATTAAATCCATCAAACCATGCAAATATACTCCCATATACATGCTGGCTGAAAATCATTCATGGTCCCTCAATAAATTTTTATTTCATTTTAAGCATTTTTCTAAGTTAACTAATTTATAAACACAAGTAATAAACTCATTTGCAACTTAAATCACTAACCTTTGTGTAGCAACTTCTAACTCCCCTTTTCTCCAATTTTCTTTCTTCTTTTCTTCTTTCTTTGATGACCAATCTTCTTCTCAAGTTGCCTAGACAAGCTTTAACTATGGTGGCTTACTTTTCTATGGTGAAATCTTATAATATGCAAGCTCAAAATTGAGCTTTAATGGAGGTTTTGGTGTGGGAGAGGGAGAGTGACGTTTTTGAAGAAGACTTTTGCGTTTTTTTTTTTTTCTTCTTTTCTTTTATGTCTTAAGAAGACAAAAAAATCAATTTAAGTAAATTTATTAATTATATTCTTTATCGCATCATGCATGATGTCATGCATGATGTCATCTCCCTACACCTTTTTCATTTTCTCTTCTTTTTTTTTCCATTAGTTCTTTAATTTAATTCTCGATTACGAAATTTTCTTTTCTCTGATTTTATTTGACAGTTAGGTCAGGAGTCAGCTCTCGGGGTCAATTGACCAAGTTGCCCCTCGCCGGTTCATCCCGGTTTGCAATTAATTCCATATTTCTTCCGGCTCCCTGACCTAATTATTTGACTGGCTTAACAGATCTTTTTCATGATTTTCTCTTTTCCACTGTGTTTATAAGGGTCCTAAGGACCGCAGCGTCACTTTTTAAGGTTCGAAATTTGAGTTTAAAATGGCTTCGCAGTCGTTCCCGAGAAGGTCACCCATCACTGTGACTCTCAGCTCGTTTAACTTCTTATATTCTATTTTTCTTGTTTATACTTAACTAATTGGATATTACTAATTATTTGTGTTTATAGCTTCTCTAGTTTTCGTAAGTTTGGTTCTAATCCCCTTAATTGTCTGGACCGACACCGGTCACCGGAACAGTGAAATCTACCAGGCTATGCAAACGGGGGTGTTACAATTCTCCCCTCCTTAAAATAAATTTTGTCTTGAAATTTTACCTGGAACTAATCTCTGAATAGTTGTGGGTGCTGTCTCCTCATGTCCTCTTCTCGTTCCCAAGTAGCCTCCTGGCCCGAATGATAGTTCCACAATACTTTTATCAATGGTATCTGCTTGTTCCGTAGCTGCTTCACCTCATAAGCCAGAATCCCTATGGGTTCTTCTTCATATGTGAGGTCTGGATTCACTTCAATTTCCTTTACTGGTAGTACATGAGATGGGTTTGATCGATACCTCCTTAACATAGACACATGGAAGACATTATGTATCTTCTCCAACTCTGGAGGTAGTGCCAAACGATATGCCAAAGGACCCACTCTTTCCAGAGCCTCATATGGCCAGATAAAACGAGGACTTAGTTTCCCCTTTCTACCGAATCTCATAATTCTCTTCCAAGGAGAAACTTTGAGAAAAACTTTCTCACCCACTGCATACTCAATATCCCTTCTTTTCAAATCAATGTAGGACTTCTGACGGTCTGATGCAGTCTTAAGTCGATCTCTGATCACCCTGATCTTCTCCTCAGTCTGCTGAACAATTTAGGGTCCAATCATATTTCTTTCACCCACGTCATCCCAACACAACGGGGTTCTACATTTTCTGTCATACAAAGCTTCATATGGAGGCATCCCAATGCTTGATTGGTAGCTATTGTTGTAAGCAAACTAAATCAAAGGCAAGTGTGTATCCCAACTGCCCTCAAATTCAATCACACAAGCCCGTAGCATATCCTCCAAGATCTGAATTACCCTCTCGGATTGGCCATCTGTCTGTGGGTAGAATGCAGTACTAAAGTTCAATCTAGTTCCTAGGGCTCTCTGAAGACTACCCCAGAATCTAGAAGTGAACCTAGGATCTCTATCTGATACAATGGATACTGGCACTCCATGCAGTCTCACAATTTCATCAATGTATAACTTGGCCAATCTTTCTAAACTATAATCCATCCGGACTGGCAGAAAATGAGTAGACTTGGTCAGTCTGTCAACAATGACCCAAACTGCATCATGACTCTTCTGTGTCCTCCGAAGTCCCATCATAAAATCCATCGTTATTCTCTCCCATTTCCATTCTGGTACTGGTAGTGGATGTAACAACCCAGCGGGTACTTGATGCTCTGCCTTCACTTGCTGACATAGGCATTTGGATACAAACTCTGCCACATCTCTTTTCATACCCATCCACCAGTAATGCTCCTTTAGCCCTCTATACATTTTTGTGCCACCAGGGTGCATAGCAAAAGGAGACTCATGTGCTTCCTTCAAAATGATCTGTCTCAAATCAACATCATTAGGAGTACATATTCTGCCTTGGTGTAGCAGTAGACCATCATCTCTAATAGAGAATTCTAGTTTCTTGCCCTGTCGGACTTCTTCCATCAGCTTCTGATACTTCTGATCATTCTGAGCAGCCATTCTAATCTGATCAATCAACACTGGCTGTACATGCCATGCAACTGTTGTCTGCCCCTCATCATTAATCTCTAAGCTGGCATGCAATGATCTTAACTCATGTACCAAAGACAAAGGAGTAACCCGTAAACTTGCCATAGTCTTGCGACTTAAGGCGCCAGCCACCACATTAGCTTTCCCTGGCTGATAGTCTATCAGACAATCATAGTCTTTTATCAACTCTAACCATCTCCTCTGTCTCAAATTCAACTCCTTCTGAGTGCCCAGATACTTTAAACTCTTATGATCTATGTAGATGTAACACTTTTTCCCATACAAATAGTGTCTCCAGATCTTAAGAGCAAACACTATAGCTGTAAGCTCCAAGTCATGCGTTGGATAATTCCTCTCATGCAGTTTCAACTGGCGTGATGTATAGGCAATGACATTTCGATCTTGCATCAATACACAGCCTAACCCATTGTGAGAAGCATCACTATAAACTGTGTATTCTTTACCCGGAATAGGTAAAGTCAATACTGGAGCTTCAGTCAAACATCTCTTCAATTCATCAAAACTCTGTTGACATTTATCCGTCCACTAAAATTTTACATCTTTTCTAAGCAGCTTGGTTAATGGAGATGCCAACATGGAGAATCCCTTCACAAATCTACGGTAGTATCCAGCTAAACCCAGAAAACTGTGAATCTCTGTGACATTTCTGGGTGGCCTCCAATTAAGGACAGCTTCAATCTTACTTGGATCTACCTTGATGCCCTCTTCTGATACTACATGCCCCAAGAAAGATATTTCCTTCAGCCAAAATTCACACTTAGACAATTTGGCATATAGCTGTTTCTCCCTCAAAGTCTGTAGTACAATCTGCAGATGTCTATCATGCTCTTCTGCATTCCTTGAATAGACCAATATATCATCTATGAATACCACAACAAATTGGTCGAGATATGGTCTGAAGATAGTGTTTATCAAATCCATAAAAGCAGCCGGAGCATTAGTTAACCCGAATGGCATAACCAAAAACTCATAATGACCATAACGGGTTCTGAAGGCAGTTTTAGGAATACTCTGCTCTTGTACTTTCAGCTGATAATAACTTGATCTCAAATCAATTTTGGAGAACACAACTGCACCTCTCAAATGATCAAATGAGTTATCAATGCGGGGCAATGGATATCTATTCTTTATCGTCACCTTATTCAACTGCCAATAATCAATACACAAATGGAGAGTGCCATCCTTCTTCTTTACAAACAACACTGGCGCTCCCCAAGGTGACACACTAGGGCGGATAAAGCCCTTGTCAAGCAATTCTTGCAACTGCACTTTCAACTCTTTCAATTCTGCAGGTGTCATTCTATATGGTGTTATGGAGATTGGTTCCACACCAGGCATAACATTAATTTCAAACTGCACCTCTCTTTCTAGAGGTAATCCTGGAAATTCATCAGGAAACACATTCGAAAAGTCACATACAGTAGGGATGTCCTTTAGTACTGGACTCCCCACTTGGGTGTCTATCACATGTGCCAAGTATGCTTCACACCCCTTTCTGATCATCCTTCTGGCTAGTGCAGCTGAAATGATGTTTGATGGCAATAAATGCCTCTGCATGTATTACCTCATCACCATACAAAGGGAGACCAAAAGTGACTGTCTTCAGTCTACAGTCAATCATGGCGTGATGCCTGGCTAACCAATCCATGCCCAAGATGATATCATACTCTCTGAAGGGCATTTCAATCAAGTCTGATAGGAAAACATGTCCTTGGATCACCAAAGGACAGTCCCTATAAATTCTATTGACCCAGACCTCTTGTCCTAATGGACTAGTTACTAGCACTTCAAAACCCATTTGCACACATGGAACAGCAAGTGAACTGACTATGCTAGCACTAACATATGAATGGGTTGAACCTGGATCAAACAATACAAATACTTCTTGATCAGAGATAGAAAATATACCAGCTACTACATCGGAAGTCTCAGCCTCTTCTCGTTGTCTCATTGAATAAACCCTGACTGAAGCACTCCCTTGTGCCGACTGACCAACTGTGCCCTGACTGCCTGAAGTAGTGCCTCTACCTCTGCCTCTTTCTCTGCCAATAGACTGTGACCTCTAGGAGCAGGACTCTGAATAGATCCCTCGGCAGTAGTAGGAGCTGGACCATATCTCGAAGACGGAGCACTAGTACAGTCTCTTGCTAAATGAGCCTTGCCTCTGCAGTTAAAGCAGGCTCCAGTGGCCCAATAACATTCCCCCCCCCCCCCCCCATGAATCTTACCACAAGTCTTACAGGGGAGGGCAGAATGTGAACCCTGCTCAGCGCTACCCGGACACTGGGGTCTCTGTCGCAGAATCGGCCCTACCAAATCTTCCACCTCGACCCCCGCTGGGTCCACTAAACTTCTTCTTTTTCCCAGAAGTCCCACCAGAACTCTGTTCTACTGACTTTTCCCCCTTGTCTTTTTCTAATTTCTCAGCTTTCTCTGATTTTTCTTTCACTGGGGTTGCTTTTCATTCTATTCTTTCCAACTCAAGTGCTTGAGACATGAGTTCTGAAAAGTTGTTGTGTCGGAATCCCACAACTTGCATCCTTATACTGGGCTTCAAACCCGTCTCAAATCTCTTGCATCTTGCCTTACTAGTAGTAAGGAGACTCCCAGCATAATGACTTAAGCGGGAGAACTCCCTCTCATACTCTGCCACTGATCGGTTCCCTTGTTTTAGACTCAGAAACTCTTGTAACTTCTGATCAACATATGCATATGGGATGTATTTCTGTCTGAACTCTCTGATGAAGTCATCCTGTGTCAAGATCGTGGTTCACTAAGGCGTGGGGATGGTCTTCCACCAATCATATGCATCCCCTTGCAGTAGCGACACAGAATACTCAAACTTCAACTCATCTTGGCAGTGCAGCTTCTTCAATACTCTGTCCATTCTTTCAAGCCATTGCTCTGCCTCTAAAGGGTCCACTGTACCCTTGAATTCTGCAGCCCCATACTTCAATAACTTTTCATACTATCTGGCTGGAGGCAGTGGTTGTGCCAAAGGTGGTTATGGTGGAGTTTGAACAGGCATACTTCCAGCCATTTGTTGAAACATTGCCACCATCTGCTGTGCGAACTATGCAGGAAAGGGCTGGTGCTACTGACCCACTGACATTCGGTAAAGCTGGGGCTACCCCTTGTGCCTCAGCTTCAACAGACAGCTCAACTGAGCGATCCCCTTTTTTCCATTTCAATCCGAAGTTAGGGTATCTCCTAAACAAGTAACACAAGGAGATTTCCCTCCGTTAGTTCATATTCATGATGTAATGCACTGTATGTAACAATTATGGACATTGAGCAGTTGTACTTAACAAAGAAAAACACAAATTCACAACTTAAAATATACTTCAAAAATTTGCTATGATACCACTAAAACATGTCACACCTTACCCCTCTGTAAGGCATAACATGATCCCGTAGAATACCTAATGAACTACCGAACTTAACCTACCAATAACTCATTAAGTACCCTACAAGGGATTTTAAAACAATTTTCTTACTTTTGATAAGTGGTGAGCATTTTCTAATAAGTACTTAAAACATATGATTAAAAGTAAATCTAGTTAATATTTTTGGTCCATTTTATTTTTTCGCAAATTTTATAAAAATTTTGACAGAGTTCTGTTTGTATTTTGAGAAACCAGTTCTTCAAATACCTGTAAAAAGCACTTCTAAAAAAATGTTTTCTCAACAACTACTTCACTTTCACAATCAAACTCAATCAATTTCAATAATTCCACAATCATTTCAATCAATTTCTCAAGTTCAAAATTCAATAATCCTCAGAATACTAGCAATACATTTCATTTAAATTAAATAAAATAGTTCCACTCATATTTCATTAGAGACAAAATAATTTATATAAATTCTTATAAAATTTACATCAAAATAAATACAAACTAAACTTTATTACAAACTTCATACAAATTTTTGTACAAGCTGCTCAAGACCCATTACATGTCCATACATTTATATGCAATATATACATCAAAAGAAATATTTACAATTAGGGTATAAATTATACCCGATAACTTCAAGCAGAATGATCTTTAATCCTTAGCAGCTCAGTTTGCTGCTCTTCTAGTCTCTGTATCTGCGACAGCAATAAAAGCTATCGCTGAGTACTAGGACTCAGTGGTGCACAACATACTAAAATAATCTTTATGCAAAATATAAATCACATTTATTCAAAAATTTGACTAAACATGAACATTAAACGCAAAACATGAATTATGAGATTTTAATGCAAACCAAGTTCATTTCGAAGTATCAAAACACATTTCATAAAACCCACAGTTAGGTCATGGCATTCGAAACAAATAGAATCTCAATAGCCAGAGGCTAAAGAGAAACCACATCACAAGGCTAGCTAGCTCAAATATATGGATATCCATTCACATCCTCTTCTACTGGCACACCTCAACACTTCTCCAGAGAAGGAATCAAAATTCGAAACTAATTATCCCCACTAGTCGTGCTAGTGAGGTGTTCAAATATATGGTCATGACACTGTGGTTTCAAAACTTATCTTAACAATTTGCTAAACATTATCATTTCAAATATACACAATAACTTTCACAATTTAAATCAAACATCATAAGAATGCCATAATTCAATATTTCACATTATTCAAAACAGTATGCAAAAAATAATTATAAAAAATATACGTTGTGCACAAACCTCAAGCGAGTCGCCTCTTGGCCTTGACTCGGTTCCTCGAGTTCTTTCTCGGTATTCTTTTCAACTGAAACACACAATTTCACAGTGTTTCAGTACCATAACTTGGCATAAATCCAAAAATAAATTTAACTTCACTTTTACCTAGCTCTAACGTGCTAAATTCGACGTTCTTGAAATTTTGCGTTTTGGGTTACTATTCACTGCACTATTCAAGTCAAATTATTGACTTTCTAAGGCTTAATAGGTATAGGAATTCCAAATTTACCCACATACCACATTTTGGTCACCAAACTTGTTGGTTTTGGTCATTTTCTCAAAACTTAGGTCTTTTAGGCAAAATTGCCAAATTTTCAGTTTTGGTGTCCCTAATTGTACTGTTTCATTGGTCAATTTACTGTTGGAATTTGGCAAAACTTTTTTCATAGAAAATGTTCCTTATTATCTTAAGTTTATTCTCCTTTTTGAATCACTCCAATTGGAGTTTTTTAGCTCAAGTTATAAGCAAATTACGTTTATTGTTCATGCTACAGAATTTTGTTCTGGCAGATTACTGATTCCAACTTCGTTCAGCAATTTGATCAAGTTAGGTCCATAATTTGGTCTAATTTTCTTCATATGAAATGTTCTAATATGCCTTAGGTTTCCATCAGTTCAAGAATCACCTAAATCGGAGTTTTCTAGAGGGAGTTATAGCCATTGAAACTTTACTGTTTATGTGGAAATCTGCAGTTCTGCAGATTCAGGTCACCAAATTTGCTCAGTAATTTGATTGAGTTAATGGCATAATTTGGGTTGGTTTTCTTCATGAAAGTTTTAGGTATATATCTCATCTAAGCACTGGTAAAATTTCAGGTCATTTTGACCTGCCTAGCTCGAGTTATGACCAAATGAACAAACACTGTTCATTTGGTCAGGTTGTGCAGGGCAGCCTGCGATTTCTCAACTTCGGTCACCTTGTTCACTAGGTTTTAGTCACTTTTTGGGCAGGCTTCCTAAATGAAAATTGTGTCATTTAGTGCCTATTTTCATCCCCAATTGGTCCCATATCCATTGGACTTATAAAATTTTATTTTTGGTACCTCAAAGGAAATTTTGGTCATGCTGCCAGCACATGACCTTATCAAATCCGAATTGGCTTTTAATTTCAACACTTCTAACACACCTCATTTGGTCACAAATGACCATTTTTCACTTCACATTAGGTCAAAGACACCATTTACAAGTTTTTCACATTTTTGGTCTCTAAACCCTAAGTCCAAACCCTAATTCACTAACCTCATGCATTTACTTGATTCCATGCCTCTAACCATAGTCATTCAACTAACTAAGGTTTATATACCCAATTAAATCCATCAAACCATGCAAATATACTCCCATATACATGCTGGCTGAAAATCATTCATGGTCCCTCAACAAATTTTTATTTCATTTGTAACACCCCAAAATTTTAAATTTTATTATTTTATGAGCATTTTTGGTATTTTAATTTTATTTAAATTTTAAAAATTTTTTTGAGATTTTTTGGATTTTAAAAATCGGGTTCGATTTTTCGAAAATATAAACTTTGATGATTTTTAAAAATTAATTTAAAGACCACGTGGCAAAACTAAAAATATATTTGGAGTCTACGTATTTTTCTGAGTTTTCTAGAAATTTTTCGAAATTTTTGGATCTCGTTTTCGGTCCCGAGGCAGAGTAAAAATTCAAAAATTTTGTATTCCAAATCGAACCGGCCAAATCGAACCTGACCGGATCGGACTGGTCGAATCGGACCGGCTCTTTTTTCTTCTTCTTTTTTCTTCTGCGCGTCCCGACCTCCTCCCCTTCTCTCTCTCTTTTCTCTCTCCTCCCTCCTCCCCTTGCCGCGCTGCCACCTCCCTTGCCTTCCCACCTAGCCGGCGCGCCGCCTCAGCCCTCCCCCACGGCCGGCCGCCTCCTGGAACGCCAGAAAACGGCTCCATAAATAACGCGCACCGCGCGCGCGACTCCTCGGCTTCCCGGCCAAAATCCGGCCGATCCGGCCACCAATTGGACCGGGTCTTGTGTCTAAAATCATCTACTCGTCGAGAGCTTTCCATAGACACCAAGAACACCGAAATCCATCTAGCGGTTTGTCCAATTTTTGCCCGGGAAATTTTAGCCCATTTTGATTTTCGGGCTAGATTTCTCGCAAACCGTGAATCCCACGAAAAAACTGAGAGTACCAGAGCGCTCCACTCGTCGAGAGCTTCACGGCGACATAAATTTCAAATTTTTCCGATACCGTTTTTCGGTGGGTCCCACAGAACTTCGCAGTGTCTTTTCGAGCATTAAATGAGCTTAGAAAATTCTGAAAAATTTATGTACTAACCCCCGTGTTGTGGGCTTCGTGTAGGTATCCTCAATTCGCGAAAATTCGACGATTGGTAGTGCAGTGAATTTACGGCGAACAGGACCAGTTCTGGAAAAGTCTCCGAATTGGGCCGAGGTTTTGTAACACCCTAAGTTCGGTGAGTGCGTTATTGCTCGGTGACCAGTCTTTGTCGGACACTAGGATGCCTAGAACCACACTTCAATGAGTGAGGAGACATAAAATAATGAAATACAAGAAAAGAAAGTACAAGAAAAACAAAGGAAAAATGATAGCAAAGAAATGTGATCAAGTTAAGCAGTAGGAAACCTAACGATGGGTGACCTTTGGGAAGTCACGGCGTGGACCGTTGGTAGCTGCGAGGAACCACAGAAAACATTTTTAGGACATAAATAGACCCGTATTGAAGTATAAATCTCATTAGAAAGATTAAAGAAAAATTAAATAATTAGTACAAAGAAAAGTGAGAAATCGAAAAACAGACAAAACCCGGTAATACCGAAAAATCGGGAATGCCACCTGAACAGGGGCATTATGGTCATTTGACATCCCGAAGTGTCTTTTGACCTAAATGTCCATTAAAAATAAATAATATTACACTTAGAAAATGAAATGAAAAATTAATTTGGTGGTACATAAAGTAAATGGCCAAAAATGGAGTGAAAAATGTGTAAATAACACATTTAAGCATTATTATATAATTAAATGAGTAAGTGGACCACTAAAGGATTAAATTAAACATAAAATGTGGCTGATGTAAGTCAACTAAACCCATCAGAATGTTCATCTTCCTCATTTCATAAACATTGCCGAATTGAAGAAAATGGGAACCACCATGGCCATTTTTCATGCAAGCTCATCTAACCACTCATTTCACTTCTAATCACTTGAGTTCCTTCATCAAAAATGGTCTACACATCACAAGGAAGATATTGATACCAAATTTGAGAAGTTTGGTGAAGGTTTAGCAAGTTACAATCAAAGGTAAGTTTACATTTTTGAGAATTCCTTTGTTAAACTTTATGTTCATGTAATGGGTGTTAGTTTGGTGAAGGAAATTTTAAAGTTTAAATAGTTATTGAGATAGCCATTTTTGGACAGCCATGGGGTCACACATTTAATGATTTATTATGCATATAATTGATGAGAAATAATGTTGATCTTGGTGATTTAATATCCTAGTGAATTATTTCACATATATATGGTGATTTATGCACTTGGATGGGAATTAGTAAATTGTAGGGCACTTTGATGTTGAAGGACAATTTTCGGCAGCTTGGGAACACTTGAGTAAATGTATGTATTCATGGAAGTAGGCAGAATATTGACCTAGAAGGATTGATGGATATGTATGTAGATTGATATTGTAAAGTGTATGTAAGATTTGTAATGGTTAGGTGTGTATGTAATGGTACTTAGAATTTGTAAATGTGAATTATATTTGGTGTGTTGAGGGTAATTGTAATCTGCCCAAAGTAATGTTAATGTAAAGTAGAATATGCTTTTGGTAATGTACCAAAACAGATTGGTAGGGAAGTGAACAAATTGCAAGGTAAATGTGTGTGATTGATGTGTGTTAAGCAAAGTAACCAAGGGCAGTGTACATTTTAGCTAATAAGTTTAAATGTGTAACCTCAATCGGTATGAGACCAATTGGAGGTGGAACTAGGCACAAAATGTGCCAACTTTCATTGAGAAAACATACCAAAATTCTGCTTGCAAGGTGACCTAAGAAAATGACCAATTCGGATTAGGTGCAATTAGGACCTGAAAAATGACCAATTGGGCAGCAGTGAGTGTTTAGGCCATAACTCACTCAAAACAGGTCCAATTGACCTGAAATTTTAACCATGAATAGTTAAGACCCATAACTACAAGTCTTATGAAGACACCAAAGCCCAGAAATGACCATAAGCAAGTCAAACAATTTGCACAAGTTCGGGTCCAAAAACTGGCCGAACCAGAGTTGACCAAATTGACCCAAAATTGACCTAATTTGATACCAATTGACCAGCAATAGTGTAATGACCATAACTTGGTCTACTTAACTCGGATTGACCTAAAATTTTGCACCGCGGTCCATAAGACCTAGATCTACAAGTTTGTAGTTTCGACCGAGACCCAAAAACTGAGGGAACTAGATCGTCCGGCTAGGTCAAACCAGTGTCCCGGAATCCAGCAATTTGCATTAAAATGCACTAAACAAAAAAATGACTTTGGTAAAACGTACCAAACCTAAAACCCTATCGAATGTGACATATTAACGACACTAAAACCTAATTTACCTAAAAGCATAGCGAGGGTCGGTATATTAGGTGATTAAGTGAATAATTGAGTTCGATGCATTATTTACCAAACACCATCGATAGAGACGATTTAATTTAATCTTGAAACACTTCAAATTGTGTTTCTCGATTAACAAGGACTCGGCAAAGGAAGGAAACACCGAGTCCGGACCGAAGGGCGATCAGATGTTTGTGCACAACGGCTATTACTTTTGAATTTTTCAATCGAAATAAATTATGACTATTTGTATATTATTGTTTTAAATTGTGGAAATGTGTTTGGTGGACACTTATTGATTGAAAAACATTGTGAATGGTTTGAAACTGTGAAAATTTGTTTGAATGATATTGATGGATACTTATTGATTGAAAAGCACTGTAAATGGTTTTTGTGGAAATTGAAGTGAATTACGAATTGTGTTGCCATTTTGTGAATGAAATTATAACTTTGGAAATTTATTGGATTCTTACGGATCATTTGAATAAAATGTTTGGAATTGTTTTGACTCACAATTGGCATGACACGGATATTATGTTCCTCCTCCATTAATGGGGTGAGTGTGATTATTCCTCCCTCTTTGACTTATCAGTCTGGGGTGAGTATGATTATGTTCCTCCCTCTTTGACTTCCCAGTCTGAGGTGAGTATGGATGAGTACTCATTAGATAGCTAGCTTCCTCCCTCATTGATTTCGATTATTGGGGTGAGTATGTCTTGTCGTGGTGTACAACACGGCATATATGGAAAAATTTGTGTCATGACCTAAATTGTGTTATTGATTGGCAACATTGTATTATTCAATTATTTGATCGAATTGTGTTATTGATTTGCAAAACGATATTATTCAGTTATTTGATCAATTGTGTTATCGATTTGCAAAAAGGTATTATTCAGTTATTTGATCAAATTGTGCATGAATTGACAATACGGTATTCTTAAACTATTTGACTAAATTGTGTTATTATGAATTTTGATAATTTGTGAATTGGAGTTTAAATTCCTTATGACATTCATTGTCTTGAATTTAACCATGGTTTTAAGTATCCACTATTGATATGATTTATGAATTGTGATTTAAAATTTGTATTTGGTTAATGTTGTGCACCACTGAGACATTGTCTCGTGATAGCTTTATTCTTTGTCAGTAGAGAGATAGGCAGGCGTGAGACTAAGTGCTAGTACCATGATGAGAGATTTTTGGGTATAGTGAGTATACCATATGTGGCATTTTGTCTTGTAATGTATATTCACTGTATGTATATTTTGTTCTTGGTTTTGAGCGATTGTAAATTTAAGTTGTATGATAAAGTTGTAAAATAATTATGAGTTATTTGGCTTGTAAAAATTGTGTTATATTTTTGTATCTTAGTCTTTGAAAATCACTTGGGATTTGACTTGAGAAATGTGTTGTGTTGATAAAAATGTTGGAGTTGAGATTTGAAAATATATTGAAGTGTTTTTTTCTGAGTTTTACGAAGAATTGTTTTGTCCAAAATACAGATGGCACTCTGCCAAAATTTTCTGAGATACTCCAAATAAATCAAATGAGTTAGTTGTTTCACTTCAGTTCACCAAAGTCTTTCACACCTGTAAATAGTGCTCACCACTATAAAAGATGTAAGAAAAGTTTTTAAAATCCCTTGTAGTGTATTTAATGGATTATTAGTACGGAGTTGGTAATTCATTAGGTATACTACGGGATCATGTTATGCCTTCTGAGAGGGTAGGGTGTGACATGTTTTAGTAGTATCGAGCAAAGTTTTTAAATTACTTTTCACTTGTTACTTGAATATTCTTTCTTCACAATTACAAGCTGCTCAATATCATTGTTTGATACATACAAGACATTACATTATAAATATGCACTAACGGAGGAAATCTCCTTGTATTATTATGCAGAGGTCTAAAATCCTCGAATTAACTATGGAAGAGGATGATCGTTCAGTCGATCAATCGATAGAGGCTGAGGTGCAACGGGATGCCCCATGCCTACATAATGTCTGTGGTTCGATGGCACCAGACCCTGCGATCTGCGATTCTGCTCGATTCGCTCGTGAGGCAACGCAATATTCCAACAAATGGATGGTAATGTGCCTACTCAAGCCCCAATACGGACTCGGTGGTACAACCACGGTCTTACGCTAGACAATATGACAAATTGATGAAGTATGGGGCTCTGAGTTTAAGGGGACGATAGATCCTCTAGAAGTGAACAATGGTTAGAGAGGATGGATAGGGTATTCAAGAAGTGTTATGCAGAAGAGCTCGATTTGAGTACTCGGTATCCTTACTACGAGGAGATGCTTATGATGGTGGAAAACCATTCCCCACGATCTAATAGAACTGATGCTAACATGGAATGACTTCCTCGAGGAATTCAGGCGAAATATGTCCACGATGCTTATGTAGACCGGAAGGCTGCAAGAGTTCCTAAGTCCAAACAGGGGCGATCGGTGGTGAGTATGAAAGAGAATTTTTCCGCCTAAGCCATTATGCAAGAAGTCTACTTTCTACCAAGAGGAGAGATGTAAGAGGTTTGAAACTTGAAGCCTAGTATTAGATTACAAGTGGTCGGATTCAAACATAACAACTTCTCTGAACTTATTTCTCAAGCACTAGAATTAGAAAGAATTGAATCAGGCGGCTCTTGAGAAAAGAAATCGGAGAAGGCGAAAAAGAGGAAAGTCAGTGACGAGTTCTAGTGGTCCCTCCGGAAGAGGAAAAACTTTGGGGATCTGACGGAGATAGTAAGAAGTCAGGTAGAGATAGATCTTTTGGACGAAACCACCTCGATCCGATCGGCAAACTCAACGAAACCCGGAAATGCGTTGTCGGATCGACTTTGTGAAACTTGTGGTAAACCACATAGTGGGCTATGTTATAAAGTAGGAGCATGCTTTAACCGTGGAGAGACGGTCATTTTGATAGGGATTGTGTAAATCCAGTCGTTCGGATCATTTACTACACCAAAGGGATCAACCCAAGTTTCTACCCCAAATAGTTCACCATCGATTAGTAGAGGCAAAGGTAGAGGTAGGGGTAGTACACCTAGAAGTCGACTCGTGAATCAGCCAAAGCAGGTGATGCTTCAACTAGAGTATACGCTATCGACATAAAAGAGAGTGAGACTTTTGACATCATTCTTTGGTACTTTCTCAATTAGCAACTAAGATATATATATGTATTGTTTGACACAGGTTTGCATACTTTTATGTTAGTGTTAGAACTACATGTTCTGTTGTTATTCCTTTACAGGGGAATAAATTTTGATGCATTAGTGATTAGTCCTTGAGATAAGGATTGTGATAATAAATGAAATTACTTTTGAAAGAGTTTATCGGCGAAAAGTATTTTCTAACACAACATAAATTATAAAGCTAATTGGCGAGCCTACTTAATGTAAGGCAAGAGGGCGTAAAAGTAAGATGCGATAATGGAATTGCTCTAGATGAGGGCAAGGAGGTTCTTGTTAGAAATTGCTAATGGATATTGTAATCAGAATAAGATTCGAATATCAGTGAATTCATAAAGAATAAAAGATAACAAAGTTTGATCTATTGGGATGTATCGTGGTAACTATGCAATGTTCTTGATGTTTATATTGTAAGCTGCAGATTCTGATCGACTTGAGATTATTGTGTAGAGTGCGTACTACCGATAGTACACCTAGATAAGAATAGTTGCCAACGGCATACATTTTAGTATAGTTATGCCATGTGAATTTAATTGTTAGAAATAAGTTTGAAAATCCTACTTAGGGATCTAAAACTCAAAAGTTAAAATATCGAAAGGTTATAGTTCAGTAAAAAGGAAGTAAGTTATAGAATATTGTGAGATAAAAGAGTTATGAAAGTAGAGAATTGAGCAGTTGATTCATGTGTAACAAAGAAATATTACAAATGTGAGGAAGACTATGGACTAGAATGGTTAGAGGACCAATGACTGATGAATGATTCTAACATGACCTCAAGGGTCATTCAAGAACAACGTGAACCAAAATATTAGACAACATAATAGTAAGAGGAGATTGGTGTTATCCAAACAAATTAAACATTGTATTAGATTGTTAAAAGTCGTACGATCATATAGAAAGGAGAAATAAACGTATGACTATTGTAAGATGGCTACTGGGTAAAAATTTCATGGACGAAATTTATTTAAGGGGGGGAGAATTGTAACACCCCTAAGTTTGGTAATGCGTTCTGCTGTTCCGGTGACCAGTGCTGTCCGGACAGCTAGGATGCCTAGAACCACACTTCAATGAGAGTGAGGAGACATAAAATAATGAAATACAAGAAAAGAAAGTACAAGAAAAACAAAGGAAAAATGATAGCAAAGAAATGTGATCAAGTTAAGCAGTAGAAACCTAACGATGGGTGACAGCCTTTGGGAAGTCACGGCGTGGACCGTTGGTATTACTGGTGCGAGGAACCACGGAAAACATTTTTAGGACATAAATAGACCAGTATTGAAGTATAAATCTCATTAGAAAGATTAAAGATAAATTAAATAATTAGTACAAAGAAAAGTGAGAAATCGAAAAACAGACAAAACCTGTAATACTGAAAAATCAGAATGCCACTGAGCAGGGCATTATGGTCATTTGACATCCCGAAGTGTCTTTTGACCTAAATGTCCATTAAAAATAAATAATATTACACTTAGAAAATGAAATGAAAAATTAATTTGGTGGTACATAAAGTAAATGGCCAAAAATGGAGTGAAAAATATGTAAATAACACATTTAAGCATTATTATATAATTAAATGAGTAAGTGGACCACTAAAGGATTAAATTAAACATAAAATGTGGCTGATGTAAGTCCACTAAACCCATCAGAATGTTCATCTTCCTCATTTCATAAACATTGCCGAATTGAAGAAAATGGGAACCACCATGGCCATTTTTCATGCAAGCTCATCTAACCACTCATTTCACTTCTAATCACTTGAGTTCCTTCATAAAAAATGGTCTACACATCACAAGGAAGATATTGATACCAAATTTGAGAAGTTTGGTGAAGGTTTAGCAAGTTACAATCAAAGGTAAGTTTACATTTTTGAGAATTCCTTTGTTAAACTTTATGTTCATGTAATGGGTGTTAGTTTGGTGAAGGAAATTTTAAAGTTTAAATAGTTATTGAGATAGCCATTTTTGGACAGCCATGGGGTCACACATTTAATGATTTATTATGCATATAATTGATGAGAAATAATGTTGATCTTGGTGATTTAATATCCTAGTGAATTATTTCACATATATATGGTGATTTATGCACTTGGATGGGAATTAGTAAATTGTAGGGCACTTTGATGTTGAAGGACAATTTTCGGCAGCTTGGGAACACTTGAGTAAATGTATGTATTCATGGAAGTAGGCAGAATATTGACCTAGAAGGATTGATGGATATGTATGTAGATTGATATTGTAAAGTGTATGTAAGATTTGTAATGGTTAGGTGTGTATGTAATGGTACTTAGAATTTGTAAATGTGAATTATATTTGGTGTGTTGAGGGTAATTGTAATCTGCCCAAAGTAATGTTAATGTAAAGTAGAATATGCTTTTGGTAATGTACCAAACCAGATTGGTAGGGAAGTGAACAAATTGCAAGGTAAATGTGTGTGATTGATGTGTGTTAAGCAAAGTAACCAAGGGCAGTGTACATTTTAGCTAATAAGTTTAAATGTGTAACCTCAATTGGTATGAGACCAATTGGAGGTGGAACTAGGTACAAAATGTGCCAACTTTCATTGAGAAAACATACCAAAATTCTGCTTGCAAGGTGACCTAAGAAAATGACCAATTCGGATTAGGTGCAATTAGGACCTGAAAAATGACCAATTGGGCAGCAGTGAGTGTTTAGGCCATAACTCACTCAAAACAGGTCCAATTGACCTGAAATTTTAACCATGAATAGTTAAGACCCATAACTACAAGTCTTATGAAGACACCAAAGCCCAGAAATGACCATAAGCAAGTCAAACAATTTGCACAAGTTCGGGTCCAAAAACTGGCCGAACCAGAGTTGACCAAATTGACCCAAAATTGACCTAATTTGATACCAATTGACCAGCAATAGTGTAATGACCATAACTTGGTCTACTTAACTCGGATTGACCTAAAATTTTGCACCGCGGTCCATAAGACCTAGATCTACAAGTTTGTAGTTTCGACCGAGACCCGAAAACCGAGGGAACTAGATCGTCCGGCTAGGTCAAACCAGTGTCCCGGAATCCAGCAATTTGCATTAAAATGCACTAAACAAGAAAATGACTTTGGTAAAACGTACCAAACCTAAAACCCTATCGAATGTGACATATTAACGACACTAAAACCTAATTTACCTAAAAGCGCAATGAGGGTCGGTTTATTAGGTGATTAAGTGAATAATTGAGTTCGATGCATTATTTACCAAACACCATCGATAGAGACAGTTTAATTTAGTAATCAAACACTTCAAATTGTGTTTCTCGATTAACAAGGACTCAAAGAAAGGGAAGGAAACACGAGTCGGACTGTGGGCAGATCATCGAGAGGTTTGTACTGCATGGCTATTTCTTTTGAATTTTTCAATCGAAATAAATTATGACTATTTGTATATTATTGTTTTAAATTGTGGAAATGTGTTTGGTGGACACTTATTGATTGAAAAACATTGTGAATGGTTTGAAACTGTGAAAAAATGTTTGAATGATATTGATGGATACTTATTGATTGAAAAGCACTGTAAATAGTTTTTGTGGAAATTGAAGTGAATTACGAATTGTGTTGCCATTTTGTGAATGAAATTATAACTTTGGAAATTTATTGGATTCTTACGGATCATTTAAATAAAATGTTTGGAATTGTTTTGACTCACAATTGGCATGACACGGATATTATGTTCCTCCTCCATTAATGGGGTGAGTGTGATTATTCCTCCCTCTTTGACTTATCAGTCTGGGGTGAGTATGATTATGTTCCTCCCTCTTTGACTTTCCAGTCTGAGGTGAGTATGGATGAGTACTCATTAGATAGCTAGCTTCCTCCCTCATTGATTTCGATTATTGGGGTGAGTATGTCTTGTCGTGGTGTACAACACGGCATATATGGAAAATTTTGTGTCATGACCTAAATTATGTTATTGATTGGCAACATTGTATTATTCAATTATTTGATCGAATTGTGTTATTGATTTGCCAAACGATATTATTCAATTATTTGATCGAATTGTGTTATTGATTTGCAAAACGATATTATTTAATTATTTGATCGAATTGTGTTATTGATTTGCAAAACGATATTATTCAGTTATTTGATCAATTGTGTTATCGATTTGCAAAAAGGTATTATTCAGTTATTTGATCAAATTGTGCATGAATTGACAATACGGTATTCTTAAACTATTTGACTAAATTGTGTTATTATGAATTTTGATAATTTGTGAATTGGAGTTTAAATTCCTTATGACATTCATTGTCTTGAATTTAACCATGGTTTTAAGTATCCACTATTGATATGATTTATGAATTGTGATTTAAAATTTGTATTTGGTTAATGTTGTGCACCACTGAGACATTGTCTCAGCGATAGCTTTATTCTTTATGCAAGTAGAGAGCAGACAGAGCGTGAGACTAGGCTGCTAGTACCGCCAGTGAGAGATTTTTGGGTATAGTGAGTATACCATATGTGGCATTTTGTACTGTAATGTATATTCACTGTATGTATATTTTGTTCTTGGTTTTGAGCAGTTGTAAATTTAAGTTTCTGATAAAGTTGTAAAATAATTATGAGTTATTTGGCTTGTAAAAATTGTGTTATATTTTTGTATCTTAGTCTTTGAAAATCACTTGGGATTTGACTTGAGAAATGTGTTGTGTTGATAAAAATGTTGGAGTTGAGATTTGAAAATATATTGAAGTGTTTTTTTTATAGGTTTTCTGAAGAACTGTTTTGTCCAAAATACAGATGGCACTCTGCCAAAATTTTTACAGATACTCCAAATAAATCAAATGAGTTAGTTGTTTCACTTCAGTTCACCAAAGTCTTTCACACCTGTAAATAGTGCTCACCACTGTAAAAGAAGTAAGAAAAGTTTTTAAAATCCCTTGTAGTGTATTTAATGGATTATCAGTAGACGGAGTTGGTAATTCATTAGGTATACTACGGGATCATGTTATGCCTTACAAAGGGGTAAGGTGTGACAGTTTTGGCTACCCCCCCATTGTCAGACGTCCCGAGCGCGTTCCCGAAGTCGGAATCGGCAAAGGTAAACCCAAACCTTGCTTTTTCGTAATTTTCTAGTGCTTAAATAGGATTAAAAATTCATAAAATATTCGTGGTAGCTCAGAAAATTATGATTCTTTTTGCAATAGCCTAGTAATATTGCTAAGGACCGCGGCGCAAAGTTTTAGAATTTTTAGAGCTTGTTTGGGTAGTTTTTGCAAAAATGATCAATTATAAGGACTAAATTGAAATTTTACATATTGTGATGGATGAATGATTTGATGGGCCCAGGAGGGGCTGTGTGATGTGATTGAGTTGTGGATATATGGATTGTGAATATAGAAGTGTGTTTTGAGCCATTTTGCAGGTTGGGTAGGTCCTAGGTATAGGGGAGACTCTGCCAGACTTTCAGCACGACTTAGGACGTATTTGGTCTTTTCTTGATTGTATTGAGTCATTTGTATTAAATAATTGTAATGTAATTGTCAGGTGAGCCGGGACAGCCTTCTTCCTCCACCCAACCGCCACAGTAACCATTGTCAAGTCTGTGAGTAAAATATTAATTTTAATTGTAATTTCACTATTATTATATGTTCAAGCATGCCCATGCATCACTTATATGCATATGTCTATGTAGATAAACTTTAGGCACGATTTATGTTGCATTCATAACTGTGAAAGTGCCATGTATGTTGTTGTGGTAATTTGGAGCAGTGTGTGTGCGTTGGCGTGTGTGTGATGTGGTGTGGACTATGGATAGGACGGGTAGACACGGCTTGAGATCTTCACTGGGACCCGGTCCTTCGGGGTAGACACGGCTTGAGTTCTTCGCTGGGACCCCGATTTGGTTATTAAGTGGAAGTCCGAAAGTGAGTTCTTGTTGCAGCTTGGAATTAAGAGAGTGTATAGGGATCGGCTCCATATATATTATGATTGATGTTACTGGGTGTGTGAGTGCTCCAAATTACCTTTTTGATGTTATGATGTGAAAATGTTGTTGATATTGCATTTCACTCTACAGGATGCATTAGTTTTAGATAGTTATAGAGATTATGGTTAAAATTGATATTTTACTCTCTGAGTCGAACGCTCACTCCTGTTCAATATTTTTTCAGGCCACAGGAGGATATTTTTGAGATTAACCTGCTTTCTTCCTCGCAGGTCGAGTATTAATGTTTGTATAAACTTGTTAAATCTTAGCATTTCCGCATGTGATAGAAATATTATTTGAATTGGGTCTGTAAACTAAATTGTTATTTTGGGCCTATAAACATAATATTCTATGCATGATTGATAGATTGGATGAGGGAGCTAAGCTCCCATTTATTTTTATGATGATGAGTATGTGGAGGTGAGCTGAGCTCCCTAATTGATGTTATATTTTGTTTACAGGTCGGGTGAGTCAAAAACTCCCCGTTGAAAGGTCCACCTTATGGCCGGACTCCGTCCGGTTGATTTCTTGATATTGGGCCCAAATGGGCCTTAGAGTTGGATTAATGAACAGTTAGGCTCACTACGGGCCTCGAGGGCTTTAGGCTGGCCCAGGTCCTAGTGCCGGTCCGGCTCATAGGTTGGGTCGTGACAAATGTTAAGCATTTTTCTAAGTTAACTAAGTTATAAACACAAGTAATAAACTCATTTGCAACTTAAATCACTAACCTTTGTGTAGCAACTTCTAACTCCCCTTTTCTCCAATTTTCTTTCTTCTTTTCTTCTTTCTTTGATGACCAATCTTCTTCTCAAGTTGCCTAGACAAGCTTTAACTATGGTGGCTTACTTTTCTATGGTGAAATCTTATAATATGCAAGCTCAAAATTGAGCTTTAATGGAGGTTTTGGTGTGGGAGAGGGAGAGTGACGTTTTTTAAGAAGACTTTTGCATTTTATTTTTTTTTCTTTTCTTTTATGTCTTAAGAAGACCAAAAATCAATTTAAGTAAATTTATTAATTATATTCTTTATGGCATCATGCATGATGTCATGCATGATGTCATCTCCCTACACCTTTTTCATTTTCTCTTTTTTTTTTCCATTAGTTCTTTAATTTAATTCTCGATTACGAAATTTTCTTTTCTCTGATTTTATTTGTGATTAGGTCGAGTCGACTCTGGTCAATTGACCAAGTTGCCCCTCGCCGGTTCATCCCGGTTTGCAATTAATTCCATATTTCTTTCGGCTCCCTGACCTAATTATTTGACTGGCTTAACAGATCTTTTTAGTGATTTTCTCTTTTCCACTGTGTTTATAAGGGTCCTAAGGACCGCAGCGTCACTTTTTAAGGTTCGAAATTTGAGTTTAAAATGGCTTCGCAGTCGTTCCCTAGAAGGTCACCCGATCTGTGACTCTCAGCTCATTTAACTTCTTATGTTCTATTTTTCTTGTTTATACTTAACTAATTGGACATTACTAATTATTTGTGTTTATAGCTTCTCTAGTTTTCGTAAGTGTGGTTCTAATCCCCTTAATTGTTCGGACCGACACCGGTCACCGGAACAGTGAAATCTACCAGGCTATGCAAACGGGGGTGTTACATGCCATATACTGAGCATATCTCCTCATTTGCGCTCTGACTTCTAAACTAAATGATTATGAGAACTGACTCTGCTGTATGCAGCTTCGTCAATCTTATAAATAATCGAAAGTAAATGAATTGGATTTGAATACTTTGATTGATTGATTGATTGATTGATTGAAAAAGAAATATAAGGCTTGAAGTTAAATGCAAAAGCTTAGAAAATAAATGACAAATAAAGATAAAAATAGAGATAAAAGATTACTGGAGTCTAAGTTGTTTGATTTGAGTTGTTTTGTGTTTTGGGGTCTTTTCATGTGCTGCTCATCTGATATTTATAACTCTCCTTACAAGTACTTGGAAGAATCTGAAAGACCCACCTTCACATTCTGCAGTTGATGGAAGTTACTTATCCACTATCTATAACTTCTCATAACTTCTCACAACCTCCAATAACTGCCTTTCTTCAGCCAACCACCCATTATCGGTTAACTTCTCTAAATATTTATCTCTTAACTACCCATAATTATCTCTTAATTTATCTTTAGGCATTTAAATAATTAAATCAATAGAATATAATTAATTAAATTAATTTTACAAAAAATCAATTTAATTAATCTTGGCCTAAAAATACAAAATTACTTTTTTTGTGTGTAAACACATACTTCTTAATAATCCACCATATTAAAGTTTAAAATCATAAATTAAATTACTCATGTTCAAAATTTTTTTATAAATCCTAAATCTTAACAATATAATTATTTGTATTATAATTAATAATAGCTAGTTGAATAAATATTAGAAAAAGAAATGTCTTAATGTGAACAAATATATTCATTAAAAATTTTAAATAATAAATTAATTATAAGCATTTTTGCTTTAAGTTTATCTTCTATAAAATAACATTTATTTGATTAAAAATTTTCACCTTTAATAAATTAAAGTAGAGTTTAATTTATTTGTTCAATAATTTAAACTTTTTATATGATAAAATTTTATTTTTATATATAAATTAAAACATTTACAAGCTAAAATAATATTTGGTGCATGTGTAATATATATATATATATATATATATATATATATATATATATATAATAAATTATTTAATTTATTTATCATTTCATTTTAAATACTATATTATAAAATTTTTTTTATTTATATTTGATTTATCGTAAATTTAAAATATAAAATATATAATAAAATTTATTTATTAAATATTTAAATTTTATATATTTATATTTTAAATAATAATAAATTATTTAATTTATTTATTAATTTATTTTAAATATTATATTATAATATTTTTTATTTATATTTAATTTATTATAAATATAAAATATATAATATATTTAAAATTTATCTATTAAATATATAAATTTTATATATTTATATTTTAATTTGATAATAAATAAATTTAAACAAAAGATGTTCAATTGCTCTAAATTTCGCAGCCGGATCACACAACACACCTGAAACAAAAGAATGTGGGCCCCTTATCTCTTGGTATGCAGCATACTATGGACAATTTGGACAACGTGGGTCCCATTCGCTAGTCTTCTCACGTGATGATGATAAAGGCGCTTTTTTATATATTAATATATTTTATTTTCTATGGAAATATAATATATTTATTATTAAGTAGCATAAAATGAAATTTTAATAATATTCAAAATAATTGCATCATTAATCTATTTCATTGATTAGTGAAAATAGAATAAAATAAATATAATCTCGTCATTAATAAATTATTTCAATATTATATTTATTAATATTGTCGAAAGGATATTAAATTTAGAATGTTTCTAATTTACTTTGTTTTTTATTTTATTTTTATCATTTAATTAGATATTATAAAATTATCTAATGATAATTATTAATAAAATAAAATATATTTTGTAAAAATTAACAATTATAGTAAAAGCTCTCTAAATTTAGTAATAATAATAATTATTATAATAATAATATTTAAAAATTTAAATTTAATTAGTATTTATTACGTTATATGTGTACACCTATACAATTATTTTCTTAGTAGGATGTGCATTTTTTCTTTTCTTTTAAAATTTTGATATTATTTTTAGATACTTTATCAGATTTCATTTTTTATATTCGGAGTTTGAAATGAATTTAATGATTCACAATCGAGAGGAGGTTAAGAGGAGACTTTGGCAACTCAACCAGAGTTTGAGATCAAAGCAAAAACTTTCTCACTGGAAAGAATGTTATTATTATATAATATAAATTTATTTATTAAAAAATAAATTAAAAATATAAATTCTAAATATAATTTTAGTAATATATTTTTATATTTTTTTAAATTATAATATGTAACATATAGATATATAAATAAATTATTTTTAAAAAATAATAATATATTATTGTACAAAAAAAATTATTGAGATTTGAAATGAGGTAAAAGCTTTTAATCATAACTCACATTAATATTAAAGAAAATTGATCAAATAGAATTCGAGAATCGCTGATACCTAGGTGTCACGGGGGCCACTTCCTAGCTCAGACAATATCAATATTTAACCAAAAGCATAGCAATAAGCATCATCCGACTATATGGCCGAACTCAAGCCAAGGTATAATATTTGTTCCCCTATACCTAACAGCATCATTGGCCCTATACCGAGCAGCATCGTCGGTTTTATATAGAAACCTCGGGCCTAGGAGACACGCGCACTACAAGCCCCTCGGCCTTGTAGTGTCCATGAAGCTCCTTCTTCATGGACACACCGAGCTCCTCTCTCGTTAGAGCACGATGCCCGCCACCTAGTACAATGAGTACGTAGGGAGCTCACTTAGAGTCACGTGTTTGCACCAGTAACCCCAGGGATGGTAGAAAGTTTTACACCAAACTTAGCAACTAGCTGGGCTCGACTGTGCTCACTAGTTACCAACTAGTCACACCCCCCTAAAGAGCATTAAGAACAAAGTGACCTCTAGCAGAATGAGACATCAATATGTCTCAGTGGTCACACCCCCCTATATTTTTTCATATTTATAAAAGTGTTCACCAAACTTCTCTTTCTCATCAATTATGCCATTCAACCATCTCATAGACCTACAGCTTGATTGGGCTTAGCCAATCTTTGTGGGTAACAAGCTGTCCCCCTTACATTCTGTCCCACTTAGACAATCGATATCCTCATCGATTTGCCCCAAACACCTCTTTTCATCTTTTACCTCCTATTTAACAAAGCTCTCCTGAACATCCTGCACCTCTTCGTGTTATTCATCATGTCTGGTTCCCACATATACTTTTCTTGACTCACTTATGTATCTTCATATTAACTTGCATATGTCTTCATACATATTCTACATATCTTCCTCGTGTGGCATAACTGCCCCGCTAGATCAACGATGGAATAGCCATATTCTTCCTTGGGAACAAGTAATTGATTCAATTTAATTATTTTAATTTTTTTAAATAAAATCATTTAAAATTTAAAATTGAAAATCAAATTAAATTACCCAAAACCAAATTAAATACCCAAATCGCTTCGGGTTTTTATAGTTGGAAACGAATAATGAACAACAAAGTACCAAAAAAAAATATGATATTTTTAAGTTGGAAAGAAACCGACCATCACCAATACTCTCAATTCTGTTGAGAGGTCTTTGTCGCATAAGCCTCTTTGCTTGCCTACTCCATTGAAGTTCCACTTCCATCTCTTCTCTCTCTCAACAAACTTCACCTTTTTCATTTTCCAATTTTTTTTCCCTTTCAAATCCTAATTTATGAATCCTCAGTCCATATCTTAACCATGAAAAAATCAGCTTCAAAAGGTGCAGAGAGTGGTGGGTTTGACAACAGGCAGATAGATTGGGAGCTTAGGCCTGGTGGCATGCTGGTTCAAAAGAGAGAGGTTGAGGGTGACCCTTCTGGGCCTATGATCAAGATCAAGATCTCTCACGGTTCCTATCACTATGAAATCACTGTCCCTGCTCAGTCCACTTTTGGTAATCATTTCGTTATAGAAACACTCTACTTAATTTCTTTGTTTGAAATGGGTATTTGATTCCATTAGATAAAATGGGTTTTTGATTTCTTGATTTGGATCACAGCCATCACGTTAGTTCGTCTTAAGCTTTGATGTTAGTAGTTAACTGGTTATGCATTTCACTGAAATCAAGTCATGGTTTAATTGGTATCAAAAGGGCGTAGATTTTGTGTGTTCATTTGTTTTTGCATTTCTATTCCATATGCAATGTATTTATTTAATCATTATTGTTTGTGCTCCATTCTTGCATTGTATGTTCCTATTCTTTTTCTGTCGCAATTAGATGTTCAATAGGTTGTTGGAATGTTGGCTTAATTGTCTAAGATGTTACTTTGGCAACTGGGTCTCTAGATGGGATAGGCTGCAACACTTTATTTTCTTCATTCTGGGGTTGATGGTCGATTGCTGCTTTTGTTTCAATGAAAGGGGATTTGAAAAATGCTCTTTTCCATGACACTGGTCTGGAGCCTAAGGAGCAGAGATTGTTGTTTAGAGGCAAAGAAAAAGAAGACAATGAATGTTTGCATATGGTAGGTGTAAAAGACATGTCAAAAGTGATACTACTGGAGGACCCTGCTTGCAAAGAGAGGAAGCTTGAGGAGATGAAGAGAAATCAAGGAATGTTAAAAGCCTATGAAGAAGTTGCCAAAGTGAGAGCAGAGGTTGATAAACTATCACAGAGGGTTAGCATCCATTTTTTATGTACAAGTTAAATCCTGTGGCAAACAAAAAAACTTATTTGTTATCAATGTGAATGGTTTTTTGGTTTTTCAGGTTCTCACTTTGGAGACAACTGTTCGCAATGGCACCCAGGTCGCAGACCAAGAGTTCGTTGTCTTGACAGAATTGCTTATGATGCAGTTGCTCAAATTGGATACAATTGAGGCTAATGGAGAAGCAAAAGTACAGAGGCGGAATGAGGTTAGTGATCATTGTTGTGTAGCAGGCTGAAATAATTTTTCCTTTTTTGCTATTCTTGGATTATCTTCCATTAATTCATTTTAATGCAGGCTTGGACCTGGTTTATATTTCTGTATGTAGAATTCATTAGAGTGACTAAAGGTTAAAAATGTAAATAGTACACTAATGTTGGGAAGTGAAATGAAATTATTGAAAACCCTGTGTAGGTACCTGATCAAACGTTTTGTACTATTGTTCTAATGTTTCATGAACTATTGTTCAATTTCTATTGGATCGTTGCCATGATTGTGTGTGTTTTTTGTTCAACAACAAAATAATAAAGGTACAAATAATAGCGGTAGCTTGTGCAACAATTGGTGTGACGTTGTACTTGGACGATAAGGGTGAGCAAGATGTCTTCTAATATAGGCTGTCGTGGTACTTACAGTAAATCAAATGAGATTGTTTTTAACCTAGAAAAATGTGTGATTATTTTGCATGTTCATCTGCCATTGCTTTGCTTTGGTTTGGACTTTCAATTGATTTGCCTTGGTATTACTAGAGGCTTCAAGTTTTACGTTAGTGAAATAGCTTATTCGAATTACCCACGTCAAACTGATATATTGCATAGGAAATTATACTGCAAAATGGTAATGCAACCCTCAATTTTCTTTCACAGGTTCGCCGTGTCCAGAACTTTGTGGACACACTTGACAATCTAAAAGCAAGAAATTCTAACCCCTTCAGCAATGGTAGCAATGCAGTGTCAGTGACTACCAAATGGCAGACATTCGAGTGTGGAGTTGGAAGCCTGAGTACCCCAGTGCCAAGACAATCTGTCATGAAAATAACTCAGGACTGGGAGCTGTTTGACTAGCCAAGTACCCATGAGTTCTTTCATCAGGTTCAATCTGTAAAAATTTATAATGCAACATGTATGATGCAACAGGACTTGGAAAAGTATACTTTCCATCTTGATCTTTGTGAGTTACTTTTGCATAGAAACGAAGGAAGAGGATCGCTTGAAACTGCTATGTATTGTATGTACATATTTGTTGAATTATATAGTTTAGTTGCTGCCTGTTTCAGCGGTGTTTTCTTTTTAACAGAAATTAGCTGAGGCATATAAACAATATGATTTGGTTTCCTAGAAACATGAGTGAAAGGAGAAATCTAAAATCATTTGTTAAATAGCATATTAGCAACTAGAAAATCCAATGGAGAAGCTTCATGTGTGTCTTGAAGAATTGTTAAAATCACATACAGATTCTTGCTTTCAACCTCGAAAGAATCAAGTTGCAAGTCCTTGGCTAATTGAAGATCATGGAAAATTGCATTGCCTTAGCAATATCGACTGAAAAAACTGATTTCTTCCATCTGGAAGTAGCTGCTGTAACCTCTCTTTTCTAATTGCAAAAAATCAAACCCATCCATGGCCATTGGTTTGGAACCAAGTTGCTTAGTGTTGAGCTTATAGTGTTGAATATCTAGAGGGATGCATGCTGGACACCAATAGTTGTAGAGATAATCTCCATATTTGCGAAGCAAGAGAAGAATCATGTAACACATGCTCTTCAATCTCAATATATTGGCCACATAACCTGCACGCAGAATCAATTGACATGTATCCTTTAAGTATAGAAAAACCAGCAAGTAGAGAAGAATGACAGGACCCATATGCTAAATTACACCAATGATCACTAAATTAATTGCTGAATTCTATTATTATCACTAAAGAATTAATTTATTATAATTACATAAAATATGTTAGCTATTCAACCAAAAACTATCACAGAAATGTTTTATGATTTTATTACGCTGATAACAAGCCACTGGGGACCTATAAAGACATGCAGTGATTTTCTCTTGTAATTTTTCTCTTGTTAAGAGAGAGAAATACTGCAAGCTGATTTTATGGATCACAAATTGTTTAATATTTAGCTAAGAAAACTATACACAGTATCCATTACAAACAGAAAAGGAAACCTTATCCATTGCCACCTTACCTGTTCCCGCTCCAAGTCATTTTCACACTCGGAAAATAAACATACTTGATGCTGGATCCATCTCCTTCAGAAGAATGCCTCAAGCACCACCCAAAGAAGATGCAGGAACTCTTGCATCTTTCACCACAATCTCTCCCAATTGCAAGTACTGCCAAAACCTTGGCCTTGCAATGAAAGACCTTTACAAGATTGAAGATCCCCAGATGTTCCTCAATCAAAGGAAGTTCAGTTGTGGCCTATGACGCTTCAACAGTTGACTACAGCGCCGTGACCTCGTAAGTCTCATTTTCTCCATTGATCGCTAAACTATGAAGTCACTTGTTTTACCTAGAGTAGAATTTTCCCAGCTGAGGCTTGCGAGACAATAGGAGGGGAAGCTTGTGATGTTGAAATATATCCCGAAGTGAAGCTCAAATCAGTTGCCACAAGCATCACTAGCACTACTACAGAACAGATAGACAAACAGTACTTAAGACTACAATAGTCCCAAGAAGTATGATCTCTCTTACTTAACAAAGTTGTTTCATTTCTGATAAGGATCTTCTGTTTGATGTTTGATGATTTGTTAAGGGTGTTCCTAGAAGAGGCTTGTGATGATCTCGTTGGAGAATTTTGCGATCCTGTTATAGGATGTTTGAAAGATGTATCTTGAACGACATAAAACACTAGAAATGATCATTTTAATTAATTAAAAAAATTGGGGATTTCATAAATATCCTTTCATCTTAACGTGCTATAAATTTAATTAGTTCAGAGACGAACAATTGAAAGCTCAAAAACTAAGATTAGAGCAACTTCACAATCATGAGTGTTGGTGTGTTCTTGGATTCTAAGATTATAGGAAAATCACAACTCGCAATCGTAGAGTGTTGAGGCATTTTTTATTTACTTGGAAAGATGAATTAGTTGAAGTGTATGTAAAGATGGCTTCGGCACCACTTTGTTTTCAAATTAATTGAGCTCGATTTTATAATTTTTTTTAATTATTTTATTTTGTATGAGCCTAATTACACATCAACATTCAAATATTATAAAAAAAAAAAAGCAAGAGGAAACTCACAGCCTCAACTTGAACTTGGATTAGCTAGACGTACTGTACACCTCACAAATATTCTTGAGGAATTCTCTCCAATAGATTACTTTCCATACCCAAGAAAATTCTCCTCTCAAAACACATATACGAAGAAACAATTAGCTAGCTAGCTATACTTGATTAGTGGTATAAAGGGAAGATTCTCATGGATCATCATCAATCCTCCTTTCTCTGAAGAAGAAAGTATGTGCATGTCCTGATCTTGAATCGGTGGTGGTGCTACTGGCGTGGGAGTGCTTGAGAAAAGGAAGAAGCACAAGAAATAAAAGGAAGATAGAGAAGATACCAACAAGAAGTAGAAGCATGATTTTGCCATGCAAGGCATAGTTCCTGCCATGTGAGAGGAGAAGCTCTGGTAATTGTTGTTGTTGATTATTAGCCGGAGAAATTGCTGGTGAGACTTTCTTCATACCTTTTTCAGCTTTTTTAATTTGCTGATGTACTGTATGATATGCAAATACAAGGACAATTTTGTTGTATATATAAGAATCTATTTTTTTTTTATTCATTTATTTACTTTATTCGTGGCTGAAGGACCGTAGATAAGATCACACCTCAACTTTTATACTTATACATGTATGAGAAGTGCTAATGGGCATGACTGAATTGCACGAAACTGTACACGAATGACATTATATAACGGGAAAATGTTATTTATTGTGTTACTTGTTTATTAATTATTTTATTGTGTTATTTGTTTATTAATTATTTTATTTAAGTATATTTTTTGGTTTAATTGATAATAGGTTAAGTATATTAAAAAGCTTAGTAAATATAAAAGCTCATATTTTTGTTCATCGAAATTATATCAAAATTTTCTAAAAGTTTAGATTAATTGCATCGTTCATTCGTCAATTTAAGTTTTAAGTTTTAAGTTTTAGTTCATTCCAGTCACTTGAAATAAAATTTTTCAATTTTAATTTTATTTTAGAAAAAGTTCTTAATAACAGGTTTCCAAATAATTTATTCTTATTTCAAAAAAAATATATTTTACTTTGTTTCCCTTTTCTTTTTCTTTCTTACATTCTTAATTTCTTATGTTACAATTAATTGATACTTATTTATCAATGAAATAATTTTATTTTTAATAAAATTATTATTTATTAAATTTATTAATAAAATTATTTGTTAATTTATATTTTTTTATTTATTATTAATTTTTATATCTTTCTAAACTATAAAGAGAGTAAGTAACTTAATTAGCACTTGACTTAATTTCATTGAAAAAATTATAGTAAAATGTTCTAAAATTAAAGGAGCAAATGGAATTATTTATTTATGAAATCAAATTAATGTTTAATAAAATATAAATTCATTATAAAAAATTAATAACAAATCAAAAATATAACTTAATAAATAATTGTATTATTAAATTTAATAAATATTAAATTAGCTAAAGATAAAACAATTTTATCACCCAATTTTAAAAGTTAGGATATGTGATTCAAAATTAAAATAATTGGATATAATTGTCAATTAACAAAAAAGTTTGATATTTTATGTTCAATTGACCTATTAAAATCATTATAATTGTTGTCGCAAGGGATTTTGCGGTCGCCTGGATGAATTCTCATCAAGTGGAAAAAGTGAAGAGTTGCCACTTTAATTTTGAGAGAAATTAAAGAAAACCATTTTTAAAAATAAATTAAAAACCACTTTGAAAACAAAGATTCTAAGTTTGAGGTCCGTGCACTAGTGGGGAAGGTGTTAGGCACCCCACCTTGTCCCTCAACGAGGGTAAGCAGATTTAATGTTATGCTATTCATAAATTAAAATTTATAATTAGGGAGTTGGAATGGTGATGATGTTAATCGTTTATACGAATAAAAGGAATATTTGATATTTCACTACTTAGGATTGCCCAAGAACATGAGTAAATGAGATGACCCTCCAGTGAATAGTTATTGTGTAATGGATTTTTGTTGGAGGTTAATTCGCATATTGAAGTTGTGAGGTTTTAATTTGGATTCAAGTTAAGAGGATTCAGGTAAAAACTCTCTCCTGATCTCTCAATGTATTCAGTTAAAAATTTAAGCGGGAGATTTCGGATAAGAACTCTCCTCCGATCTCCACATATTTTATTAAGATCTTGACCGAGAATTCGGATAAGAACTCTCCCCCGATCTCTTAATGTGTTCCGTTTAAAATTTAAGCGAGAGATTTCGGATAAAAACTCTCCTTTGATCTCCACATATTTTATTAAGATTTTGGTCGAGAATTCGGATAAGAACTCTCCCCCAATCTCTTGTTCTATTTAAAATTTAAGCGGGAGATTTCAAGTAAGAACTCTCCTCCGATCTCCACATATTTTATTAAGATTTTGGCCGAGAATTCTGGTAAGAACTCTCCCCCGATCTCTTGTTTTGTTTAAAATTTAAGCGGGAGATTTTGGATAAGAACTCTCCTCCGATCTCCACATATTTTATTAAGATTTTGATTGAGAATTCGGGTAAGAACTCTCCCCTGATCTCTTAATGTATTCTATTTAAAATTTAAGCGGGAGATTTCGGATAAGAAGTCTCCTCCGATCTCCACATATTTTATTAAGATTTGATTGAGAATTCGGGTAAGAACTCTTCCCCAATCTCTTAGTGTATTGCATTTAAAAATTAGGCTGAGTTCGGGTAAGGACTCTCTCCCGAACTCTTGATGGGTTCCTAGCCTACGGGACCTTGTAACTAGACGATGGATAAAAGACCGAACTCTTTGCCGATCTTCCACATGATCGCTATATTAGAACTCTTCGATTAGCGATATCCGATCTCTTTTTAGTCGCTAGTCCGGGATCCGATCTTATCTTGATTCCCGATCTATTATATTATCACCTAGGCTCGTTCTGTGGCCCGACCTCATAACGTATTTGTTTGACCTATTTTTGTTTCCAACCTATCCGACCTATGCTACACCTATCTTCCTTTGTCATATTTATTATTTTTTTAGACTGAAAACTCTCATGTCAGAATACCCTTGCCTATATTCTTTTGAGTATTTACAAGTTGCCTATCACTTGAATATCTACTCTTGAAGGAAATGAAAACTAAGTGACGATAAATGAAGTTTGTGAATGAAATAAAAGAAGACACGGGAAATAACTATTGGCTTAGATAACCTATTTTGAGATTTAGTGCAATTGGATATAAAAGAAATTTCAAAAGAAAACTGAAAAAAATGAAAAGGATGTTCGACAAAATAACAATTCAAACGCTTACCTGTGGGAAGTCGAGGAGACAGATGAGCTAACTCCGGAATCTACAAATCTTGTAGAGATGAAAGCTGACGTCAAAAGGACTTGAACTTACCCAAAGTAATGGAAATAGGTCAGAACGAAGTTGAACTCGGAAGGTAATGCTAGATACTAGAACGGTGGGAATGAGGTGATGTGAAGATGGTTGCACAGAAATTGAAAATGAAAGTTTCAAGACTTAGAGCTCCTTTTGATGAAAATACTTACGAAAATTAGTTTCTAAAGTTTCTCCATACTTTGAAAGCTCAGAATGGCAAGTAGCAAGACTAAATCAAATTTCAGAGTCTTTCCACTATAATCACCACCTTCTCATTTTTCTTCCGTCCCTTCTACAGTATTGTATGTAGGTATTTATAGGGAACGGGTGCCCATAATGAAGGGTCAAGATCTTGCTAGGGGGAGATGGAGGGTTTAGATTCAAAAGGACATAATCTGATGTCTGAGAATTAAAGAGAATCAAAATGGAGGGCCGGGATCTCGTTCAGACTATCCGTCCTTTCTCTTCTTAATCCAACAGCTCGAGGTCTTGCCTTACAAAATGGATCTAAAGGCTGAGAATAAAAAGTGCCGAACCTGTCATCTGCTTTTTGATTCGAGGGCTCCGGATCCATTCTTACGATTGTGATCAACGATAGAGATCGAAATGTACAGGACTGCTTTAATTGTTCTGGCGTCTAGCAGCTAGGTGGGCATCCTTACAAATGAGATGTGCAGTGAGGATCTGATCATGCTTGCGATGTTTTAACTAACTCGAATCTGACGATGGAGAGAGTTAGTGGAAAGTTCGGACCGGAAATTACTTAACCCTTCGGTGCTTTCCGATCTCTATAGGTCGCCTTTTGTATCATCATGACCATCCCCTTTTCCGATCTCTGTCTCTTGCATCGGGTCCTTTTTTCCCGATCTCTCTTATTCTGATCTTTCCTCTTTATCTAACTTTCATTGGTCAACGCAATAAATTTTTCAGTTACTGATGCATCCTCTTCGGATTCTGTATGCAATAAATGCCAAGGCCCTATATATATGCAGCAATAGGAAATCACCTTCACACTTCACTTTTCCTTTTTCAGTTTATTTTCGATGCACCACTTTTCCAATTCTAGCTTTTCCTATGATAATTCTGATTATGATGGCCCTTTTAATCTTTTTCTGACTGTTTCCTTCGCCCCTCGCCTGAAAATTTATAACCCCAATGATCGGAGAGCTCTGAGAATGTCACCTAATGACAGTGAGGAAACCAAACTAATTTACCAATTAAGACCGAAAGTGACGGGCGTGCTGATCTCGAATCGGTCTATCAATATAATCGGTAGATCATTCTTAGACAAGAGGACTGCTAATTTCAATCTTAATGTCGGTGACCGCCTCTTGAAGTTTATTTGGCTCCCAACCATATCGGACGTCCCGACTGCAGCTCAGTTCTAGTCAATGACATCGGTGATGACTCCACGCAATATCATGAGAGTCATAGTCACCCTATATGAGCTGCACATCTATCCAACATTTGTGGCTGGCTTTCTGATCAAACACATCTTTTGATTTAGCCACAATACTAGGCTTTGACATAGGCCTGCATTCTAGGCCTCGGAGTAATCTTAAGCTAGGTAGAATGTAGTACTAATTTTGAGAGATCGCCTAAATGATGTAATCCGATCTTTTGAGATCGCTCAAATGATGTAATTTAATCTCTTGAGATCGCCCAAATGATGTAATCGGATCTTTTGGAAATGAAAATTTTTTTTAAATGTTTTTGTTTTGTTATTGCATTGGTTATTTTTTTGATCTCTGATAAGTGTATCCGATCTGATCCCCAGATGAATCGCCATTTGGCGATCAGTAGGTTTGGAAACTTATTCAATTTGATGACCTTAGTTAACCGATCTCATTTATCTGATATTTATTATGTTTTTGGAAACTTCTTGCGATGTGTCAAGGAGACGGCCCGGTTCCACTAACTGATGCGCCGCTTAGGACTTTGTGAGCATTTAATGCTCAGACGGGTATAAATAGGGGAGAGGTGACTCATTTGCTCCCTTATGTCATTTTATAGCTTCCCCTAGCAATTTTGGCATTTCCTCTTGTTTTCTAAAGTTTTCAGGCACCGATTACACTCTGGTAAGGATTTTGATCTTTCCTTAGTTAATTTTCTTTTTGTTTTATGAAAATGAGCGGTACCAAGGGTCAGATAGCTGTGAGCCCGCCTTCTATCCAATTTTTGTGGACCTTAGAAGAAGGCGATGTGATCAGATCAGGCGAACGATCCAGCACGACCATTGTTTCGGTTATTGGTCCGGCTACTAGACCGAAACCAGGGACCTTTTTGAGAAAGGAAAACCTGCCAGTCGATGAGCTACCGTCCGTCCTGAGAGAAACTTATCTCCAATCCATAAGTTAGGAGTACAATCTGCGGATCGACTCCTTCGAACTGATCAAATGCCATGGCGACTTCCGGGCAAATCACTTCTTTAAAGAAGGCAATCGCATCATAATATATGAAAAGCAGCTGAAGGCCAGGCTCCATTTTCCCTTGGATGAATTTTACAAGGCTGTCCTAAAGTTCCACCACATCTCGGTAGCTCAAGTGCATCCGAACTCCTGGCGAAATTTAGTAGCCTTCAGGGGCCTCTGCCGAGCTAAGAGACTGGAGCCCACGGCTAAAGTCTTTGCCGATCTGCATAGGCTTGCCCGAAGGAAGGATGACAAATTCTGGTTCTTTCAGGAAAAGCCGAGCTGCGCGCTTTTTACCGATCTCTCTTCCTCGCTGAAGAACTAGAAGGATCGGTTTTTCATCCTTAGGACTAAGGATCGAAATGGCTTCGAAGGGATCAGACGTAATTGGAATTATTTGGTCCCCCAACTCCCTAAGAAGCTCACCTTAAATAAGGATGAAGATGCCATGGTGAAAGAGTTAAAGACTCAAGCGTCCACCCACAAATTCTCGTGCTTAGATGCAGTTATGGCCAAACTGAAGTGGTGGATGATGCAGTCGATCATCGACAAAGAATACGAGCTTCAGCTCTCTGACCTTGGTCTTGGTACAATCCATATCTCTAGCCTCTAAATCTTAGCGAACTCACTGACTTCTTCTTTGTGCAGGTATGGCGGGTGGTGACGCTTCTAAGGAGAGTCGCAAGCGAAAGAGGGAGGTCTCCTGAAAGGTACGGGCGATGAAGGAGGCCACTGCTACTGCTGCTCAGACACCACATTAAAATTTGGTAGAAATACCGAGCTCCCCTCCTCGACCTCAAGAGCAGCCAGTCTCTGAAGTAGAGATCACCATTTCTCCACCTTGGCAGATTGAATGTCTGCCTCCTCCGCCTCCTCCGATCTCTTCCAATGTGGAAAGGGAGTCTTCTGGCCTTACTGTTAGGACGCTTTCCCAGGGAGCTCAACTCCTCATCCAATCACTAGAAAGGAACCGTTCCACCCGAGGGAATCCTAGGTTAGCCAAAATCATGGGAGCCTCCATCTGCTTCCAAGAAGATTGGAACAGATTAGCAGAGGAGAGTATGGATGATATTTTGACTAAAACAATGAGTTTGGGCTTGAAGGCTATTGCAAATCAACATGTGATCAGAGAAAAAGCCCACGCCTTAAGGAGGGAGATTCTTAAGGCGGTCCAGGATGCCTCAGCTGCAAAGGCTCAGCTCTCCACTACCACTGATTACATCGTCCAGCTGGAAGATCAGGTGAAACATTGCGAAGAGAGGATAATTGAGGTGGAGCGGGAACTTGAAGTCTCCCAAGCTGGTAAATCTATCGATCTCGCTCATTTTGCTAAAGAGCTTCGGGCGAAGGAGGAAGAGCTCCAGGCCAAGGAGGAGGAGAGTACTACAAAAGAGGCTGGGGCATATGTGAACACCCATAACGACCTCCTGGCCGAACTGAAGAAGCATTATCCTGAGGGGACTTCTCCTGGATGGATAAGCTCATCCCAGAGGTCGAAGAGGATAGTGATGAGGAGAGAGAGGGAGAGAGAGGGGATGAGAGAACCGATAATGTACCCGGGGAGCAGGTCGGGGGAAATCCTCCTGCCGAATGACTTGTACATTTTTGTTTTGAAATGAATTAAAGTTTTTTTTTTGTTCAATTTCTTGATGAGATCGGAAAGCATCCAAACCAAATTATCTAAGTACTTAATTAATTGAATGTAGTTTAACATTAAACCTGAGGTTGACTATTAACCAAAAGATAAGAGATCGGAAAAATACTACATGCGAACATGAGATCGGACTGAGTCATGACCAAATACCGGATGGAACCTTAGAATATTAGAATTGCACAGATTCAACACTGGCTTAACCTTGTTAAGGTCGAAATCGGATAAAAACCTTAACTTTATTTTAGGGAATATGTGGGGCGTTCAAGTAAGACACCCTATCACAATATTAGTCAAATGTAGTTCTGTGATATTTGTACATAGAGAGATCGAAAAACATTGGTAGGCTAGATTGGATGGTCTGGAGACCTAATATTGTCTTGAACTCATCTGACAAAGACCAAGAGATCGAAAAGCCATACAACTTAAGCGTGAGGTCGGTTTGTTTCAGGGATGAGCAATCGGTGAGTCCGAAAAGCTGTTTGTGATTGGGGACATCGGTTGAGAGCAGATAATAAAGTTAAAAGTTTAAAAGTTTCTTGACTTCAAAGGTCGGCCAAAATATGGTGTCTACAATAATAAAGATAATACTTTATTGATAGTAGCCTTGATAATTAAAATATAATGAATAGTGAAATTGAGGTGAGAAAAAAATTTAAAAATTAGTCCATATATATGTGTGTGTGTGTGTGTGTTGAACCATGTGGGAATAGGCCACCTAAGTAGAACTCACCCTTGAAAACTGGTTTGCACGGGGAGGGTGCCTAGGGACTTGTTAAAATCTCACCAAGGTTGTTCCTTAGTGATGTGGGATTGTAACGATGCCCCATGCATGAAGAACTAATGTCCTTGTTGGTCAGGGCCATGTTGGCCACGGTTAAGTCTAACACCTACACATTGGACCACCTGTTCTTACATAATGGGTCTAGGCTACCACTCCATGGGCCACCACTCCGAGTGTCGGGTCTTGTAAGATGGGGCTATATATGTGTGTGTGTGTGTGTGTGTGTGTGTGTGCAAAATATTGGTCAAATTCTTGCGAAAGCATAAACATTATGAAGGAATCTAACCTTGGACAAAGGTTTGTTGGTTGCTTCAAATTTTGAGTAAGTAGATGTAAGTAAAGTAAATTTGAGGGATTTTTCTTTTAAAACTTTTTGATTTGTGGTTAGTTTTTGCATAGTGTTAAGAGTAAAAGATATGGCTATTTTGATTGGATTGACATTGAAGCTTTTGCATTTGCTAAGGCTATAGTTAATGAATTGTTGAATGAGATGAAGAATTTGAAATTTGAGAATAAGGAGGAAAGGAAGAATCAGGGAACTTTTTTTTTTAATGAAATCAATTCTTTTTGAAGGAAGAGTTGAGGATTTTCAAAGAAAGCATAGCAAGATGAATTAGTGGGTAATGAACCCAAAAAATTAGCCAACACATTTTCTCATCATTTGGAAATCATGAATTTGCAAGAATTTAATTCAATTGGTTTCATTTTTTGTTAATTCTTATGTTTGGAAAGAAAAAATTCAATTCTTTTAACTTAAAAAAATAATTCATTTTAAAATAGATAGAATTCATGCATAATTGTTTGAGAATTCATTCTTTTGAATTTTTTCCTGGCAAATGATTTATTCTAAAGGAACTCTTTCTTAACTATAGTTCTCTTATCATGGATTCTAATTAGGATGATTCTGTGTGCTAATTAGGATGGTGTATGATTGTTAATTATATGGTAATTGAAGTGTTTTGTAGTTAGAGGGAATTAAATGTACGCATGATCTATAAAAGTGGTTTTTGTATTTGACTCAATGATGGCTTTCTGTTTTTGCTATGAATTGAGAATGTGTTTTTCCTAATCATAAACTACTTTATGCTTATATAACTATTTGTTGGTTACCTATTGCAAAGAAAATTGGTTTGATAACTGATACAGTATCATCCAAGAAATATCTAAATGTATAGTTTGGTTAGTAAATGATAAGTATTTGACTAACTCTATCTATTAATAATAAGCACGTTACCTTATTTGGGGTTCTAAATCCCACTTTAATCAGATTTCCCTCAATCAAGTCCCGATGGAATTCTATCCAATTCCTATATAAGAAGCTTAGACCTTCATAGTCAAGTATGTAATTTTCTCCTAATCAGTCATATGCATTTCTCTTATACCAACTCTAACTTGAGCGTCAGAGGGATCTCACCGTTTATTCTGTGTTTTACAGGTCTAAACCCACTAGAAATTTTCATAGATCGCAACAGTGGCATTGCCTGTGGGGAATTGACATAAGAAGCTATGTCTTTTCCTTGTGTCTTTTTTATCCTATGCTTAAAATGAGAGAAAGAACCAAGAAAGTGGATGACTTGGGATTTACGATAACCCAGCCCAAAAGATTTCTCATCACTATGTAAAAAGTCCTTTGAAATATCTTAAGGTTTACTCGTTTATTATTCTCCTTTTCATTCCATTCAAATGAGGGGCTAAATTAAAATCTACGTGACTTTAAGTTTTTTATCTATAAAAAATGAATTTTCCAAATATTAAATCAAACTAAGAACTGGTTGGAGTGTTTCCAAACTTCCAAACCAAACAACTTAGGCTTGGGGGTGGTGATTCAGGCACGAGCAAGCATTTAGGTCAGCTGGAGAATAATGATTATCTGGTCTTTGAGGTCATGGCACAAGCAAGGATCTCGTTCCTACATGCATGACCATGGGTTAACAATAATGAAGAAGGTACCCTTAAAACTTGGATTGTGTAACACCCCACCCTTATGGAATAAAGTTTTTAAGAGTCTGAGGGGAAGAGAAAGGAAGAAAGTCAAAGGAGTAGATTTCCGCAACCGAAGGTAAATTTAGGCAACTAAAAGTCCCTTTGTCTAGAAAGGAATAAATAGAACATCTAATCAATGAAGGAATGAAGAAATTGGTAAATTTCTCTTCCTCCACCTCAGTTTCAAGCTTTTCTTTCATTTTTTAAGCCTCTTAACTTTGCTAATTAAGATTTTTGTTTATGTTGAAGAAGACTTGAGTCTTGGATACTATAAGAGTTTCTTAAAGTCTTGTGTGCTAGATGTTTCAGATCAGAGGTAATTTTACTATTTTCTTTTAACAGATTTAGTTTTTTTCTTTATCTTGCATGAATATTCTTGCAATTTTGACCTTTATATATTAGGGTTTTAGGTTTGAATTGGGGATTTTAAAATTCTATGTCTCAACTTTAATTTTTTAATTGAAATTTGCACATTCAAAAGTTTTAGCTATTTTAATGCTCCTTCAGATAAGTTCTTCGGTCTTGGATGATTTAAGCTTGGCTTTTGAACTAATTTTAAGTGGATTGAGAAATTGATTTAGAAATAATTTGGGTTTTGACAAATCCTTGGTGCCTCATGTTGCCTCATGTTGCCTCATGTTGCCTCATGTTGTTGTGACCTCTATATATGTTTGGTTAATATTTTGAAGCTACATAGTTTGACTTTGATTTTTTTTTTTTTTTTTTGAGTTGGGTTGCTACAGAATCGAGCTTGGGAATTCTAAAAATTCCTAGGTTCAGTTGTCAAAGTTTCTTATTTCAGTAGCTGAAATTGCTTTTACCAACAACTTTCCTCTTTTGATTTTTAAGGCTTTAAAACTTGTTTTTTTGTATTGTAATAACTTATAATCAATTCATATTCTTAATATGATCTTAGAGAGAGTTTAAGGCATACAATTGATGTGTTTTGTTGTTCACCACTTGTAAAGAGTTGGTGATTAGTGTTCAGTCAACCAAGCCCTAAACCAGAGCCCAGTACAAGAGACACTTTAAGGATAGAGTCTACCTGCTAGATCAAGGGGATAAGAATAATTGATAAGTTTTGCAAGAAGTATAAACTAATTAATTGAATTTTAAATGCCTTTATTTATTGAATTAATGCTTTAAGCATAATCATGCATCATGAAATACATTGATATCAAGGTGTAATGCATTAGAACCATACTTTGTTGTAATTGCATAATGTTTATGTTGTGAGCTAGATTATGGATGACCCACTGACTCCCAAATGGTATATGAGATCATGTGATATTATGATTTTATATTTTGGATCTGAAAGGCCAAGTGAGGACCTTATGAGGCCCCTGGTACATGACACATGTCATGTTTAAAGAGGAAGTCTTGAGGAGCATCTATATGAGATGTATTCATTGGTTATAGTAAGAGGAAGTCCCAAGAAGCTTCTATATGAGTAGGGCATATTGGTTTATGGAGGAGTCACTGGTGACATGACTGCCATATTTGCAAATGTTGAGATTCGCTGCATTCATATGATTGATACATTCATGTGTATGTGATAAAAGGAAATTATAACTGTTTAATATAGTTTATGCTTGCTGAGCCTCCCAGCTCACCTTCCTCTTCCACACCCCCCCTCCTTTAAAAAAAAGAAAAAAGTTTTACAGGTAGCAGATGTATAAGAACCTAAGAGGACTTTGGTATGTTAAAAAGATAACTCATGTAATAGTGGTAGACTCATGGATGTTTTGTAGCTATGTTTATGTCAGGTTTTGTAATTATGTAATGTCAAAGTATGAAATAGTCTAATGGATGTTTGTTTTTATGTAAGGCTAGTGTGGGCATGCATATCTAATGTATATTAGAATGTGAATGTGCTTGCCAGTAGGACTATATTAGAATGTGAATGTGCTTGCCAATAGGGTTATATGGTTACATGAGTAAGTGGGTTGTTTCCTTTAGAACTAAATGGAATAGTATAATGTACTTTGAAAGCATGATCTTATAAATATAAGAAGGGGAATGTGGAGTTCCCTAATTGTAAGTATAAGTAATAGTGGAATGATAAACTCAAAAGAGTAAGACTAAACTTGTTAAGTTATCTCCTTAAACAATTGAATTCTGTTGCATAAATGAGATGACTCATAAGAGGAAGTAATGTCCTAATAATCACACTAGACATGAAATATATGTAATGGAAGTCTACTAGGGTTAGCAAAGCCCTCTTATGTATTTCAATACTAATGGTACACTTAATGATGAGATAAAAGTAAGGTTGAGAGTGATTTATAGGATGCAGTTAAAGTTAAGATGCTATGGTTATGTAAAAAAGGTTCCTTAAGGGAATACTTCCAAAGTTAATGTATGAAATACCTTGAACAACTATAAAATAAATAAAAAAAAATAAAGGGCAATGAGTATGCTCTTCCTAGGGAAACAATTCTAAGTAGTCATTTGTTTAACGAAGGAAAGTTAAATGGCTTTTAGTAGTTCTACAAAGGGTGCAAAAAGAGTTTGACTGTAACCCTTACCCAATCTACAGTGTAGCCGAGCAAAGGAATGCCACGTCTTATGCCAAAGCACCTAATCTTGTCTTATTCAATTGAATATTAATTTAATTTCATCATAATTTAAATTAAGAAAATTTTAAATGGAAACTACAAGAGTTTCCCTGTATTATTAACATTTTACCTATTAGAGAATTGACCTGTTAAAATTTTTCACATTGGAAATTTCAAATCTATAAGAATTTCAAATCACAACTCATAATTCTTTATTTATTCACATCCATTTCTATATATAAATTTCCTTCTTTACATTCATTTACAAAATGTATACATTTATCATACATCTCAAAATTTAATTACAAACTTTGTGTTTAAATATAATACATGATCATGCACTACTGTGGGCCAATGATCTCTACCAAAAATATGTGAAGGTGATAATGACCTCTACTGCAGATTAGTTCAAAATCTCTATCCCAAGTCTATTGGGTCTTATCGCCTGAACTTGCGCGAAGAGAAACCATTGTGCTAAGCATTTCTACTTAGTGGTGCACTGTATAATAAAAGTACAATATACAAACAAAATAATTTTCACGCTTGTATGAAATAAGGAAAATGCACATTTAAATATTCATAAACTATTTTAAAGAATATAGAATTTATAAGATCAAAATTTTGTAGTCATTTCATTTGTTTAACTATATAACTATTTTGGATATCTTTCACAACATTTTTCTCTCATTTTCTCATATTTTTATATTTTCATGATATTTGGAATTATTTATTTTCATAGGATCTTTTCATTTCTTTATTTCGATATTCAAATTTCTTAATTTATTTTGGTGCCCAAAGTAACCTTTAACATGACTGTTTGGACTGGATACGTGGGTTTTACTGGCACTGGACACTCGGTGCCTCAGGCCGTCATACCGTCAGATACATCGGTGCCTACTGGGTATATAATATAATTTGGCATAAAAGCCATGAAAATAATCATATCGGACACTCGGTGCCTGCCAATGGTTATTCAAAGCAATCATGAATAAGGGATAACCATATCAGACACTCGGTGCCTAATAATGGTATCCGAGCATAGAAGCCATGGGCAGGATTGCTAATCTTATCCTTTCCTGGCATGCCAATCTATCTAACCCTTGCACTACTGTCTATGCATACTCGAGCTAATTTATTATCATTAGTAATTCAATATTCTCATTATTTCATCATTTCATCTTTCATCACGAGAACATAGGTCCCAAATACAATTTCACATGCCATTTATGCTTAACATGCCATTGGCATTCATTACAATTCCATTTTAAACAATTATGCTTACATTTTACAATTTTCAAGTTTGGTACCTCAATTTCCTTAGTAAATTTGACTAAGGTACAATAGGAATTATGCCATACCTTCTTCATGAGAATTGAAGATCTATGTCTTATGTTTATTTTGGCTTTAGAATCATTTAATTTGCATTTGTATAGCTTGAGTTATGGCCATTTTGCTAAAATTGTTCCAGTGACCAAATCTCAGTTTTCAGGTCACTTTCAGAATCCAGGCAGATTTCTGAAGTTATTTTGTCAAGCAAATTTGGATACATTACAATCATAATTTAGCATTATGGTCTTCATATGAGAAATGTTTAAATGAGAAATTATCTTAATTAATATGTTTTGTTTTATTTACTTAAATATCTAAATAATTATAATTACAATTCTAATTATAATTATTAAAATTCAATCATTCCTGTGCATGCACACTGATGGACTTATACCTTTGATGTCAGCTATTATCCATCTAATTGCTTCCTTGTGTAGTCTCAGAACTCTAATCAATTTGTCTTATTGAATATTTGTTAAATTACTTGAGATGATAATTGGAAGTGTCTCATTGTCTCCCTAGTAAACATACTTCAAATACTCAGGTAAAGGCTTGAGTTCAAGGACTGGTGCCTGCACCACAGAAGGTAATAATTTTGTGTGAGATACAGATAAGTCAATCTTTAGTACTCCATACCTTTTTTGAACAGGAGGTAATGACTGCAATGCCATTACTGCCTCTTGAACCTCTACACTTAATCGTTGATTGGTACTGATTTCTTGAATTCCTTGAATAATCACCACTTTTAACTCATCCTCCATACTTAACTCAAAAACATCCTGCACAATTGTATCAACAACATCAATAGAAAAGACAGAATGGTCATCAGCAGGATACTTCATGGCATCAAAGATGTTAAATTTGACAGTCTCTCCATCAAACTCCATAGTTAGGGTACCATCATCCACTTTAATTTTTGTCTTGGCAGTTTTTAAGAAAGGTTTTCCAAACAAAATCAAAGCTGACTTTGATGTGAGAACACTATCCTCCATATCTAGAATGTAAAAATCTGCAGGAAAAATCAATTCTCCAATCTGCACCAACACATCCTCAACTACTCCCAATGGGTAAGCATTAGAACAATCAGCTAACTAAATAATGACACTGGTTTCTTTCAAAGGACCCAAATTTAAAGTTTGAAAAACTAAATTTGACATAACATTAATAGATGCTCCTAAATCTGCCATTGCATGTTCAAATTTAGAATCACCTATTCTGCAAGGAATAGAAAATGAACTTGGATCCTTACACTTAGGGGGTAATTTTTGCTAAATTAATGCTAACACATTTCCCGCCACACTGATCTTCTTATTATTCCTCAACTTGTGCTTTGTAGTGCATAGTTCCTTAAGGAATTTAGCATACCTAGGAACTTGTTTGATCCATCCAGTAAAGGTATATTGACCTCTACCTTCCTGACGGTCTCTGAAATTTCTTTCTCTTGTTCTTCTTTCTTCGTCTTGGCCAATCTACGAGGGAATGAAGGAAGAACAGAATTATTAACCTTATTCAAATTAAGTTCAGTATTTACCTCAACTTCAAGAACTTTAGACTCTTTTTCTCCTTGCTTCTTCTTTTTCGTTGACTCATGTGGAGTCTGATTATCAACTTCTTTCCCACTCCGCAATAATATTGCACTTGCATTTGCTTTGGGGTTCATGACTGTTTGTGATGGAAGCTTTCCAGAACCTTGAGCTTCCAGCTTACTCACAGATAAGGCTAACTAACCAATCTACCTCTCTATGTTTTGAATGCTATTTCTGGTCTCCTGTTGAAACTGTTGTGTATTGTTAGCCAAAGTCAAGTGACATACCTTGATTTTGAGGGAGGCAGAGGTGGGGGTGGTTGATTCACTTGTGGTCTTTGCTACTGGTATCAGTTTTGCACCAGTTGATTCCCATAACTCAAATTGGGATGATCTCGCCATCCTAGATTATAAGTATTAGAAAATGGATCATACCTATGTTGTGGCTGTCCATAATTTCCTACTGCATTAACATGTTGCATTGATTCATCCTCTTATAATGCAGGACACATGTCAGTAGCATGACCCGAACTCGAACAAATCCCACATACCTTAATAGTTTGCATTTTCCCTACAGCCAATTGCCTCACCAAAGAAGTTAAATCAGAAATCTGTTTCTCAAGGTTAGATGTACTTACCTTATTAACCTTCATGGGTGTGTGATCCATTCTCATTCCAAACTGTTGAGAGTTTGCTGCCATGTTAGCAATCAGCCTCCTTGCCTCTTCTAGTGTCTTGTCAACCAAAGCTCCTCCACTAGCAGCATCTATCATATTGCGGTCCATTGGTAGAAATCCCTCATAGAAATACTGAATCAACAGCTGCTCACTTATTTGATGATGGGGACAGCTTGCACACAGTTTCTTAAATCGTTCCCAATACTCATACAAGCTCTCTCCATTGTACTGCCGGATGCCACAAATTTCTTTTCTTATGTTGGCAACACGGGAAGCAGGAAAATACTTCTCCAAAAATATCTGCTTCATCCCATTCCATGAGTTGACAGATCCATAAGGAAGGTAATACAACCAATCCTTAGTTGTGCCCTCCAGTGAGAAAGGGAAAGCTCGAAGCTTGATTTGATCCTCTGAAACTCCTTACGGTTTCATGCTGGAACAAACAACATGAAATTCTTTTAAATGCTTATGTGGATCCTCACCTGCAAGACCATGAAACTTAGGCAACAAATGAATTAGTCCAGATTTCAACTCAAAAGCAACATTTAAAGCAGGGTATTGAATACATAAAGGCTGTTGGTTTAGATCAGGAGTAGCCGACTCTTTCAAAGTTCTAGCAGCCATGGTTTTATTTTCAGAATTTAAATCTGAATCCAAACTTAATTCTCTTAGAGATTGGACTCCTTCAGATATACTCGGAATCTGCTTAGCATGCTTAGCTAATTTTCTCAACTGTTTAGATGTTTTTTTTACTTCTGGATCAAAGATCAACTCACTAGATTGAGAAGTTCTTATCATAAACAAAAAGAAATCAAAGTAAAAATAGAAAAAATGCCTCAAAACCCTAGAAAATGATGGAATTTGGCCTCAAGAGGGTGGAGCCAAGAAAATCCTATGGATTAATTGGTCTTGATCAGAGCGTCATTTCCTTCAAAATAGGTATAGGCTGCCCTCCAAATTCAACCAAAATTCTTAATGAATAGTAACACCATAAATTCTTTTTTTTGAAAACCTGAAAACAACAACACTCTACAAAACAAAGTTAATAACAGAATATGTAACACCAAAAACACGAATTCCAATAAATATCAGTCCCCGACAACGGCGCCAAAATTCTTGATGGGGATCGAATCTACCAGAAATTAAATTAACTGAAATTATCAATTATGAAATATTTTCTATAGCAAGTGGTAAATCCAGGTCGAACCCTAGAGACTGAATTATTAAATTTCATGCACTTGTGTAATGGAAAACGAAAGAAACAAAGATTGTTGGGGGGGGGGGGGAAGAGGGGGGTTTGTAACGCAAAATTAGAAGTAATCAGAATTTAAAGAACTAAATATGAAAATCTCAATTTAAACAAACTTTAGTCCAAGGTAATTCTCACTCCAATGCATTAATTTGATCATAGGCAAAAGAAATACAATTATCTCTTAGTGAATACTTAACGTAGATTTACCAAACAGTGAGGTAAACCCCTGACTTCCCTACACTCATCAATTCGAGTCCAGCACTCTTGTTGACTCTAATTATTAACTGAATTGGTATTAAGCAATCCTCATCAAATTAATAACAGCTTTAAGAATAGGAAGTAGTTAAGCTGAATAACAATTTATGAAGCATAAATCATTTAATTCACCATATTATTTCCTTAAGTTATTATCGAAAACTGAGATCATAATCAATAAAGTCTAAATGCTACGCATGTTTAATCTTACACAACAATTATAGATTATGAAGATGAATTAGCAATTGATCACATCAAACAATTAACTAATAGGCCTTTTTAGCAAATCATTCAATAGATCAAAGACAATGAAATCAGAAAACAATAGATATTCAAAAAGACATAAATTAAATTAAGAACTTGGTCTCACAAATCAAGCAAAAAAAATTGAATCCCTTGAACTGAGTTAAAAACTTAGCCACTCATGTTCATCGCTTATAGAAAATTGAAGGAAAAATAAAGAAGAAATCTTAGAAAAAGAATGGAGAAGCTGTTGAATTGTGTTGGAGGCGTCTGAATGGTCCCTTTGCGTCGGCTGCTACCTCTTCTATTTATAATAAATGGTATAGGGTTAGGATTTTAGAGTCTCTGTCAAAAACTGCAATTGGAGCAAAATCAGGAAACTGATTGTCGACGAATACACGGCCCATGTACCGCTACACGGCCCAGGGCTGTGTAACTTACTAGAGCTGATTGGGTCTGTTTTGTATCAGCACAGAAAGTTACACGGGTCTCCAGGATTTACACGGGTCAAGTTACACTGCCCATGTACTTTGTTTCTTCCTCGGTTCTTTGGATTTCTTCTAGCAGAATGTTACACAGGTCTGTGGTTGCGCTTACACGACCCGTGTACTTTGCATTAACAACGTTTCTCAATCCTTCGACCTTTCCAGGTTTCTTTTCACACTTCTATGCTCTGAAACTTCACCAAAACCATAAAAAATACAGAAAGAGTCAGATTAATGGAAATGCTAAATATAAAGATAATTTCTCCATTTAACACAATAATTTCAACAACTCTCTAAACATATGCCTAATAGATAATTATACTTTAATCAATTGAATTAAGCATAAAGATACCCTAGAAACACTAAATGTGATGGGAGTAAAATTAATAAATCATGCACTTATCACTGGAGTTATACATCTCCGTGTTTGGGGCAATGGAACTCCAGAAGTTGATGCTATTATAGTGCATGCGGTTCTTAGGGATCTCTTAGTGGCGTATTTGTCAAAGCCAATTGTAACACCCTAAGTTCGACTAGTGTTGTCTAGGATGCCTAGAACTGCACTTCAATATGAGTGAGGAGACATAAAATAATGAAATAAAAGAAAAGAAAATACAAGAAAAACAAAGGAAAAATAATAGCAAAGAAATGTAATCAAGTTAAGCGAGCCGGGAACCCTAGCAATGGGGGACCGCACCGGGAAGTCACGGCGTGGACCGTTGACTAGCCCTGGACTACGGGGAACCCTGGAAAACATTTTTAGGACTTAAATAGACCCTTATAGAAGAATAAATATCATTAGGAAGATCAAAGAAAAATTAAATAATTAGTACAAAGAAAAGTGAGAAATCGAAAAACAGACAAAACCCTGTTAAAAATCGAAAATGCAACGGCATTATGGTGATTTGACACCCCAAATTGTCTTTTGACCTAAATGTCCATTAAAAATAAATAATATTACACTTAGAAAATAAAATAAAAAATTAATTTGGTGGTACCTAAAGTAAATAACAAAAATTAAAGGTTAAATGTGGAATAAGTGGGGGTTAAGTTTATAATATGAATTATTTGTGTGAGTGGTCCACTAATGATTAAACTAAACATAAAATGGGCTGATGTAAGTCCACTATAGCAGCTGAAACTTCATCTTCCTCAAACCCTCTCAACATTGCCGAATTGAAGAAGAATAAAATCCTCCATTGCCGTTTGGTTTAGAGCTTGATCCTTCCCTCCATTTCAACTCCAATCACTTAGGTTCCTTCATTAAAAATTGTCTACACATCATAAGGAAGAGCTTGATACCAAAATCAAGAAGTTTAATCAAGGTTTGGCAAGTTCCAACCATAAGGTAAGTTTGTATTTTTGAAGATTGCTTTGTTAAACTTTGTGTTCATGTTATGGGTGTTGGTTTTGTGAAGAAAAATTTCAAGTTTGAGAAGCTATTGATATGTTCATTTTGGATAGCCATGGAGTTATGTATTTGATGAAATATTTGTACATATATTTGATGAGAAATGATGTTGGTTAGGGTGATTTAATATCCTAGTAAATTATTCCATATGTATATGGTGATTTTGCACTTGGAATGGAAATTGATGAATTGTAGGACACTTTGGTGTTGAGGAAGCTTTTCGGCAGCCTTGGGATTCTTGGATAAATGTATGTGTTCATGAAGGTGTTGGCGGAAATATTGACATTAAGGTTGATGGATATGTATATAGATTGATTGTGTAAAGTGTATGTAAGAACTAGTAAGGTTTAGGTGTATATGTGATTGTACTTAGACTTTGTAAATGTTTTAATTGGTGTATTAAGGATGTTTGTAATCTGCCCAAAGTGATGTTAATGTAAAGTGGAATATGGTTTTGGTAATGAACCAAAACAGAATTGGTAAGGGAAGTGGACATATAGTAATGTAAGTGTATAATTGATGTATGTTTAAGTAAGGTAGTTAAAGGCAGTATGCATTTTAGTCAATAACTTTAAATGTGTAACCTCATTTGGTATGAGACCAACTGGAGGTGAAACTAGGCACAAAATGTGCCAACTTTCATTGAGAAAGCATACCAAAATTCTACTTGCAAGGTGACATAAGAAAATGACCAATTCAGATTAGGTGCAATTGAGACCTGAAAATTGACCAATTGGGCAGTAGTTAGTGTTTAGGCCATAACTCACTCAAAACAAGTCCAATTGACCTGAAATTTTAACCATGAATAGTTAAGACCCATACCTACAAGTCTTATGAAGACACAAAAGCCCAGAAATGACCAGAAGTAAGTCAAAAAGCTTGCACAAGTTCGGGTCCAAAAACTGGCCGAACCAAAGTTGACCAAATTGACCTAAAATTGACCTAATTTGATGCCATTTGACCAGCAATAGTATAATGACCATAACTTGGTCTACTTAACTCAGATTGACCTAAAATTTTTCCCTGCATTCTATAAGACATAGATCTACAAGTTTGTAGTTTTGACCGAAAATCGAAAATCGAGGGAACTAGGTCGTCTGGCTAGGTCAAACTAGTATCCCGGAATCCAGCAATTTGCAATAAAATGCAAGGAAACACAGTATACATAGAAATGAGTTTGGTAAAACGTACCAACCCGAAAACCCTGTCGAATGTGACATATTAATGACACTAAAACCTAATTTACCTAAAACGCATCGAGGGTCGGTATATTAGGTGATTGAGCAAATAATAGCCTTCAGTGAATTACTTATCGAACATTATCGTTAGAGACGCTTTAATTTAGTAACACTTCAAATTGTGTTTCTCGATACCAAAGACTCGTGAAAAGGGAAGGAAATCAGTCTATCAGAGGTTTGTGCACAATAACTATTTCTTTTGAATTATTTTCAATTGAAATAAATTATGGCTATTTGCATATTATTGTTTTAAGTTGTGAAATTGTGAAAAATGGTTTGAAAGATATTTGATCGATACTTATTGATTGAAAAGCACTGTAATTGATTTGAAACCACAGCTATCATGTACACTGATTGTATTCCTCGCTAGCTTGTCTAGTGGGATGAATTGAATTCCCTCTCTGGTTGAAGTGTTGAGGTGTGTGCCTGTTGAGGACGAATAGAATGAGTACTCATATTTTTGCTAGCTAGCTATGTTATTCCTCATTAGTCATTGACTTTTGGGATGAATTGAATACCTCATTAGCCATCGGCTTTTGGGATGAATTGAACTTGGGAACATGATTAAAGCTGTGTGTGATTTATTGATGCATATTGTAAGATTGTAAAATGAGTTTAAATTCTTATTGACATTCACTGTCTTTTGAATTTAGCTATGTTTTGATTACTGAGATTTATTGTAAGATTGTGTTAAATTCCTTATGACATTATTGTCTTGAATTTAACTAGAGTTTTAAGTATCCACTATTTATATGATTTATGAATTGTGATTTAAATTGTATTTGGTTAATGTTGTGCACCACTGAGACATTATCTCAGCGATAGCTTTTTATTGAGTAGACAGAGACTAGGTCGCTAGTACCTCCAATGAGAGTATAATGAGTATACCAATATTTTGTATTTTGTAATGTAATGTATGTTCACTGTATGTACATATTGTTGTTGGTTTTGAGCAGTTGTAAATAAAAATTGTACATTGAAGTTGTAAAATAATTATGAGTTATTTTGGCTTGTAAAAAAAAATTGTATTATATTTTCTTTATCTCAGTCTTTGAAGAATTACTATGGATTTGAGTTGAGAAAATGTTGGAGTTGAGATTTGGAAATATATTGAAGTGCTTTTTTACAGGTTTTCTGAAGAACTGTTTTATCCAAATTACAAATGGCACTCTGCCAAAATTTTTACAGAAACTCCAAATAATTCAAATGTGTTAGTTCTATCACTTCAGTTCACAAAAGTTTTTAACACCTGTAAATAGTGCTCACCACTGTAAAAGAAGTAAGAAAAGTTTTTAAAATCCCTTGTGGTGTATTTAATGGATTATTAGTAGACAGAGTTGGTAATTCATTAGATATACTACGGGATCATGTTATGCCTTACAGAGGGGTAGGGTGTGACACGAATATGGCATTGAACTCATTTATATTCATCACCCAGTCGACACTAAGGAGGCAAAATTCAATTCTGCCTCTATCTTCCCTGTCGGTAGGCCATAAGGTGGCCTTGAAACTGCCCAAAAACTCCAGTGTTGTGTCCCGATATGCAGGGAATTGGAGTTGGGCGAACCTTGTCCACCCGATACTATCGAGTAGCCCGTTGATCTCATCCTACAGCCCGATTTGCTCCAGCAGCGCAAAATCCATGTATTTTGTGGAGCTTATTTTCCGGGTGTGAAGCCGGGCGTACATTTCCTTATAGGCATCGTCACGGAATCCCCAAGGAATGGAGATTTCGGGTTGTGGAGCGGCTTATGGTTGGGGTTGCGGTGGAGGAGGGGCTGGTTGAGAGGGTTGAGGAGATGCTGTCCTTATTCTTGGGCATTGGGGTGTCGGCTGAGGGGGAGAAGGTGAGGATTCTCCTCCTTGCCTCGAGGAAGAGCCCATTCTTCACGCAGATCGCTTTGCAGGAGCTATTGATCAGTTTTTTGGGAAGGAGAAGAGTAAGGTTTGGTGAAGGGAGAAGAGATTTGAGGGGTTTTTATAGACTAGGAGGGGTAAAGATAAAGGGTTTTGCTTTTATGAATGGGTTTAAGGCGAGGGGAGCATTTAAAGAGCCATTAGGACTCTTCATTTCGCTCATTTCACGCTTCAGGAGTCGCATTTGCGACATGATACACGGGTCGTGTATCACTACATGGGTCTCGACATGTAGGGCCATATAAATTTCTGCCTGAAAGTTTCAAATTCTGTCATAGTACAGACCCGTGTAAATGAGCTTTGGGACCCGTGTAACTTACTATCTCTCTCAGTTAAAAAGTGCAAAAAATTTATGAACTTCCAGAAAGTTACACGAGGCATGTGAAACCAGTACACGACTCGTGTAATTTTCTGATTTTCCAAATTTTTCTCAAATGAAAATTTTTATCATCACAACACAGGAAATGGATGCAAAGGTTAGCAACAGAGCTACTTCCCCAATTTTGTCCATTTTTCTCTTTTGTGGTTTTGACTTGATGATTCCTCTCTCTCTTGTTCTCTACTCCCCTTTGCTTTTCCAGAAAGTCCTGCAAAATGAAATACTAATGAATATGAAATAAAAATCAATATGAAAAAGGGAAAGAAGAAAAGTTTAAAAAAATTTTGGGTTGCCTCCCAAAAAGCACTTGTTTATACTCTTTAGCTGGACTTTGCTTGTTTATGGTTTGTCAGTAGGATGGTTGAGGGTGCAATTGACTCCCATCTCTATGGGTTCTCCTTAAAAGTAAGGCTTCAGCCTCTGCCCATTGACCTTAAATGCACCTGAGGTTTCGCTCCACACTTGAACTGCTCCATGCGAGAAGACTTGAGCGACCTTAAAAGGTCTAGACCATCTTGATTTTAGCTTCCCTGGAAAGAGTTTCAATCTAGAATTGAATAACAAGACAAGATCTCCTTCTTTTATTTCTTTCCTTGCTATGTGCCTATCATGCCATCTTTTAGTTTTATCTTTGAAAGATTTTAGCATTTTCATACGCATCCTGTCTGATTTCTTCCAACTCATTCAGTTGTAGGAGCCTTTTTTCACCAGCAGCTTTAAGGTCAAAGTTTAAAATCTGAATTGCCGAGTAAGCTTTATGTTCAAGTTCGACAGGGAGATGGCATGATTTTCCATAAACCAGTCAGAAGGGTGTTGTGTCGATTGGGGTTTTATATACAGTGCGGTATGCCCACAGTGCATCATTTAATTTCATGCACCACTCCTTCCTGGATCTATTTACAGTTTTCTCTAGAATCCGCTTCAGTTCCCTATTTGAGATTTCTACTTGGCCGCTGGTTTGAGGATGATAAGGTGTGGCCACTTTGTGAGTCACTCCATACTTTTTCAATAGTGTTTCGAATTGTTGGTTGCAGAAGTGACTTCCTCCATCGCTAATTATTGCTCGCGGTGTGCCAAACATTGTGAAGATATTCTTCTTAAGGAACCTTGTGACCACTCTAGCATTGTTGGTTGGTGTGGCTATTGCTTCTACCCATTTTGACACATAATCAACACCAACCAGAATATACTTGTTTCCATGGGAAGAGGGGAATGGGCCCATAAATTCTATCCCCCATACATCAAACAATTCTACCTCAAGTATACTATGCAGTGGCATTTCATTCCTTCTTGAAGTGTTACCTGTTCTTTGGCATTGATCAAAAGCTAGCACAAAGAATCTCACTTCCTTAAACAAATGTGGCTAGTAAAACCCTGCTGGTAAGATTTTTCCTGTTGTTTTTGTGGTGCCAAAGTGTCCTCCATATAGTGATGAATGGCAGTGCTGGAGGATGCTCTCCATATCCTCCTCCGGTATGCATCTTCTTATTAGTCCATCATTGCATCTTTTGTATAGTAGAGGTTCCTCCCATGTGTAGTATCTCACATCATGTAGGAATTTCTTCATTTGCTAATAAGTCATGTTTGGAGGCAATACCCTGCATACAAGAAAATTAACAAAGTCAATATACCATGGAGCTTGGGAGAATGCTAGAAATTGCTCATCAGGAAATGAGTTATCAATTGGCAAATTCTCGAAGTCCCCTGTGTACTCCAATTTCAGCCTGGAAAGATGGTTGGCCACTACATTTTGGGATCCCTTTTTATCCTTGATTTCAAGGTCAAATTCTTGCAGGAGTAGAATCCATCAAATCAGCCTTAGTTTTGCTTCCTTCTTGTTCAAAAGGTACTGGATGGTAGCATGATCTGTGAATATGATGACTTTTGACCCAATTAGGTAAGATATGAATTTGTCCATTATAAACAACACTGCTAGGAATTCCTTCTCTGTGGTAGCATAATTGATTTGCACATCATCGAGTGTCTTGCTGGCATAATAAATGGCATGGAGCTTTTTATCTTTTCTTTGCCCGAGCACCGCTCCAACTGCAAAGTCACTTGCATCACACATCACCTCGAATGGTAGCTCCCAATCTGGTGGCTGCATTATTGGTGCTGAGATCAGGGCTTCTTTGATCCTGTTAAAAGAAACAAGGCAATTTTCATCAAAATCAAAGGGAACATCTTGACTTAACAGGTTGGTAAGTGGCTTAGCTATTTTGGAAAAATCTTTAATGAATCTTCTGTAGAACCCAGCATGTCCCAAAAAGCTTCGCACTTCCTTGACTGATATTGGTGGCGACATGTCTTCAATGATCTCAATTTTTGCCTTATCAATCTCAATTCCTCTTTCTGATATCAAATGTCCTAGCACTATACCTTCCCTTACAATGAAGTGGTATTTTTCCCAATTTAGGACTAGGTTTAATTCTTCGCATCTTTGCAACACCTTAGATAAATTAGCTAGGCAATCATTAAAAGTAATTCCATAGATAGAAAAATCATCCATAAAAACTTTCATGATATTTTCAATATAATCAGAAAAAATATCCATCATACATCTTTGAAAGGTAGCAGGGTTACAAAGACCAAAAGGCATTCTCCTATATGGAAATGTTCCATAGGGGCAAGTGAATGTGGTTTTTTCTTGGTCTTCTGGGTGAATAGGAATTTGGAAGAATCCAGAATACCCATCTAGATAACAGAAGTAAGAGTGTTTTGCTAACCTCTCTAACATTTGGTCAATGAAAGGGAGAAGGAAATGGTCTTTTCTGGTGGCACTGTTCAATTTCCTATAATTTATACACATTCACCAACCAGTGACTACTCTAGTAGGGATCAGTTCATTGTTTGCATTTTGGATAACAGTTGTCCCACCCTTTTTAGGAACTACATGTACTGGACTAACCCATTTACTATCAGAAATTGGGTATATGATACCTACTTCTAATAGTTTTAAAATTTCCTTCTTAACAACTTCTTTAATGTTTGGGTTAAATCTTCTTTGGTGCCCTATAGTGGGTTTACTGTTTTCTTCCATGGGTATCCTATGCATGCAAATCGAGGGGTTAATCCCTTTCAGGTCTTCTATTTTATACCCTATGGCCTTGTTGTGGGTCCTAAGTTCTCCTAGCGATTTTTCCTCTTCTATTTTAGACAGGCTAGCATTGATTATAACAGGATATTTAGAGTTTGAGTCCAGAAATGCGTACCTTAGCGAGGAAGGGAGAGGTTTAAGCTCTACCTGTTTGGCATTTTCCTAGAGCTTACTCTTGGTTTGTTCTTCCTTCAACTTCTCCATCTCGGAAGCCTTACCTAAGGGTAGGGGTGGATGAGCTACTAACTATTGTGCACAGGCTGCTATTTCTGTGTTTTCATCATTCGCTGTGTGGCTGTGCACAATACATGCTTCAAGAGGATCTTTAGGATGTTTCTTATGAAATTCCTCTTCAACTTGTTTGTCAATTATGTCAACCTTGAAGCATTCATCAGGTTCAAATTTGTATTTCATTGTGTCAAACAAGTTGAATTCCACTTCTTCTTCTCCTACCTTGAGGGTTAGTCGCTCATTTTTTACGTCTATGATTGCTCCGGGGTTGCGAAGAATGGTCTTCCCAAGATGATAGGAATCTGAACATCTTCTTCCATCTCAAGGACAACAAAGTCTACTGGAATGAAGAATTTTCCCACTTTGATGGGGATGTTCTCAAGTATGCCCACAGGAAGTTTAACAGATCGATCAGCCAATTGTAATGAGATTGTCATGGGCCTTAGTTCTCCAATCTCTAACTTTTTACATATTGATAGAGGCATTAAACTCACTCTTGCCCCAAGATCGCAGAGGGCCTTGTCTATTTTCTTGTTACCAATGAGGCAGGGTATGGAGAAGCTTCCTGGATCTTTCAACTTTGGAGGCAATTTGTTTTGCAGTATGGCACTGCATTCCTCTGTTAGAGCTACTGTCCCATAGTCTTCCAGCTTTATTTTCTTTAACAAAAATTTCCTTAAGAAATTTGGCACAGGATGGCATCTGAGAGAGTGCTTCAGTGAAGGGAATGTTGATATAAAGTTTCTGTAAAACTTCTTAAAACTTCCCAAACTGCTTGTCCAATTTGGCTTTTTGAAATCTCTAAGGAAAAGGTAGGGGAGGCTAGTATGGCTCCGGTAACTTCTTTTTCTTCCCTACTTCCTCTTCCTGATCTTTCTTGGCTTCCTCCTCTTTTTTCTCTGCTTGGCTTTTAGATTTTTCTAAGGTTTCCTCTGTCGGTTCTTCCCCTGGTTGTACTAAAGTTCTCCCACTCCTCAATGTAACTGCCTTGCAATGCTCCCTTGGGTTCATTTCTAGTTGACTAGGTAGTTTACCAGTAGCCTTACTTGAAGAACTTGCTTGCTATGCAATTTAATTTTCTAGCATCTTGTTATGGGTAGCAAGTTGGTCCATTCTGGAAGTTAGCTGTTTAATCAATTCATTCTGTTGTTATTGAGCTACTAGGAACCTTTCCATCATGGATTCCATGGTCATATTTGATTTGGGTAGCTGAGATTAAGGAGGCGGTGGTGGCTGTGCAAAGTTTTGGCCTCTGTTCTGAAATCCAGGAGGTGTTGGTGGTTTGTACCCCTGTTGCTTATTTATTGGCTGGTTCTGTTGATTGGACCATGAGAAATTTAGGTGGTTCCTCCATCCAAGGTTGTAAGTATTTGAATATGGATTGTTGGGCTGCCTCTGGTTGAAGTTTCCTCTATTATTCACATAGTTCATCTGTTCTGTGGGAGGTTCATTAAAGCTATTATATTCTGAACTCATGTATCCTCCTCCATAACTATCCTCATGTTGACTATTTGTACCAACTGCGTTGGCTTGCATTTTATCGAGTCTCTTTATGAACTAATTAAATTGAGCATTTATAATGCTTAGGGCATCCACTTCCAGGACCCCTACTGTTCTCCTTGCAGTTCCTCTTTCATTTGACTATTCATAATTATGGTATGCAACCCTCTCTAGAAGTTCAAGTGCTTGTGTCACTATTTTCTCCATTAGGTCACCTTCTGCAGCTGAATCAACTGTGCTCCTTGTAAAGGGTAGTAACCCATTATAGAAATTTTGCACTAGTAGCCAATCCTCTTTGCCATGGTGTGGATATTCCCTCTACAAGTCTTTATATCTTTCCCATGCGTCATAGAGTGATTCACCTTCTTTTTGTCTGAAGGTGTTGAGCTCAAGCCTTAGTCTTGCAGTCTTTGCAGATGGGAAATAACTTGATAGAAAAGCTTGTGAGAGGTTTTCCCAAGTGGTAAATATTCCAACTGGTTGAGAAAGTAACCACTTCCTTGCTCTGTCTCGAAGGGAGAATGGGAATGCTCTGAGTCTTATGGCTTGATCAGAAACTCCATTCATCTTGAATGTGTCACATAGGGCAAGAAAGCACTAGAGGTGATAGTGTGGATCTTCTATTGGTGAACTTCCAAACTGGATTTATTGAATCATTTGAAGCCATGCTGGTTTTAACTCAAAGTTGTTGGCTTCCATTGTGGGTCTGGTGACACTGGGCTAAAATCTTTGGACAGATAGAGCTCTGTAATCTCTCAAGAGTCTTGGTCTATCATTATTATCAGCCATGGTTGGAATTTTAGGATCTTCTTGATCGTGCTCTTGATGTTTCCTTTTGTGACACCCCTTACTCGTCTACAGTGTAGCCCCTTACTCGTCTACAGTGTAGCCGAGCAAGTTATGCCACTCAGTGTGTCGAAACACCAATTCATGTTTCAATTTCAATTAATCCTTTTTAATTCATTTATTTATAATTTTTTATAAGACTAAATTTTTTCGTAAATTTTATAGAAAATCTGGCAGAGTGCCGGCTATAAATTGGAAAAACAATTCTTTTAAACCTGTTAAAAACACTCCCAATAATATCATCACATTATTCTCAATCAACCTCCAATATATACTCAATAATTTCTCAATTCACTTCAGTATCTCAAAATTCAATTCAATTCAAAACACAGTCAACTCAATGAAAAATGCTCAATTTATTACTGAACATATTTCATAGATACTTACATCAAAAGCTTGATTACATGAATTTATAATATACATTATAGAAGGTTACAAAATACAAAATATCAAAATATCAAAGTGGCCTAATGTCCTACCAAATGCACTGCAATGTGAGGTGACTCTGAACTCTGAGTGCAGATATGAAGGCTCACCCTGTATGAGGCCTGCTGGACTCCCCAGCTATGTCTCCAGTACCTGCGCGTGACAAAAGTGACTCGCTAAGCAATTCTGCTTAGTGGTGACAATATAAAATAAAATAAAATAAAAACATGTGTACAGAATGTATATTTACATTTTTGGGTGAACTAAGTCTCAAATGTTTATTACAATATTATTCAATTGAAGTTTGGTAAGATTTATTAATACTGCCCGAGTAACCTATACTAGTTGATCGGATCGATAAACGTAACCGGTACTAGGTACTAAGTACTCGGACCATCACACCATCGGTCACATTGTGTCTCCTGTGCAATGTAATGTACCTAATAAGTCGTGATAATTATCGTGATTAAACCCGAGTATAACAACTCAATATCATAGCCAAAGGCTATTATGTCACGAATGGCATGGGAAGTCATGAAATACGTAATGGCATGAAGCCATATGCGATCGCTAACAGAACCCTATTGGCATGCCAACCTATCCAAACCAATCACATTAGGCCTACTAGGGCATTTAACACTTTTTATTTATGTAATTCTTTGAAATTTAATTTTTATGATTACTATTCATTTCATTGGTCAACCAAAATGTTGACTTTTGCATTGGCAATAGGTAAATTAGTTTAAATATTATCAACATACCACATTTTGCATTTTAAACTTGTTGGTATTGGTTGCCAATACCATCTCTAAGCTTAATGTGAATTGGACAGAATTTTCAGTTTTCAAGCTTTGGGTTTACTGTTCCATTAGTTACTGTTGCAGTGGGAATTTGGAAAAATGATCAACATAAAAGTTGTTCCTTATTTTGTCTAGTTGAATTTCATTTTTTGAATCACTCCATTTTGAGTTTCTTAGCTCAAGTTATGGTCCAAAAACTAGAACTGGCCCGATTGAAAATTTTCAGGGCTGACCATATCTACAGTGCAGTGAACAGTGACTGCAACTCAATTGTTGGATAGGTTCTGGTCATAATTTGGGGTAGGTTTCTTCATGAAAGTTGTTGGTCTATATCTCAGCTTATTGCTGGTAAAATTTCAGGTCAATTGGACCTTTCTACATTGAGTTATGACCAAATGAACAATCACTGTTCATTTGGTCATTCTGCAGAAACAGCCTGCAGGTCACCCGGATTTGAGCAAGTTTTTGGTCCACTTGGTTTGGTTTTATGGGCATGGTTTCTTCACCAAAGTTGTGCCATTTTGTGTCTAGTTTCATGTCCAATTGGCCAAACACTAATTGAACCTCTACAATTTAAGTTATGGTAGTCCAAACAGGCTGGACTCACATCCAAACCTGCAGGTCACATAAGGCAGCCACTCCAACCTCAAATCCCACAACCCAATTCACTTCATTTTTATTCAAACCAAACAAAATGGTCACTAATTGACCATTAAAACCTACTCCCATCATCACAAGATCAAAGTCTCATTCTTCAACCCAAACCCTAACTCAACATTTCAAAACCATGCATTATCATTGCATTTATCAATTCACTTATAAGATACACATTAAGGGCAGTCATACTAGCATGTTAACTCCCCAGAAATCATCACCATATTACCCTAACCATGGCTGCCAAAATTTAGGGTTAGCATACCAATGGTGTTTCATCAAATTTCTTTGTCATTTACACATATTTATAGTTCTTAAACATGAAATTAAAATGAAATTCAAGGTTTAGGTCACTAACCTCTTTTAGCTCAAATCCAAGCCAACCAAAACTTTAATTTTTCTTCAAAATTTTGCTGCCCAAAGCTTTCTCAAGGTGTGGGGTGAATTTTTTATGAAGACAACTAGGGCTTTTGGTGGAAGAAAGCTAGGGAAATGGAGGTTTAGAAGTTTGTTAATGGTGGTTATGGTGGAATGGTTCACGGCAAGAGGAAGAAGAAAGAAAGAAAAGTCTGATTTTCTTCATTTTCCAGCCCATTTGACCTCTTTTAAGTTAGTTTATGCCATGTGTCACCATGTAATTGGGTGAAGGCACACTAATGACATCATGTGATGTCATAAATTCTCATTTAATTCATTTTTTTTCTTTTCTTTTCTATTCATTTTCAATTCAATTTTTAGTAATATTTATTCATATTTTATGCTATAATAATTATTTACTTAACTGGATAAGTCGGCCAAAAATCATCTCTAAAGACGAAATGACCAAAATGCCTTCCGTTTGGCTTAACGGGCCAAAATTGTCTGTACCGATTGAAAAAATTTTCTAAGCATTTCCTTGGCATTCTAATGCCATAAGAACCTCAATAACCCTTCTCTGGAGTCCCAATAATTATTTTATAATTTTTTCCCCGGGTCTAGGGCTCCTAGTTGCGAGAACCGCAACTTCTCACTAGGTTACCCATCGCTAGGGCACCGGCTCATTTAACTTGGTTGTATTTTATTTCTAAAATTTTTACTAAATTTTTCTTATTAATATTTGAGTTAATTATGGTTCCTCACTTTAGTTTAAATATTTTTCCAGACGTTCTAGCTGTCTGGATCGACACTGGTCAACGGAACAGTAGAATGTACGGAGTTGCTACCGGGAGGGTGTTACACCTTTCCCTCCTGATGGCTCTTAAAGGTTTGTCTATCTCCGGATCACAGTCCAAAATTTCTTCTTCTGGCCTTTTTCTGGTCATATATTAGATCGGGTACCTGAGAGAAAAGAAAAGAGATAAAACAAATCAAATAAAATTAGATAATAAATATAATTGCCTAAATCAGCTAAATTGTTTATCACTTGATATTACTAAAGCCAAATTCCCCGGCAATGGTGCAAAAAACTTATTTCGCTAGTTTTAACCCCGCAAGTGCACGAATCGCTAACAAGTAATAAAATAAGTAAAGTATCGTTCTCACGAGGAATTTGATTAGTAAGTACCAATCTACATAGTAATTTTGACTATTCAGACTATCGAACAATGAGGTAATGAAAGTTGTTTATTTTAAAACATTAAAATGATAAACTTAATATGAAGTAATCTATTTTGAAACAATTCCAGAATTAAGATTTCACACTTGAATCTTACTATGGATGTTATCTTGTTTATTTATTGGATTGAGAATTGTTTTCCTTGATGAAAATCAGTCCTAAGGTATCCTAAATCCTCTCTCAAGACACTTAGGGTGTATTCTAATTAACTTAAACCCAACTTTCATGGTGATCAAATTAATTAAAATCCTTTAAGGTCTTTGACCAATTTTGAAATTCCACAAAGGTATCAGCCTATGTCTAGGTCAGAATTCCTAGGTTTAAGATCTTGATTTTCTAATATTAATCTTCACCTTTCAGTCCTTTAATTAATATTTACAATTAATACTAAGTGGGTACCGGCACATAGCATACATTAAAATCACAAAAAATTAAATTAAGGAACAAATCTCAAGTCCAATAAATAAAACTTAATGTTTATCCATAACAATGATTACAAGTATTACTCTCCCAATTCCAGAATATGAAAACTACTCACTCATGAGTTCAGTAAACATCATGATAAAAGGGTAAAGACAGTAAAAAGAAATCATATAGAAGAAATAAAACAATAAAAATCCGTTTAAGGAGATGGAATAAAGGAACCGAAGAGAGTTTACAGCTTTGATCTTATGGAACTTCAGCTAGAAAGACTCCTCTTAATACTGATATTCTTCTCCTCAAGACGGCTGGAGAGAGTGCAGAGTGCGAGTCTCTTTAAAACTCCTAAAAATTACTGTCAAAGGATCGATCCCCCAAATTGATGTTTTCTGCTTCTATTTATAATAGCTGTTATAGGGTTAGGTCATTTTTTAGTCCAAAAAGCCTTAGGAGTCTGATTTTAATGGGTAAACAAAAGCGGGAACTCGGGTTTAAAAACTGGCTGCCACATGGTACACAGCCCGTGTGTCACTACACGAACCTGGGCCGTGTAACTTACTAGAGTGGAATTATGGAGTATTGCATTGGCACAGAGACTTACACGGGTCTGTGCTGGCCACATAAGCCTGGTTCCACAGGCTGTGTACTTTTGTTCTCAGAAAGTTCTTCAAGCTTGTGCCTGGCAAAGACTTACACGGGTCCCAGCAGATTACACGGGTCCAATTACATGACCCGTGTACTTGTGTTTCTCCATTGATTCTCTTGGCTTTCTTCTGGTAAAGAGTTACACGGGTCTGTGGCTTTGCTTACAGGACCCATGTACTTTGTATTAGCAGCAATTCTCAGTCTCTTGACCTCTCTAAGCTTTCCTTTGTACTCCTATACTCTCGGGCTTCACCTAAACACTTGAAATGATGCAGAAAATATGGAATTAAGGGCTTGACAATAGAAATTACAAAAACTAATGAAATCAACTACTATGCATGAGATTACTTACCTAAATGTTATGAGATAGTGTATAAATGTGCTTAAAAACATCTATACAATTCAAGTGTATCACTTGAGCAAGGTACAACTTGATGAGCTTTTAGGAAATCTCATTAACTATGAGATGACCCTCAAAAGAGAGCAAATTGAGAAACCTAACAAAGCCAAAAAGACCATTGCCTTCAAAATATCTTCCGAAAACTCAAGTGATGAAGATGATGAGTTTGATGAGGAAGCATTGGCTCTAATGACAAGGAGAATAAGGAAGATGCTCGTTCAAAACAAGAAGTTCATCCCAAAGAGGAACTTCAAGAAGGACAAGGGAGAAAGTAGCAAGAGGGATCCTCCCACATGCTTTAAATGCAACAAGCCGGGTCACATTAGAACGGATTGTCCCAAATTGAAAAAGCCTTTCAAGAAGTTCAAGAAGAAGGCACTTAAAGCAACATGGGATGAATCAAGTGACTTTGAAGATGAGGAGATTGGTGATCAAGTTGCCCAAATGTGCTTCATGGCAATGGAGGAAAGCTCCAATGAGGTAACTTTAAATGATGATGTTGTTGAATTTCTTGTGATGAACTAGTTAATGCTCTTAAAGTTATGAATGATGAACTAAAATTAAGTTATAAGAGAAATAAACTTTTAAAAAGTGAGCTTGTGAGTTTAAGGAAAGAGAATGAGACCTCATCTAAGGTTGATAGACCTTTAGATAGTAATGTGCAAAAATCCTTAGATGAGCTTTTATTAGAAAATGAGAAGTTGAAAAATGAAATTGTTGAGCTAAAAACTTCTCTTTTCAAATTTGCTAAAGGAAAGGACAAACTTAATGCAATTTTGGACTCTCAAAGGTCTCTTAGCATTAAGTATGGACTTGGCTATAGTAAATTTACCCAAGCACCTCTTTCCAAGACCATCTTTGTTAAAGCATCTAGTTCTAATGAGCCTATTCCTCAAATGCCTAGTCTAAAGGTTTCTAATCCTAGAGGACAAGAACTAAAGACATCTAATGGAAATGAAACTAGAAAGATTTCAATTCATTAATATACTTGCAAACAAAATGTAAGTAGGACATATAGATCTAAAAGAGTTGCATCTAGGCCAAACCTTCATAGGGAACCTGCTACTAGGCCTCATAACTATCATCACACTCACCATGCCTCATGCTCACATTCACATAATAGTCTCATGAGACCATATTCACACTTTCATGCATATAGACCAAGAATAAGAAGGTTTAATGGTTATTGTCACTATTGTGGCAAGTTTGGTCACACCAATTATAGGTGTGCTATTAGGAAAATCCATCTTGGATATGGTAGAATATTTGATTTTAATGATGGAACTACTAACCCCCAAGGACCCAAGTACATTTGGGTACCTAAAGTAAATTGAATTATCATGTATAGGTATGCTTGAAATCCTCAAAGCTTGAAAGCAAGTGGTACTTGGATAGTGGATGTTCAAGACACATGACCCAAAATGCCAATCTCTTCCTTTCTCTTGAAAAGAAAGATGGAGGCAGGCAAGTGACTTTTGGTGATAATGGTAAAGGTAAAATTGTGGGAATAGGTAAGGTTGGTAAGGAAAACTCCCCTATTCTTGACAAAGTGCTTTTGGTTGATGGTTTAAAACATAATTTGCTTAGTGTTAGTCAATTATGTGATAAGGGTTGTGGAGTTGTTTTTGAGTCTAAATCTTGCTTTGTGTCTAGGATGAGTGATAACAAAATGTTATTTATTAGTGAAAGAATTGAAAATATTTATGTTATCAATTTGCATGCTTTGTCTAACAAAGATGTCAAGTGTTTTATTTCAATTATTAGTGACTCTTGGACTTGGCATAAAAGGCTTGCACATGCTAGCATGGACCTTCTTGCAAACTTTAACAAGGATGAGATAGTTGATGGGCTACCAAAGATCAAGTTTCAAAAGGATAAGGTGTGTAATGCATACCAAATGGGTAAGCAATTTGGTATCTACTTCTAGACCCCTTCAATTATTGCATATGGATTTGCTTGGTCCTACTAGAGTTGCTAGCTTAAGTGGTGCATATTATGCTGTGGTGATTGTTGATGACTACTCTAGGTATACTTGGGCTGCATTCCTTGCTCATAAGGATGAATGTTTTGATATTTTTGAGAGATTTTCAAAAAGGGTTCAAAATGAAAAGGGTTTTCAAATATCTTCTATTAGGAGTGATCATGGTAGAGAATTTGAAAATGAGAAATTTGATAAGTTTTGTAACTTACTAGGGATCACTCATAATTTTTCTTCTCCTAGGACTCCCCAACCAAATGGTGTTGTTGAAAGAAAAAATAGAACTCTTTTAGACATGGGGAGGACTATGTTAAATGAATATAATTTGCCTACTTATTTTTGGGCGAAAGCCATTAATACGACTTGTTATGTTTCAAGTAGAGTTTTGATTAGACCTATTTTAAAGAAAATCCCTTATGAGCTATGGAATGGCAAGAAACCTAAAATAGGTTATTTTAGAGTTTTTAGTTGTAAATGCTTCATTTTGAATACCAAAGATAATTTAGATAAATTTAGCTCTAAAACTGATGAAGGTATCTTCTTGGGATACTCTACATCCAGTAAAGCATATAGAGTCTTCAATAAGAGAACCTTAGTTGTTGAGGAGTCAATGCATGTTGTATTTGATGAAGCTAACTCCTTTGGTCCTAGAAAGGATATTTTTTGTGATGATGATGTTGTAGGTAATCTTGATGAGTTGACTCTTGAAGATCCTCAATCTAGTGGAATTTAAGATCAACACATGGAAGATCCCTTGAAGGACTTGGGAGTTGATCAAGTTGAGCCTCAAGAGCAACAAGGTCAACCAGTTCCATATCAAGAAGTTCAACAAAATCTACCAAAAAATTGGACATTCAAGAAGGATCATCCTAAAGACCTAATCATTGGTGATACATCAAAAGGGGTAACAACTAGATCCTCTCTTAGAAATATATGTAATAACCTTGCATTCATTTCTCAAATAGAACCTAGAAGCATATATGAGGCCATTAATGATGAGAGTTGGGCACTTGCAATGCAAGAGGAGCTCAATCAGTTTGAAAGGAATAAGGTTTGGACCTTAGTTATGTTAGTAGTATGCCCTAGAGCATATCATTTAGTATGTATCTTGTACATGTTTTTATTAATAAAAGGCATTTCCACTTTTCCGTTTACATAATATATTTATGCGTAATAGAAAAGGTCCATTAATATTTTGTTAGAAATTCTATTCTTAGGTTGTTAAGAATATGAGTGACAGTATTTCTAGTACAAAGTATCATAAATAGGTTCACAATCGAGGATACTTCACAATAAAGACATGACTTATCCAGAAAGATTGTATTCATATTTGTTCCCAAGTTATTTATATGAGATATAAATAAGATGGAATGGTGAGTCTCATGCCATATGACAAACATGATAGGCACTTATACATGATAAGTAGGTCGAATCAGTGACACTTATGATAAGCACATGGAGTTTACTCTTGTCAATGTATTGTCATAAATCATATCAGTGCATATAATCTTTAGACCTGAGATAGCACAGTTATCTTGTATATAGGTGGTTTGAGTTTGATACTGCTTTCATACTTGTACTGTGTATGGGTATATGGGCATGTGTTGGCTCCTACTAGTTATATATGGAGGTAGGTGTTGATCAAGATGGAATCTGTTCCTCTAAGTAAATAGGGATAAAATCCTATGTTCATTTAATTGTTCTTGATGTTTCAAGTTCCTGGCCAGGACAGATAGATTTAATCAGAAAAGAGTTTCTGATGAAAAAATCTTTTTAATCAATAACTGAAATTAAAAGAGAACATAATATTCATAACAAATGGGGTTTGATATAAACCATGACTCCAGCTTGAATTGGGATTTTGTAACAGAGAGATTCTAGTGCATGGTAACATATGATTATAGGTTCATTTAAGGTAAAACTTATTACTGATTGGGTGGCCATGGCATGCTATGCTAGGTACTAACCATGGTCTATGAGGTGCATAAAATGATTTAGAGAAATCATTTATGGTAAGAAAGAGTTCTGATGATATTAAGAGTTAATATCATGTCTCATTGCCAATTAGTGATGAGCCTAGTAAGTCACACACATATATAAGTAATTACCAAATTAAATATGATTTAATTAATTAATTAAAGAGTTTAATTGATTAATTAAATAGGTTTAGTTTGCAATTAGATTGTGAAGTCCCTAGCATGACTTGAAACTAAATCTAGGTTATTGGATGTATAGTATAAGTTAAATTTATATTTAAAGTGTTTAAATATGAATTTAATAATGAGAAATTAATATAAAGATTAATTAATTAATTTATATTTGATATAAATTGATTAGAAGAAGAGAAATAATTATTTTGGGTTGAGAATTCAAAATTAAGATACAAGGGCATTTTGGTCATTTCACAGGGTGACATGTGGCACCATGAGATGGTGACACATGTCATTACACATAAGCTTGCCAATTGTCTTTTAATCATGTAAGATGATTAAAATTAAGATTAAATATAGGTTTGACACTTGGCACAAAGTGATTGGGTCAATCAAACCTAGAGCCAATCAGAAGGTGACATGTGGCAAGGGTTTTAAGTGGTGACCTAACTATATAAGTGTTGTTATGAAAAGAAAAATCATAACCAGCTGCTACCTCCCTTTGTGCCACCACCCTTGAGGCCCCCATTCTCTCTTCTTCTTCATCTCTCATCAATTCCAAGAGATTAGTAAACAATCTCTTGAATTAAAAATACTAAAAATTATTTCCAGTGTCCTGTTTACATCTTTAATCTCTTAAAAGGCAAAACTTGATTTTCTAATTAATAGAAAAAGCTTTAGAAGCTATTCAAGGGCTGCCATAGGTGATCTTGGTGTGGACAAGCTAGAGGGACAACATTTGGTGTCCTAAAGACACATCCTAAAGGTGCCAAATACACTGCAGTGCAGCAAGAGGTTAGTGCACTTGTTCTTGATCTAATCTAGGGTTCTAAAATTAATCTAATTAATTCTAAAATCTTGAATGGCAAATATAGATCCAAAAACATATTAAAAGAGTTTTAATATGTTGTTTATCATTGAAATCAAATAGATAAAAATAAATCTTGCATGATGCATGTGACCCTAAGTGAAAATTTTTGAATTCAATGATATAAACTTGTGTTTTTCATGCTTCCACTCCTTCAAGTTCCTAAGCCAAAGGACCATCCATCTATAGGCACCAAAAGGGTGTTTAGAAACAAATTAGATGAGGATGGAAACATAACTAGGAATAAAGCTGGGTTTGTAGCCAAAGGCTATAACCAAGAAGAGGGCATTGTGTGACTCTCCTTACCCATTTACAGTATAGCCTAGTAAGATATGTCACACAGTGTACCGGAATACCCTATTTTATCTCAATCATTTTATTCTTCCTTAATTTATTTTTATCATAGTTATGAAGTACAATTTGTGAAATATAATTCATTTAAGTCATCTATTGAAATTATAATTTATTTGAGGTTCCACAAATTTTATAGAAAATCTAGTAGAATGCCGGCTAAAAATGGATAAAACAGTTCTTCAGAACCTGTAAAAAACACTTTCAAAATTTTCAATCAATCCCAAACTCCATTTCATCAATAAAATCTCAATATTTTTCAACAACATTTCCATTTCTCATTCATTCATTTCATATGATATTTATATAAAAGTCATAAATAAATATTCACTTTTTATTTATAAATACAATTTCCATTATTTACATCAATACCCAAAATACATTACATAAGTCTTAATTACACATGAGAAAATAAAAGTTAATTACAAAATACCAAAATAAAACCTAGTGTCCTACTAATGCACTGATGACGGTGAGGTGACACGGACACTATGCAGAGCTGCAGAAGATCTCACACAGTCTGTGATCTACTGGGCTCTTGGTCGGTCTCTCCAGAACCTACGCGTGGCAAAAAGCAACGCCCTAAGCAATAATGTTTCATGGTGCCAATAATAAAATAAAAAGAAATAACAGAAAATAAATATGCAGTGCATGTCCTAATGTCTTATGCAAACAATTTTTCGATCATTATTGGTAATCTTATTTATTTTGTTCTTATTATATTCATAATTTCATTAAATTTATCCACTTCCATGTTTTTGGTTGCCCAAGTAACCTATACTGGATGACTGGACTAGATAAACGGGTAAACTGGTATTGGGTATCTAGTACCTCAGGCCGTCACACTATTGGTTACATATGCATCTCCCGGTGTACAATAGAACAACTAATAAGCTGTAATAACATTAGGCACAAGGCCAAGTATCAACACAATGTCAGAATAGTTAAAAGCCATAAAATTACAGAATGGAATAATGCCATGTGCAGTACTGCTAACTGAACCCCATTGGCATGCCAACCTATCCAAACTAGTCTTGCTCGGTATACTAGGGCATGTTACACTTTTAAATTGTACAATTCTTGAAATTTAAGTTTATGTATTACAATTCATTTCATTAGTCAACTAAAATATTGATTTTTGTATAGACAGTAGGTACATTGGTTCTAATACTCCCAACATACCACATTTTGCATTCTAAAATTGTTAGTATTGGTTGCCAATACCATTTTTAAGCTTAGTGTTAGTTATTCAAAATTTTCAGATTTCAAGCCTTATATTTACTGTTCCATTAGTCATTTATACAGTAGGAATTTGGAAAATTTTTCTTCATAAAAGTTGTTCCTTATTTTGTCTAGTTACATTTATTTTTTTGAATCACTCCATTTGGAGTTTTATAGCTCAAGTTATGGCCTAAACACCATAACTGGCTAGATTAGACAAAATCGAAAAATCTGGGCAAAACTGGTTCTGTCAAATTTGGTAACCTAAGTTTGGTTGGCAATTTGACTAGGTTATGGTCAGAAATTGGATTTGTGTTCCTCATGAAAGTTGTAGGTATATGTCTCAGCTTTCTTCTGGTAAAAGTTCAGGTCAATTGGACCTTTTTACACTGAGTGATGACCAAATGAATAAACACTGTTCATTTAGTCATTTTGCCCAGGCAGAATGCAGGTCACCCGGATTAGGGTAATTCTTAGGTTAACTTGATTTGGTTTTCTGGGCAAGATTTCTATACCAAAGTTGTGCCACTATGTGTCTAGTTTCATGTCCAATTGGCCTTGCACCAATTGAACCTCTACAATTCCATTTATAACTGCCCAAACCTACTGGACTCATGCTCAGTCCTGCAGGTCAGCCAACGCAGCTCACCCATACACAAATGCCAAGCCTCAACTCACTTCATTTCCTCCTCACACACATTCAAATGGTCACTAATTGACCATTACAAGGTTAATAAACCATCACATGAGCAAAGCCTAGAATTGTTCAAGTGTCGAATTTTTTTCATTTCCCACATGCACAATTCTTGCATTTCATTTACTCAATTATGTTCATTCCCTCATCCACTACCAAAGGCTGCTCATAACCATTTTTCTACCAAGCAAAATCATCAAACCACCCTAGCTAACCCTAGCTGCCAAAATTGTAGCGTGCACACACACACTTGTTTATTTTATTTTCTTACATTTCTTACACAATTCATGCCCTTAAACATGAATTAAAGCAAAAGGAACTAAGATTGGACACTAACCTTGAATGGAGCAGAATTTCAAGCTACCCAAACTTCTTTTTTTCTTTCTCTTTTGGCTGCCTAGAGGATGTTCAAGTTGCTACATTAATTTTTTGTGAAGCTAGGTAAGGAATTCAAGTGAAATTTGGTGAGCTAATGAAGCTTTGGCGTGTTTTAATGGAGGTTTGGGTGGGAGGAGAGGGAAACGGCTGGTTTGTTGAAGGTGATGGCTGCTGTTTTCTTTTTTGATTTTTTCTATATACTTATCGCTTTTTATTAGTTTATTTAAGTGTTAGTTAAATGTGATTGGTGGGATTTGCTTAATGACATCATAATGATGTCATAAATGAGCCTTTTATCTCATTTCCTATTTTTTTCTTCTCTACTCATTTTTAATTTAATTTTTAGCAATAATTATTCATATTTTATGTCATAATAATTATTTACTTAACTGGACAAGTCGGCCAAAAATCACCTCTGAAAGCGAAATGACCAAAATTCCCTCCGTTTGGCTTAACAGACTAAAATTGTCTGTACCGATTGAAAAATTTTTCTAAGCATTTTCTTGGCATTCTAATGCCATAGAAACCTCAATGACCCTTCTCTGGAGTCCCAAAAATTATTTTATGAATTTTTCCCCAGGTCTAGTCCTCCTAGTTGCGAGAACCGCTACTTCCCATCGGGTTACCCATCGCTAGGGCATCGGCTTGTTTAACTTGGTTGTATTTTATTTCTAAAATTTTTCCTAAATGTTTCTTATTAATATTTGAGTTAATTATGATTCCTCACTTTAATTTAAATGTTTTTTCGGACGTTCTAACTGTTCGGACCCATACTGGTCACCGGAACAGTAGAATGTACAGAGTTACTACAAGAAGGGTGTTACACATTGACTATGATGAAACCTTTACCCTTGTAGCTAGATTAGAAGCTATTAGAACCTTGCTTGCATATGCATCATACATGAATTTTAAGCTTTTCCAAATGGATGTTAAAAGTGTTTTTCTAAATGGTTTATTGATGAGGAGATATATATTGAGCAACCTCCTCGTTTTGAAAATCATAAGTTTCCAAACCATGTTTTTAAATTGATTAAAGTCTTGTATGGTTTGAAACAAGCTCCTAGAGCTTGGTATGAAAGGCTTAGTAACTTTCTTTTGCAAAATGGTTTTTCAAACGGAAAAGTTGATACAACTCTTTTTGTTAAAAATCATGTAAATGACATCCTTGTAGTACAAATATATGTTGATGATATTATATTTGGTGCTACTAATGATTGTTTGTATGAAGAGTTTGCTAATACCATAAAGAGTGAGTTTGAGATGAGCATGATGGGAGAACTCAAGTTCTTCCTTGGGCTTCAAATCAAGCAAGCTAAGGATAGCATCTTTATCAACCAAGCCAAGTACACCAAAGAATTGACCAAGAGGTTTGGGATGGAGAATAGAAAGCTAAGTAGAACTCCAATGAGCACAAACACCAAACTTGACAAGGATGAAAAAGGAAAACTGGTTGATGAAAAGCTCTATAGAGGTATGATTGGTAGTCTCTTATATCTCACAGCTAGTAAACCAGACATTATGTTTTTCGTATGTTTATGTGCACATTTTCAATCATGTTCTAAAGAGTCTCATTTGCATGCTATTAAATGTATTCTCAAATACTTGAATGGTACATTGCATTTAGGTCTATGGTATCCTAGAAATGCATCCTTTGATTTATGTTCCTACTCGGATGCCGACTTTGCTGGAAGCATCCTTGATAGGAAGAGTACCTCAAGTTCTTGTCAACTCCTAGGACACTCTTTAGTTTCTTGGTGTAACAAGAAACAAAACTCAGTTGCACTTTCCATGGTCAAAGCCGAATATGTAGCTGCGGGTCTTTATTGTAGCCAAATACTTTGGATCAAACAACAATTGAGAGATTTCAAAATATCTCTTGATCACATACCTATTAAATGTGATAACACAAGTGCAATTAATTTGACTAAGAACCCCATACAACATTCTAGAACCAAGCATATAGACATTAGACATCATTTTATACGTGATCATGTATTGAACAGTGATGTTGTTCTTGAGTTTGTTGATACACATCACCAATTAGTTGATATCTTTACAAAACCTTTGTGTGAAGATAGGTTTAATTTCATTAAGAGAGAATTAGGCATGCTTGACAACCTTGATGCTTGAGATTGTGATTCACTGTTCACATTACTGCTCACGTTACTGTTCACATTACTGTTCATATGAACAAAATATGGGTTTCCTATTTTTGGCTACCATATGATCACAATACTATTCCTCATTAATTTAGATTATTCTCCTTGATTGTTTTATGAAGGTTATTTGCCAAAATTCAATTGTTGATTTGAATAGACTCCTTGATAGTTTTACAAGTCCTATGAAAATGAAATTAGTGAATTTGTATTAAAGTCTTCTTGGCTCTTTGTAGGCTATTCTTGATAATAGTTGTTTATGCTGCCTCTAGATTGAGCATACACTAGATAGGTGGTTTGAGTGTCTGAACAATATAGTTATGTTCATGATAGGATTCAAATCCAAAAAGCTATGCCTTGTTTTAGAATTGCACCTTGTAAGTTTGCCATTATATGAAGTGCTCTTGTAATCTTTGTATATTGCCATATGTTCTTATATCTTTTTGCATGATGGTATCTTTCCTTCTATAGTGTATTTTGATGATGCTAAAAGTGGGAGATATATAGCTAGTGGATGAATTAGCTAAGTGGATGAATAATTTCAAATGTTAAGCTTTAAACATGATATATAAATAACGATTTAGTGGGATACATGTTTTGGGTATACTTATGTGATGCTTCTTGGAAATCCTTTGATACATATTCTAAATTGTTTTTGATATAAAAATAACTTTGCATCATCATTCACCTAGGACTCATGGCATTGCATTCATTGAGTCAAAGCCTCTCTTATGTGCTCTCCAAATTCTATTTATTAAGGCACAAATTGTTTTTGAAAGGGGGAGTACATTAAGGGGGAGAATTTCTGAAAAACACACACTTTACTTGTGCTTAATTTTTCTCATCTACTAATTATTTGTCATCATCAAAAAGGGGGAGATTGTTGGACCTAGGTGTCTTAACCCATGTTTTGATGATAATAAATAATTAGTGTGCTACTAATATACTTTGAAAGTGTTTGTGTTGAGTTTGTAGGTCCTAGATTCAAAATTGCCAAATTGCTTCAAATCAAGGTTAAGGAAGAGCAAGATAAGGAAGCAAACATTTATGGGACTCTACAATGTAACTTTTATTTATTTTGTATCTTGTAAATCTCATTTTATTAATTGTGTTAGCTCAAGTCTAGGTGGTACTAAAAATATCTTGTTCAACTTAGTTTTCACCTAATTCTTTATCAAGGAAAAATTAAATAAATTTTTCAAAAATACAAAATTAATTTTGAAAAGTATTTTTGTTGCAAAATACATTGAATTAGCTTTCCAATGGCTCAAACGGATCAAAAATCTGAGTTTAGATCAAAAAGTTATGAGTTTTTTAAATTCTTAATTTCTTAGTATCTTTACTTGTAACATTTTCTTGATTAAGGGGGACTAAAATGAAATTTTTAAATTTGAGAAATGAAAATTTGTTTTTTAAAGTGTTTTCATTGAAAAGTTTATCAAATTAGCTTTCCAATGGTTCAAACAGATCAAAAATCTGAGTTCCGGTCAAAAAGTTATGCATTTTTGAAACCTAAGTGCCCTTTTGACACTTTCTGTCCAGAGAGCACTTAGGCAGCCGAAAGTGGGAAGTTCGATTGCCAAAATTCACTCTTTAAATCATGGTCTTTTAGTGTTAAAAGTTATTTTGTCCGGAGAGCACTCCGAAAGCTAAAAGTAGGAACTCCGGTAGCCGAAAGTATGAACTTCGGCAGCTAAAAGTGACTTTTCAAAAGCTATTTTTTTTGCTCTTCAACCTTCGGTAGCCAAAGTAAATAGCTCAGGCAGCTGAACCTGGATTTTTGCAACTCGATAAAACAGAGCTCTGGGTAGTTGAACGGCTAGTTTTGCATTTAATGCAACCCCAAAGGCTATTTTCTCGCAAAAACTATAAATAGGCACCATTTATAACTGGAAACAAGTTTTGACACAACAATCTTTTGAAAATTTATTTTGTTCTAAAGATTTTCTTCATTTTCTCTCTCTAGAATTTGAGCTACCATAGTTAATGTTCAGAACTTGATATTTGAGTTTAAATTATTTGTTCTGAGAGTTCATTTAAGGTTGTTGTGAGCACTTATTATAATTTTGAGTATGATATAGCTTTAAATAGCTCTTGAGTGTAAAGGGATTTATAAAAGAGCAAGAGTTTGCTCTTGTGGTAATTGTAAGTAGTTTATTCTTCACCCAAAGAAGAATTTTAGTGGAGTTAACTCTCAAGGAGGACTTTGAGGAGAGGACGTAGGCTTGGAATAGCCGAACCTCTATAAATCTCTTGTGTTATCATTCTTCCTTTTCTCTTCTTTGTGTTTAAATTTCTTTTAATATTTAATTTTGCAATTAGAACCCAATTCATCTCCTCTCTTGGGTTGCTACAAGGGACAACAGCTTTAAAAAAAATTTTGCTTGTCTCATAGCTTATAGTTTACGAGCATGCAGATATTAAGCATATCACCTAGTTTTGTGCTCTGACTTTTAGATTAAATGACTATGGGAAATAATTACACTAAACGCAGTTTCGTCAATCTCACTTCCAAACTAAAAGGCAAGTGAGTTGAACAACATTTTGATTGATTGCAAAATAAGTACAAGACTTGAAATTAAATGCAAAGGCTTGAAAAAATAAAGACTGATAAAAGTAAAAGATAAATAGATTGCTAAGTCTGATTTAAGTTATTTGGTTGAGTTATTGGGGGTCTTCACGTTGCTGTTCATCTAACATTAATAGCTCTCCTTGCAAATACCTGGAAGAATTTGGAAGACCCACCTTCACATTTTGCAGTTGCCAGCAGTTACCTGCCCACTCCTTGGAACTGCTAATAACTTTATTTATCTCAGTTAATCACCATATAACTCCTCCAGATATTTATTTATAATTATCTTAAGACATTAATTATTCAAATTAATAAAATAAAATTAATTAAATTAAATTTACAAAGAAATTAATTTAATTAATCTTTAAGCGTACAAACAATTAATAGATTAATTAATTATTTTAATGCAAGCAACTATATTTTTAAAATATATGGACCAACTAATTTATTTTACTAAAATAGAGAGATTAAATAATAATATTTTTTAAAATATAAAAATCAACTAATTAGTTTACTTAAAATAAAGAGACTAAGTAGTAGTTTTAATAGTATGAATAATGAAAAAGTTGATGAAGGAGCTAAATCGTTTAATGGAATTAAAATATAAATATTAAATAGTGTATTTTTTAAATATAAGGATTAAATAATTAATTTCATTAAAATATAAAAGATAAATAAGTAATTTTCTTTATAATATTTATTCTCTATTTAATTTTTTTTTTCTAAGTGTTTCTTCGACTTTATTTTCTTAAAACCCCTTTGTAGGAAGAAAAATTATAAAAATTTTGTTTTTCCTTTTAAAAGAGCATGTATAGTCATGTTGATCGTTAAATTCGTTATTGTTTCATTCTATGCTAATTGTTCTCTTTTGAGATTTGCTTTACACGTTGATATTCAATTTATTATTTTTTTTTGTTTAATTTATGTAATGATTCTCTCAAAAATATATAATTTTTTATTATTTTCTTTATATATAATATAATATTATCATAATATATTAATTTTAATAATTAGCTAAATTTATTTTTTTTATTATTATAATACCAAATTAATTATGATTATTGTGTTTTACTCTAAATAAAATTGATTTTGGCTTGTATTCTTTTAATGCAGAACCGAGATGTAAACTCCCACTTTGCTCCATGTTTTAAACTACAAGAAATTATTCATTCTTATATATAAGCAGAGGTCAAATTTTGCAAGGTTCAACGCATAACACACGGAAATAATTGGTTTATTGTCAATATTAAGATTGATTTGTTTACAATAGTGACTAAAAAAATAATCAGTTTAGTAACTGATTTTTGTAATTGACTAAAATTAATTATTAATAGTAATTAATTCTACAATTAATTTTTTATTTTTATTTTTTTATAAAATAATTAATTTTTAAAAATTTAGTAACCAATTCAAAAATTGATTATTAAATCAATTATCATTAAAACCGATTTATAGTTGATTGCTAAATCGGTTGCTAATTGATATTAAAAAAATTTTGAATATATAATTTATAAGTAATTTTGATATATACAGGCTTTTTAATTTCTTTTATAAAAAAATCGACGATATCTCTTTCAAGACATTATACTTTACATCAAGAGTTAACGTCATTTTAATCGTACTTATTGTCTTTTGTTCCTCCTAATTATCATCCTTAATAGTCGCCGATTACTTTTTGTTCAATACTTTGATCAATCCTTATTACACAGTAAAATAATTCACTGTGCTTTACTACAAATTAAACTTATTTTTTCCATTAAATGGCTCCACCTCATATTTTATGTTAAGCATCTTGAACCAATATCACTTATTATGAAAAACACACCCATACAAATTAAAGAACACAAAATTTAACTTTAACATAATTCAATAGAAGCCTATTCTAACAAACAAATCCACAGGAAAAATAATTACAACTACTAATTATTTTTTTCTCTTACAAATCACTCACAAATAACCACACATGACACTCAAATGACACTCACAATTTAATAGACTAAATCGCAATTTTCCACTAACCAATTGGCCTTCCACTGCATGCCTTTTATAGGCCACGGCTTGGGGCACATTGACATCTTGAAAACAACAATTTTTATTTAACTTCTTTTATGTTTTTTTTTTTTCAACTTATTTCTAAATAAAATTTTAACTTCCCAATTAATTTATAATTTCAAATCCTAATTTAATTTATACTTAGGATTTCAATATATTCAAATTGCACAAATTAACATTTCAATAACTTAAAATTTGTTTATTTAAAATTATTAATTTATAAAAATATAATTTTTCAATTTGATAAATATCTTATCAGCATAAATAATTTAAAAATTAATTATTAAAAATTATTAAGGAATTTTATATTACTAAAATTAAAATTTAAGAAGTTTTATATTATAAATTGAAGTTTAATTATACTACTATTATATATTTTTAAATTAAGGTGTTGTCTATATAATTTATCCTATAAAAATTATATAAAATTGGTGTGAACCGGGATTATTATATGCAAAGGAAGCCACAAGCGAAGCTTAAATTCACTTAGCTTTTGAAGGACAAAGCCATAATTGTGTGAAAGTTTAATACGCCTTGGAATTAATTTATAGAATCTTATCATTACATCTTTATCTTTCTTAAATAGTTGATTCTAACTACACTATAAATGTAAGTTTAACAAAACAACTAATTAGGTGTTACTTAATTATTATTAACCTATTAAATTCTTTTTTTTTTTATAAAATTTTATTTTGATAAAAAACTTAATTAAGTGAAAATTAAATATAAGTAGGATTAAGAATTTAAATATATATAACTCTAAAATTAATCTTTTTAAGGAAAATAATTTAAATAATAGAAAAATACTATAATTGTAAATTATATAAATGATATGAAGAGTATTTAAGGCAAACCCAATGTTTCTCCTCACATTTGTACATTACTAAGTCTTTGAAGCACATCAAGTAATTTATAATTATTTTATTTATATAAATAAATAATAAATATTAAATTTAATTTTAGTATATGATATTAAATGTCATATTATTTAAGTTAATCCTATAAATAAAAGTGTTTATGGATTTATAAACTACTATTATAAGAGATTAAAAGTTATTATATCTTTAACTATGTTATATATTTTTTAAAATTATGCATAATTAATCTAATTATTAATATATAATATTAATATAATTATTAAATTCCATATAATAAAATATAAATTATGATATAATTAATGTTTTAAAGTGTGAATGTGTAAAAATATTGCTTAAAATTTAAAATAATAAATTAATATTATATATGAGTTAACTCATGCTATTAAGTTTATTCAAAATTTATATTCTAAAGAAAATAAATTTATTTTTTAATATTCTAATATTTCTTGATAGTTTAAAATTAGTTGAGATTATATTTGTTAGGTTAACGTAAAAGAAGATTATTTTGTAAAATTACAAATTATTATGAGAAAAAAAAAGTTTTATTAGAATTGTATGTAAAATAAAAAATATATCATTTAGATTTAAATTAATGAAAGTGGAAGTATAACAATTAAATAAAAAATTATGAGCCTCTAATTAAATATGAATAGTTAATTTCATTTATAATTCCTAATATCCCCTTAACTCCAATTTGTATTATAAAAATTCTCAAAGTTCAATTTGAGCTTCTCTAAAATTCTTGTGATTTACTATTACAGGTTTTCAAGTTAACTCATAGCTAATTTCACTAATTGTCTCTCAACTCAAATAGGTTTATCATAATCATTGTTTAATTTTATAGTCAATTTAATTTATTTTCAATTTATTTAAAAAATCATATTTTTAGAAATAGTTTAACATTTTTACAAATATTTACAATTAATTATTTAATTTATCATATAAAAATATTATTTTACATATATATATATATTTATTTATTTATTTCGATTTTAGGTAAAGATTTGTCTAATTTATCGTAATTCATTTGATTAATTTTAATGTAAAAAAAATTAATAGCATATAATTATTTTACTTTATTTTAAAAACATTTAAATCCTAATTAAGTATGAATGATTTATTTTTTTTTATATTGATTGATATTGCATATAATTTTTGTCTTTATTTATTAAATTAGCAAAATAATATATTCAATCTTAATTATTATTTAGTACATCTTGTGTTAAAATTATTTATATATTAAATTAAATTTCAAAATTTTTGTGAAAGAAATTAAAGTTTAGGCACGCGTGTGTGTGTGTGACATATTTATTGAAATTAGGGGATAACAAGTGAAATTTAGTTATAACTTGGAAACCTGTGATAACAGGTTATAGGAATTTTAATAATACTCAAATTGAATTTTAGAAATTTTTATAATATAAATTAAAATTGAGAGATATTATTAATACAATCAACTACGTGGAAGAACTGTCAATGAAATTAATCCTAAATATGAGAGAAAGTTAGATTTATTATACAAATTTATAATTATAATATAAATTTCATAATTTTAAAATATTATAAATACATACATTTTTTAAATAATTTTTTATTAATTCATATATGTATAATTTTATAAAATATAATCAAGATGAAAAATAAAATCTATGGCACGTTATTCTCATCCTTTAAGAGTTTATTATTATTATTATTATTATTATTATTATTATTATTATTATATTCAAAACAGGTATTATAATAATAATAAGAAGAAGAAGAAGAAGTTTTTATTACCATTTTGATATCAAAATCAAGCAGTAAAGCAAAGAATCTATTTATGGTACCGGTTGATACTTAATATATAAGTTTTTTTTATTTTATTGGGATAATTTTTTTTTTAAATATGCTTCTTTGTTAGATTTACTTTAATAAAAACTTCCACAGATTAGTGTTGGTAAATAGCCTACTTTTGAATATTTAGATTTTTTTTTTATTTTTCAATCATTTTATTTAATTACTTTTTTGAAATTGAGATTTTTTAATATTATTATGACTGAGTATTTTTAACTATAAATATGTACAAAAATTTAATTGAAAGAAAAGACTTTACTGAAAATTTATGATTTGCTATAAATCTATTCTGATAATTAAGTTAGAAGTTTGAAAAAGAAAACATTACAAAAAGCAGATATATGATATATCTAATTTAAGGTATATTTATAGTGTATAAATTATATTATATGCAACTTCACTAAAAAAAATCAGTTATACAATCGATTTTTCTAATAGACTAAAATTAATTATTATTAGCAATCGATTTTACTAGATTTTTATAATAAAATAACTAATTTTAAAAAAAATTAATAATTAATTCAAGAATTGATTTCTTAGTTACTATTAGCAATTGATTTATAATTAGTTGCTAAATTGATTATTAATCTATATAAAAAAAATCTTAAATATATGATTAGTAATCGATTTTAAAATCGATTGCTAAATTAAAGAGTTATTTTAATTGGTTTTAAAATTTTGTAATTGATTTATAATTAGTTAAAAAAAAAGTTATTATTAATAATCAATTTAAGTCGATTGCAAAAATCGGTTACTAATAGCAACTAACAATCAGTTGTTAAATTTTTCTTGTAAATTTTTTTTTTAATTTGTAATTGTTTTGCAAATCGATTGCTAATAATAACTGATTTTTTTAATCGAATAAAATCAATTTTTAGTAGCAACCGATTTGCAATCAATAGACAATTGGTTACAAAATTTTCTCTCAAAATTTTCTGCTCAATTTTTTTTTTAAATAGCAACCGACGATTGGCTACTATTATTAATTGCTAACTCACTTATGTAAATTACTACTCATTTTCTTTTTCCATTACTCATTTTCTTTTTCTTTTTTTTCCTTTTTTTATTATTTTTTTCTTTTTTATTTATTTTATTTATTATTTTTTTATTTTTTATCTATTTTCTTTATCATCTTTTTCTTTCTCGTTAATTTTCATTTTATATCACTTTTTTCTTTTCATTTTTTATCTATTTTCTTTATTATCTTTTTCTTTCTCATGTATTTTCTTTTTACATCAATTTTTTCTTTCTCATTTTTTTCATTTTTTCTCTTTTTTATTTAATTTTTTTATTATACTTTATTTTTTTTCGTTAATTTTGTTAGTAAAATTATTTGTAGTACTTAATTTTTAATACTAATTAATTTTTTTCTTAATTTGTTATAATATATATATATATATATATATATATATATATATATATATATATATATATATCAATTTTTGTCACTAATTTGTCTTATAAATATATTTTATATTTAATTTTTGTTATTATTGTGATTAATAATTATTATTGGTAATTTTTGATAATATTTTTATATTAATTTTGTAGTACTAATTTTTCATTAACAAAATTTATTATTTTAATAATTTTTAAAATAATTTATTTATAAAAATTTTTATTTTTTATTTAAATATTTAATTTTTTTTAAATTAGCAACCAACTTATAAAGCCGTAGTAAATTGCCAAACTAAAGACACCGATTTTGTTGCAATCGATAATATATCGATTGCTATTAGCAAAAAATTTTCGATTGTTAAATCGATTGCTAGTAATAAATGATAAATTTTAATTAAAAATTATTTTTTTTTTAAATTTGATTATTTTAGAAATTGATTCGATTTTTAGTTGCTAAATTAATTATTATTCAGTCAGTTACTAATTGATTAGCAACCAGTCTCATTTCAACGGACTAAATCGATTACTAAATTAATTAAAAATTAATTTTAATAAATTAGTAATTGATTCGGTGATAGCTAATTTTTTTTTTTATAATCATTATGACTTATTTAAAAGTAATTCGATTATATATATGAGTGATTTTATATCAATTATTTTATATCAATGGTAATTATTAAGGAAACACACATACGTACTGAATAGAGAATATACACACCATTAGACAAAACCATTAAGAAAAAAAAAATTATTTTTGATTAGAACATACAAATTATGGGAATGATATGACAAAGACCAAGATCTAAGTACAATTCAATGTAAAAAATGTAGAGACTACATAAATATGAATGTCTTGAAAAAGAAGTAAAATTTTTTACATGTTATGTGTTACCATAATTTTTCTTATTTTATCTAAAATTTTAATTTAGGTAATTTTGTTTAATATTATAAAATTATCATTTATTTTAATCTAATTAACTTAAATTTATCAAAATTGAAATTTTTACAAATAAAATAATTTTTGAAAATAAAAAATTATTATTTGCTTATCATCACATTAGACTTTATTAATTAATTTATTGATAATTATTAATAAATAAAATTTACTTTATAAAAATCAAATTGCAATGAAATTTTAAAATTAAATTATTAATTAAAATTTTAATAAAGAATTTTGACGTTATACATATTTCTTCTTCTTTTTTTTTAATAATAATAATAATAATACTAATAATAATAATAATAAGAAAAAAAGATCTCCATTGTATTGTATTAATGAGAATAAAAAGGATATTAATTTTCTGTAATTCAAATAATTAATTTATAATGATTACTTAAAAAAAAAATTAAGTGCTTCATTCGCAAAGCAATATAAACTAAAAAGTTGTTTTAATACACGCTATTTCTTATATAAATTTTATAATGATAAGTAAATTCAAAATTTTGCATGAATAAAAATGTGGAAGTTGAATTAAATAGAAACCGTAAATTGTATTTATTATAAATATTTATAATTAAAATTTTAAACTATAAATAATTAATAAATAAATATTTAAATAGCAGTAAAGTAATATTATAATTATATTAAAAGTATTTTTATCTATTTAAAAGTTTACTCCTCATTTATATATTTACATAATTATAATAAATATAAATTATAATTACAGAATAGATATAGATAATTTATTGTTTATTTTAAAAATAACTAAAATTTTGTGAATATAAAATACATTATGTTCAATATAATGAGAGAATATTATAATTTCTCCAATTTTTTTTATAGGAGAATTGTGATTCAGCAAGAAAAAAATGAAAATTTTGTGGACTTGAACCATTAAAAATTTAAAACATATTATACATTAGAATTCATATATTAAACAAATAACAAGTCTAAATAATTTTTTCAAAAAAAAAAAAAGTATGATCCACCGGAAACTCAGAACCCACGCGGCCACGTGAGCATTGGTAGGCAGCAGTTTTCAAAGTTTTACCTGTTGAAATTAGAACGAAACCAAAATGGCAACACAAACTGTACTCTGCTGCTCTTGCTACTTGTTCTACCCTCCTGCCCCGTGGTCCTCCCGATTGGATATTTGTCTGCGTCGCAGGCCAATCCCTAATACTACAACGCTCCAAAAACCTCAGAGTTGTAGGCATCAAGATCTAAGATCATCTGCGGTCGCGATGCTTCATCAAAATCCGGTGGTTTCCGATATCTGTGCTACTGGTTTATCCGTTGCTATTGCTCTCTCCGTTCTCCGCCTCTGGAAAGAAACCGCTGAACGACGCATCTTTGACCAGGTAAATGTCGTATTCATTTCTCTTTCTTCGTTAGACAGAGATGAGATTTTTTATTGGCTGTTTTCTTTTAGCCAAGCATTTACGATTTCTTTTAATATTAGGCTTTTGGCCTTTTGTTTTTGCCTAAATTAATAAATAAGTAAATAAAATTAGTCAAGTAGTGCTGCAGAAACAAACTATTAATGTAGTGCACACAGCTGTAGTAATATCGAAAAGTAATCCACAGCTAAAACAGTACACTTGTATCGCCGGCGCCGGTGGCCACTATGTTCTTAGGTGACCCCGTCGTTTCCGATGTTTGTGCCGCCGTTGCATCGGCCGCTGTCATTTTCTCACTTCTTCAACTGTGGAAAGAAACAGCCAAGCTTGGGCTCGACCAGGTTAATTGGCTATCATTGTGAATTTAGTGTTAATTTTTACTTCATTTGTTGAAATGTTGATTTTTTTTCCTCGTAAGAGCTTGTTTGTATAAACATGAATTGGAACTCTGTTCTTGTTGCCTCCGTGCTCTTGTATGTATTTTTGGTTAGCCACCAAGATCTCTTGAAATTTCATGTCAAATAAACCCTAAAGGAATTGGGGATTTTCTTTCGGTGGATACCTTGAAGCGACTATGTTAAGAAACTTACCTTCTTTGACTTTTGTAGTCCGATTGTTCTCTTTATCACTGCTTTGCCTCTAGAATTAATCTTCTCTCTGTATAACTGCCCTGCCTGTAGAATCAATCTTATACACAACTTTAATTTGTAGCCAAGACTAACTAGAAAACAAAATATTAGAGGGAAAACTAAAAGGTTCCATAAGCATCATATTTAGGATAAAATTGTATCACACAATCAGAAGCGGCACAATCTCTCTAATTTTCAATTAAATTTTATGTATATATCTTTCCTTCATATGATGATATGTAAGTTGAACTAATCTGTTGAAATGAGATCAAAAGAATTCAGTTTTCTCTGCAGATTTTACTATGTGCAAATCCCCCATCATCTGTCTCATAGGTTGCTTATATTCTTATCTTTTCCTGTTTAGAAACTGAATCGGAAGCTTGTGCATATAAGCATTGGTCTAGTTTTCATGCTTGGCTGGCCGATGTTCAGGTAAATCTCATGATTAGTGGAGCTTTGCATAATTTACATTTCTGGTTGAGAAATAGCTATCTCTAAACATTGCAGTTCAGGGCATCGTGGAGCAATTATGGCAGCTCTTACTCCAGGTGTCAACATATTCCGAATGCTTCTCTTGGGTTTAGGGATATGGAAAGATGAAGCCACAGTGAAATCAATGAGCAGATTTGGGGACCACAGGTTAAAACTTTGGATCAAAATTTATTTAGGTTTCCTCTTACAATGTGAAATATGTTAAATCTTCACACCTCATAGTGGCTTTCTTCTCAGTCTTCATCCTGCCCAGAGAGCTTATTTTTATTTTTCTCTGAATCAAATATTGGCTTTTAATTATCATATATGACATGTATTAAAAAGGGAACTGGTTATGTTGATAGTTACTTGACATTTTTTTTTTATATGGGTGCTATTATTTTGGAAGTAACTGAACTTCTTAAGATGAAGTTTTCTGAGCAGAGTGTGAAACAAGCAATCACTGAATTTTCTGTGACTTCTCAGTTTGTTCTTAGCTTTTCTATGCATCAGGGAACTTCTTAAGGGACCACTCTACTATGCTTTGACTGTTACTTTGGCTTGTGCAATCTATTGGAGGACATCCCCAATTGCAATTGCAGCAATATGCAACTTGTGTGCTGGAGATGGTACTTCCATCTATATTCTATATTTTGTTGTTTTATTGGACTCTTTTCTGTATGAAATTTTCAATGCAAAAGGGATACTTGAGACTCATTTTGTGCTGTAGCTGTGAAAATCCCTTCTGTTGGTTTCAGGAATTGCAGACATTGTGGGGAGGCGGTTTGGCAAAAAGAAAATCCCCTACAACAGTGATAAATCCATAGCTGGTAGCATTGCCATGGCACTGGCTGGTTTTTTAGCATCTGTCTTGTAAGTTTTGTCTCATTTCACATCCAGCTTTTGTTGATGTTGACTATGGATTGAGGCTTAGCAAACTGCATTGGTCTTTATTAGTGATTTGGTAAATCTGTGATAGGTTCATGCATTATTTTGCCTCATTTGGATATGTTCGTGAAAGTTGGGAAATGGCATTGGGTTTCTTAATGGTCTCGCTTGCCTCTGCCTTCGTAGAATCACTGCCCATAAGTACCAGGCTTGATGACAATCTCACAGTTACCTTAACTTCTATATTGCTAGGAAGCCTAGTTTTCTGATGTCGAGAACTAGCGTAAACTTCCAATTGTTGGCCAACTCATGTCATTTAGAAGCATTACATCGTTGTTGGTCACTTCATGTTTAGTTGATAATGTCTTCTTACTGTTTTCTCTGTGTAATGAGGATGGTCAAATGAAATACGCCGAATTATTGGACTTAATATTCTATTTGTTTTCTCTTTTGGTGATAAAAAAAACCACATGATATCAGTGTAAATTGCAGCAGTAGTCGCTAAATTTGTAACAGAATTCTATTCTGGTCATTAAATATCAATTTATTAAATTAAGTCACTAAATTTTATTTTTTATTGCAATTAAGTCCAATCTAACCAACTTTGTCAATTCATGAATGAAAATCTACGTCGGTCATTTTTTATTGTTTTCTTAGGTTAAATTCAAATAATTTGTGATTCATAAAATCAACTAACAGGGTTTTATTCTCTCTTAATGAGTTGAAAATCGATGTGAATTGGTCTTATGGGCTCCAAATAGTTGCAGATTTACATTAGCCTTTCGTTTAATGATCGATAATTTAGTGATTTAATTGTGATAAATAGATTATTTGTGATGAAAATAGAATTGAATAGTTAATTTAGTGAATATTGGTATAATTTAGGGTTAATTGCCAAAAAAATCTTGAAATTTGACAATTTTTACAATTAAATATTAAAGTTTGCATAATTGTCAATCAAATCTTACGTTTGATTGATATTTCAAATTAATTCAACCATCACGATGAAATGTCTCAAATAGTCATATTATTACTGTAGAAGTCACATCAGAAATCTCAAATTAAGATTAATTGTCAAAAAAATCATGAAATTCGCTAATTTTGTAATTAAAACTAAAGTTTACATAATTGCTAATTAAATTCTCACGTTTGATTGATGTCTCAAATTGATCCAATCATCAATAAATTATTAGTATGTGGTACTTGAGAGATAATTGTAATTACTTTTGTTTTGAATGATATTCAAACTAAAATGGAATCGGTGGATTTGATTTCAAATCAAATTAGCCTTTTTTCTTGCCTAATTGCCAATTAAACATTATGTTTGATTGATGTCTCAAATTGATTCGATCATCAATAAACCATTCGTATGTGGTACTTGGAAGGTAATTATAATTACTTTTGTTTTGAATGATATTCGAACTAGATTGGAATCGGTAGATTCGATTTCAAATCAAATTAGGCTTTTTTCTTTTTTCTTTTCATAAAATTTATTTTTAAAAATTTTAATTATTGAATTTGATCAAAATTGAAATTGAACTGAAATCAAAATCGAAAATAGATTATAATTGAAATAAAGTTAAAGACTATGTTTGGTTCAATTCAATAATAAAATTTATTTCATTTGCAAATAAATTTCATAATAAAATTTATTTATAAATAAATTCTTTTGTTTGGTATATTTTATATTAAATATGAAATTCATTTCAAATAAAATAAATTTTGTATTTAGCATGAGTAAAAAATTCAGTTCAAAATGTTATTATTCCAAAAATACCCTTCTAAATATATTATTGTATTTATCTTTATCTTTTTTTTTAAATTATAAGTATGAATATTTTAAATTGTTATAATGCCATTTATTTTTGTATGCATCTATTTGTTTATATATGTATTTGTATTTGTCTGTGTCTGTCTGTCTGTCTATCTACTTCTATATATGTTTGTGTCTGCATTTAAGTTTGTTTACGTCTACATATTTAGGTTTGTATTTATGTTTATGTTTGTATTTATCTATATATATCTTTCTTTCTATGTTTGTATATGTCTATCTATCTATATCTATATATGTTTGTATTTATTTATTTACGTTTGTATATGTCTATCTATTTATGTTTGTATATATCAATGTCTGTGTCTGTATTTGTATCTTTATTTGTCTGTCTACGTCTGTACATGTCTATATCTGTGACTGTTTGTTTGTTTGTATGTCTATGTCTATATTTATCTATGTTTGTTTGTATATATTTGTTTTTGTATTTATCTGTCTGTATTTGTATATGTCTATTTGTCTATATTTGAATATATTTGTATCTGTATGTTTATGTTTGTATCTATCTATTTACGTATGTATATGTTTATTTATGTCTGTATATGTCTATTTTTATCTAAGTCTATGTATGTGTCGTTTGTATATCTGTGTTTGTGTCTATGTCATTTGTGTATCTGTGTTTGTGTTTATGTTTGTATTTATGTTTGTTTGTATTTATACTTATATCTATATATGTCCATGTCTATGTTATTGTCTATTTCCATTTCTGTATCTATGTATACTTGTATTTTTATGTATCTCTGTTTTATATGCAAAATAAGAGAACATAAATGAGAAAAGAAAAAAGAAATAAAATGATATATATATATAATAAAAAAAGTAATTTTGTCACTTAAAATATATTTCATTTTAAGTTTGAAATTTGTTTACAAATATTATCAATTATAATAGAATTTAGTTTAATTATAATAAATTTCATAGGATTGATTTTTCATAATTCTAATTAAATTTTTATTTAAACCAAATATTCAACCTTCAAACTTATAAATGTATCTTACAAAATCTTGTGAAATTGATTTTTCATAATTCTAAATAAATTTTTATTTAAACCAAATATTCAACTTTCAGACTTATAAATGTATTTTACAAAATTTTGTGAAATTTATTTATGTAATATGCCCATTTTTAAATGCAAATTTCCAAGTACAATTCTTGAAATTTGATTTAATGAAAAAAAAGGTAATATTTATTTAATTTCAACTAAAACTTTAGTGAAAAGCTTTAGTGGGAAATCAAGTTGGCATTTTTCTAAAATTAAAAAATTATGAAATCCTTTATCTTAGTATTGAAAAAGTATATTTTAAAAAGAATAAGATGATTCGAGAGGTTAAGAAAAAATCAAATGATTTCTGGCTGTTTTAATTCTGTGTTGTTACTTCTAAATTAAAGAGAAATTTAAAATGATATGAAATGGTGAAAGTATACACTTTTGATTAAAAAAAAAAAAAATACACACTCTTTCCTTGCGCTCTCCCTACATGTCCCTTTTTTTTTTCATCAAATTTTATTACTATGAATTTAAATAATATATAATTAGATTTTAAATAATTTTAAATTTTAAAAAATAATATTTATGATAAGTTTAAACATTCAAATCTTTTTAGATAATTATTTAAATATAAAATATATATTTTTATAATAATATTTATATATTATACGTTTTTGGTAAAATGGCTTTGAGATCGAATTTGAGAACTTAAGGTCCTTATTAAAATTTCAAAATATAAGCTTTTTTTTTTGTAAGAAATTCAATTCTCACTAACAAAAATTCATTGTTGGATTTAAGGTTGTACACTTTTTTGGAGTTTCAAACAAAATTGAAAAACCAAATCAAAACTGAAAAAGAACCGTCACTTAGGAATCGAGCTAAACTTATTTTCTTATTTTGGTTTGGTTTTGGTTCTTCATCAAGAACTGAAATCAAACTAAAACTGGACCAAACCAAACTCAACTAAAACCGAACTGAAAAATCAATTTTATGCATATATTTTTTTAATATCTTTTTAGATATATTATATAATTTCAATAAAATTAAAAAAAAGCATATCCACAAATCTCATGAAACAACATATCTACAAATTTATAAATAATTTAATCCCAACAAAAAATATATCCACAAATCAAGTATTAAACTATCTTATTTTTTACTTGAAAAGATATTAATTATAATCTACAAAATTTTTATGAATAATATCTATTATATTAAAATTAAATTTATTTTTAATACTTATTATTGTGAATTAAAATTTAAACTTGTGACACCCCTTATTCGTCTGCAGTGTAGCCGAGCAAGATATGTCACAGTATGCCGGAACACCATATTTTATCTCAATTATTTTTATCCTTCCTTAATTTATTTATTCATGGTTATGAAATGCACTTTGTGAAATTTAACTCATTTAAGTCATTTATTGAAATTTTTAAGTTTATTTGAAGTTCCGAAAATTTTATAGAAAATCCGGCACAGTACCAGCTAAAAATGAAGAAAACAGTTTTTCAGAACCTGTGAAAAACACTTCCAATAGTCATTCTATTCCACAACTCCTAATTATCACATCAATTTTCAACAATTTCTCAATAATTCTTCCATTTGTCATTCATTCATTTAACATCATAATCATGTACATTTCATTTATAAACACAAATTTACAAATACTGACATTCATACTAAATTATATTACATGAGTTTTAATTTATACATGAGAAAATAAAAGTTTGATTACAAACAGTACAAACAGTATAAAATACCAAAATGAGATCTAGCATCCTACCAATGCACTGTAGCCTGTGAGGTAACACGGATACTATGCAGAACTTTGAACGACCTCACCCAGTCTGTGGTATACTGGGCTCTCTGTCCAAATCTTCAGTATCTACGCATTGCAAAAGCGACGCGCTAAGTATAAAGCTTAGTGGTGCCAATAATACAAGAAAAATATAATACGCAAATAAAAGTAAAAATTTCCTAATTATTGTGCTTATAATAAATAAATAATTACTAACTTATTGTTTAGTCGTAGGCTAATTATATCTTATGATATTAACTCTTCTTATCATTTTATTAATCGTTTTCTTGATGATTTTGAGCCTTTTTTTATTGTTATCATTATTGTTCTTTATCTTGATATTTAATTTCCTTACTTCCTTTAATAATCAATTCAATTTCATTTATACTTTTCCGTGCCCAAGTAACCTATAAGAATTGACCGGACTGGATAAACGGGTAAACTAGCACTGGGTATTAGGTACCTTGGGCCGTCACACCATCAGTCACAATGTGTCTCTTGGTGTGCAAACATAATGGCTAATAAGCCATAAAAACAATAAGGCATAAAGCCAAGCATAACATCATAATCAGTATAGCCATAGGCTATCATATCACAGAATGGCATGAAGCCATACGCAGTACTGCTATCAGAACCCTATTGACATGCCAACCTATCCAAATCAATCATATTATGCCTATTAGGGCATATTACAAAGTTATTTCTTGAATATTTATACTTAACATGTAAGGTTACTATTCATTTGGTCATTTAAGTCAAAATATTGACTTTCTCATATAATAGTTACATGAGTTTTAATCACATAGATTTACCACATTTTGGTTCCCAAAAGTGTTGGCATTAGTTGTCAATCCATACTTCTAACCAATGGAGAATAAATCAAAATTTCAATTTTTGGGTGCTAGAGTTCACTGTTCTATTAGGCTATTCTACAGTGAGAATTTGGCCAAGTATTCTTAATCAAAGTTGTTCTTTATTGTGTCTAGTTACATTTCACTTTTTGAATCACCCCATTTGGAGTTTTCTAGCTTAAGTTATGGCTATTTTATCATAACTGGTCGGATTGCCTTTACTCAGAATTTCTAGGCAATTTTTTGATATTGGCAGTCTTGTACCCTGACTGCAGGTGAGTTTTTGGATAAGTTATGGTCAAAATTTAGGTTTGTTTTCTTCATGAAAGTTGTAGGGCTATGTTTCAGCTTTCTTTTGGTATAAAATTCAGGTCAATTGGACTTTCTACACTGAGTTATGATCAAATGAATGAACACTGTTCATTTGGTTATTTTCCAGGGATACCATATTGGTCACCTGGATTAGGTCAATTTTTAGGGCCACATAGTTTGGTTTTCTGGGATAGGTTCCTTCATCAAAGTTGTTGCATTTTGTGTCTAGTTTAACCTCCAATTGGCCTTGCATCGATTGGAGTTACCTAGCTTGAGTTATCACCCCAAGAGCACACTGGACTCAAAGAGTCCAGAATGCACACTTAGGGCAATCTAATTCTTTACATTAGTTAATATCACCAATCACTCCATTTCAATTCAAACTACACCAAATGGTCACTAAATGACCATTACAACATCATTTTGTGTTCAATTGCATCAGCTCCCATATTTGAGTTTCAAACCCTAGCCCTAAAATTTCAAAGTTTCAAATTCTTGCACTAAACTCATAAATTAATGTTTTAAGTGATACAATCATATCAAGGGCACCCTATTCACTCATTTAATTCAAAGAAATCATCAAAACCATAACAAGTCCATGGCTGCCGAAAATAGGGTGACACTTTAAGATGTTTATTTTTGATGGAATTTCACATATCCTAGCTCAAATTATCATTCTAACAAGAAATTTGAAGAAAAGAGAAAAGGAATTGGACACTAACCTCAATTGATCCCTCTTCCAAGTTTCCAAATCTTCCTTTTCTTCTCTTCTTTTTGCTGCCTGGAGGTGTTCTAAGGTGTGAGGATTAAATTTCGTGAAGTCAAGTTAGAGATTCATGGTGATTTAAGGTAGGAAGTAAAGCTTAGAATAGTGTAAAAATGGTGAAATTTTCCTTTTCTCTCTCTCTCTCTCTTGATTCGGCTGAATGGGGAAGATGAAGCAGATTTCTTTTTCATTTTTGTCTCATTTTTATTTAGTTTTTATCCCTTTTAAGAGACTTGTCCATTTCCCATTGGTTAGCAATTTTAATTACTTCATGCATGATGTCATTAATCTACTTATATTTCAATTTTTTTCTTTTATTTCTATTCATTTTCAATTCAATTTTTAGCAATATTTATTCACATTTTATGTCATAATAATTATTTACTTAACTGGACAAATCGGCCAAAAATCATTTCTGAAGACGAAATGACCAAAATGCCCTTTATTTGGTTTATTGAGCCAAAATCGTCTGTACCGATCAAAAAATTTTTCTAAGCCTTTTTTTTGGCATTCTAATGCCATAGAAACCTCAATGACTCTTCTCTAGAATCCCAAAAATTATTTCATGAATTTTCCCCTGGGTTTAGGGCTCATAGCTGAGAGGACCGCAACTTCCCACTGGGTTACCCATCGCTAGGGCATCGGCTCATTTAACTTGATTGTATTTTATTTCTAAAATTTTTCCTAAATTTTTCTCACCATTATTTGAGTTATTTATGACTCCTCACTCTAGTCTAAATATTTTTCCATACATTATAGCTGTCCGGACTGACACCGATCACCGAAATAGTAGAATGTACGGACTGGCTACAGTTGTCCAACAAAGTTTTAACTTTAAAGAGTTAAACAAAATATAATAAAAAATATTTCTAAATCCCAAAACTACGTAGTTTTGTGCTTTTAGCTTAGGTTACATTAATCCTAACTCATATTATTTGTTGTTATTTTATAATTTGGGTGAAAATATTATATAACGTATTTATGGATATCTGGTAATATCTTGTATTTTTTTTCTTAGAATTGTTAGTTTAATTTTAGTATTTTATTATTTTTATTGATATTTTGATGTTAGAAATTTATAACTATTTTTTTCTTTTTAAAAAGAAATATAATAATACTATAATTTTGAGTATAAAATCCGAAAACTGAACCAAATTCGAACTAGAATTAGAACCAAAATGAGAACCAAATTAAAATAAAAAACACTTAGAACCAAACTAAAACTAGAATTGAAATTTGATTTCTCTTTTGGTTTCAAAAAATAAAAAATCCAAAGTTCAATTTTGGTTCTTACAAGGAACCGAACAGAAATCCGAATTGCACGCTCCTAGCTGGACTGATCTAGGCATAAGGTCTCTTTTAAAGCTTGTTTGGTTCAATCCCATTTTTTGGAATTCAATTCAATTTGATGTTTTCCGTGTTTGATTTAAATAAAAATTAGAATTCAATTTTAGGAATTCAATTTTATGGAATTGTTATAACTTTCTATCAAATTTCATAAATTTGAAATGCATTCTACAAAATTTACATAACTACATTTTTTGGACTAAAATGCCTATATCAAAAAAATTTTACTCAATCATTCATCTTTTATTTATTAATTAAAAAACTTATTAAGTATCATTAATTAATTAAAAAAATATAAAAAGAGATATTTATTTTAGCTTCTTAATAATTTTTTTTTATACCTGCTCACTTTTTACTTTGAAAAATAAATCTCACTTATATAGTGTGACATGTGAATTTATTTGATACTTACTAATATATTGTTAGTTTAGGAAATAAATACAAATGAATTTCAATTATGAAATTATACTAAGACCCTGTTTGGTTTAATTTTATGATGAAATTCATTTCATTTACAAATGAATTCTATGATAGAATTTATTTATAAATGAATTTCTTATTTGGTATATTTTATATTAAATATGGAATTCATTTCAAAGAAAATGAATTTGTGTTTGGAATAAATAAAATAAAATAAAATTATATATAATAAAAAGATAATTTTATCATTTGAAATATATATGATTTTAAGTTTAAAATTCATTTACAAATTCTATCAATTTTGATGAAATTTGGTTTAATTATAATAAATTTCATGAAATTGATTATTAAAAATTTCAAATAAAATTTCATTTAAACTAAACATGAAAATTTTAGATTTACAAATGAATTCCATAAAATTTTGTGGAATTCATTTATACCAAACACTACCTAAATATGAATTATATAGAAATTATTTAAATGTTGTATTTTAAGTTGTGTCATGCCAAATAGTGAAATTTATTTTATAAGGATTCTAAGTAGAATTCAATTAAATTCCACAAAATTTTGTAGAATGGAATTGAACCGAACACTATGTTAAGCTTGGTACTCACTGTTCATGAAATTTACATTGGCAATAGAGAGAGAGATGTAGATTAGGAGGAAGAGTGATAGGGAGGATGACTTTCAAATAGTATTGAATGATAATCCTTGCAAAATATATAGCAAAAAACTCATAGCTAATAGTTGCCATCTATTCACAACTGTGATAGATAGGGTGGGTTTTAGAATTTAGGGTCAGCATTTGATTAGTTTATTTTTGAATTGAATTAAAATTGAAAAAATGAATTATTGAAGGTGCATAAAACAAAAATTGAATCGAACTAAATTTATAAAGAAATTGAATTGAATTGAATCGTATCAATTTGGTTCGATTTAATTTATCAATTTCATAACAGCAAAGGTGTAATAGCCTAAATTCAAACTGTTACTAACGTTAGAGCGCTGAGAGGTGTAAGACCACCAGAGTCATAGCTAGCCTATCTTAAATTAAAATATCATTTAAAACCCATATTTTTAATAAAAAGACTTTATTAACATAAAATATAATTACGATTCTTTAATATTACAAAATACTGAATGGCATAACATAATAGCAAAATAACTAAATTACATGTTTTTTCAAAAAGAGTTCCACAAAATGTACACATACCTTTGAGCAAAATTGAGGCATTAGCCCCTAGAACTAAACTAACCAAAAGCTGCTGATTGTGTCTTCTATGCTTGTCCATAAATGGGAAGACAGAGAAAAGAGGTGAGCAGGGGGCTCAGTAAGTAAAAGCATACTTTAGGGAAATAAATCAAAATATAAAAATAGTTAAGTCAAGCACATGAATATGCAACATTCACTTGATGTTTCAACAGCACAAACAAGCTACGTTAAAGTAATTCATATCACCAGTGGTTCCCTAGTTGTCATATATGTACAATGTGTTTGGTCCTTTAAAGGAGCTCCTCAAGCCTTCTTTCTAACATAGCATATAATGGATACTAAGGACACAAAAGTTGTGACTTACCGGAGGTGGATCGTATAATCCCTGGTGGATCCGAATGTCAAAGACATAGAATTGCCTTACTCGACATCCCATTTTCTTTACTTTCATAGTGAACTCCTTTGCATGAAGCCATTTCCTTTTCCTTTACATATCTGTTAGGAACTGATGGGTCATCCATGAACTACCAATATAACACAATTCATAATACAACACCTTTGTGATGCGCAATACTAGCATATATAAACAATTATGTATTTATAAACAAAATGAAGGTGTAACGGAAACGGTTCGAAGGTTGGATTTGAAAAATTTTCTAGGGTTTCATGCAAACATACAATATGTTTTATGATCCTAACCAACCTTAATCACCCAAGGCATGTTAAAGCACACTTTTAACATGCATGATTCTTTCATTTGCCATTAAAGATTGTAGTTTAACAATTAAACTAATTCAACCCTAGATTAAAAAGGGTTTAAAGAAGACTAACCTCAAAGGTGCAGAATCACACTTCTTGCTCCCTTTGGCAGTCTCCAGAGCTCCAATTGCAGCTTCTCTAGCTTGTCCACCACAAGCTACCACTAAGATCACCTTTGGCAACCCAAATCCTCTCTTAGGTGTTTGCCAACCACTAACAATTAGGGTATGTGTCTTTAGGTGATGTTCTAATGGATGTAGGTGGCTAGAAACAATTTCTAAAATTTTTGATTCAAGAAAGAAACAAGCTTTCTTTCATGCATCAATGGAAGAAATTAGGAGAGAGAGAAATCCCCTTGTTGCCGTTAAACGTAGTGAGAAAGAAGAAGAGTACAATTTTCTTCTTATCTTACATTTATATATAAGAGACAAAAAACATTTATTGAGTGCCACATGTCAAGATCCCATTCAATCTTGCTTTCATTGTGTCTTAATCCCATTAAGACAAGTGTCAATGCAAGATTGAATCATCAAATATTATCTTCCATCACATAGAAGACAAATGGCACACATGTATAAGTGCCACATGTCACCATCTCATGGTGCCACGTGTCATCATGTAAATTTATTATTTTGTCATTGTATTGAATTTTGAGTTCTCAACCCAAAATAGTAATTTCTTTCTCAAATTAATTTATATCACATATAAATTAATTTATCAATTAATCTCTATTAATTAAATTCAATTTACATCATACATCCATTGTCCAAGATTTGATTTCAAGTCATGCTAGGGACCTTGCAATCTTATTGCAAACCAAATCTAATTAATTAATTAATTAAACTCTTTAATTAATCAATTAAATCATAATTTAATTGGTGGTTAAACTTGTGTAGGTGTGTGACTTACTAGGCTCATTACTAATTGGCAATGAGAAATGATATTAACTCTTAATATCATTGAAACTCTTCCAGTCCACAAATAATTTCCTAAATCATTTTAGGCATCTCATAGACCATTGTTGACACCTAGCATAGCATGCCATGGCTACACAATTAGCAACAATAAATATCTTAAAATGAACCTTTAATCATACATGATCATGCAGTAAAATCCTTCCGTATTATGTCCCAATCCCATTAAGGGTCATGGTGGAGTCAAACCCCTTATCATGGAATCTTATGCACTCATTTGAAATCTGATTCTTGACATATAAGACTTTACCATCAGGAAACACCTTTCCTGACAAAGTCATTCGTCCTGCCCAGGAACTTAATCTTGTCAAGAACATCTCAAATCCACATAAGACTTTTAACCCTATTTACTCAAGGCTATGGATCCCCTCTTGACTGAACACCTGTCCCAACATATAACTAATTTAAGCCAACACACACCGAAATATCTATACATAGTACAAATATGTAAGTGGTATCAAACTCAAACCACCCATATAAGAGACAACCGTGTCATCTCAAGTTTGAGGATTATATGCACTAGTATGACACAGATAACATTTTATTGAATTGAGTAAATGCTATTTTCATGTTATTTGTACGTCACAAGTTCGACCTACTTATTTCATAAGTGTCCACTGTATTTATCCCGATATCTCATATCAGATGGCACGTGACTCACCATTCCATATACATCAGTATCTCATATTGATCAATAGAGATAAAAAGAGGTGACAGCTCTTTGGATATAATATGCCCACCAAAATATCCATTAGCGGCGAACTCTGATTTATAGCAAATGTCCCATATATTCTGTCATTCATATTCTTATCTCATAAGAATGGAATATATATAACATATTGCTAATGGACAATTTCAAATAAATATGATATTATACATATGCTACATTTAAATGAAATGTTTATTGCCATTAATATATTTACAATGTTATTTACAAGTTACAAGATTAGTGCATTCTTTAGGGCACACATAACTAACAATCTCCCACTTGGCCTAGAGCCATTCACTACAGTATCTAAGACCCATCTTCTCAAGATGTCTGTCTAACTGTTGCTGTGTCATGGCCTTGGTTAGTGGATCAGTCGGGTTATCAGCTGAAGCTATTTTCTGCATAGCGATATCGCCTCTTCCAACTATCTCTCTGCTAATATAAAATCGCCGCTCTATGTGTTTGGATCGCTGGTGAGACCTAGGCTACTTTGCCTGTGCAATGGCTCCATTGTTGTCACAGTAGAGAGAAACTGCTAAATCAATGGAATGAACCACTTTTATTTCTGAAATGAACTTCTTGATCCAAACAGCCTCTTTTTCATCATCACATGTAGCAACATATTCAGCTTCAGTGGTGGAGTCTGTTGTAGTTGTTTGCTTGGAACTTTTCTAACAGACAGCGCCTCCATTACACAAAAATACAAACCCTAAGATAGACTTTCTGTCATCAATATCTGATTGAAAATTAGAATCTATAAATCCTTCTAGTTGAAGTTCACCTCCTCCATATATCAAGAATAAATCCTTAGTCCTTCTCAAGTATTTAACGATATTCTTGACAGCTATCCAGTGTTTCAAACCTGGATTGGATTGAAACCTGCTAGTCATACTAATAGCATAGGCAATATCAAGCCTAGTACACAGCATGGCATACATTAGATTTCCTATAGCCGAAGCATAAGAAACCTTGGCCATCTTTTCCCTTTCTTCAGGAGTTTTGGGAGACTGTTCCTTAGAAAGTTGAATCCCATGCCTAACTGGTAATAATCCCCTCTTAGAATCAAGCATGTTGAACCTCTTCAACACCTTTTTCAAGTAAAGCCTTTGGGATAAACCCATTATTCTTTTTGGTCTATCTCTATAGATTCGAATTCCCAGAATATAGATAGCTTCCCCAAGGTCTTTCATAGAGAAAGTACTTGATAACTAGGTTTTTACAGATGTTAGCATACCAATATCATTGCCTATCAATAATTTATCATCCACATATAAGACTAGAAAGGTAGTTATACTTCCACTAGTCCTCTTATACACACATGGCTCATCAATGTTTTGAATAAAACCAAAAGATTTAACGGCTTCATCAAAACGTTTATTCCAGCTTCTAGAAGCTTGCTTAAGAACATAAATGGATCTTTTAAGCTTACACACATTGGAACCTTCTTTGGATTCAAAACCCTTGGGTTATTCCATATATGTGTTTTCCTCAATAACACCATTGAGAAAAGCGGTTTTGACATCCATTTGCCAAATCTCATAGTCATAGTGTGCTACAATAGCTAGAAGAATCCTTATGGATTTAGCATGGCTACGGGAGAGAATGTTTCTTCATAATCAATTCTTTCCCTTTGGCGAAACCCTTTCACTACAAGCCTAGCTTTAAAGGTCTCTACCTTTCCATCAGGACCAATCTTTCTCTTGAAAACCCATTTACATCCTATGGGTACAATACCTTCAGGTGGGTCTATAAGATCCCAAACTTGGTTCTTATGCATGGAATCCATTTCAGATTTCATGGCTTCTAGCCATTTTGAAGAATCTATATCTGATATAGCTTCTTCATAACTAGTAGGATCATCTCCATGATCAACTTCTTTATGAATAAACAACTCTTGTTCATTCTTATGAAGAAATCCATATCTCTCTGGTGGATAAGATATTCTATTAGATTTACAAAGAACCAGTGTTGTGGATGTATTATCTATAGGCATAGGCTCTCCTACTGGATCAACATCCATGGGTGTAGGTTGTTGGTTATTTGTGGAATTCTCTAATTCCAATTCTCTCTTCCTTCCTTTGCCACTTTCTTGAAGAAACTCTTTTTCTAAGAAAATTGCATCTCTACTTATCACAACTCTTTGTGATTATGGAAGATAGAAATAATATCTAAAACTGTCTTTTGGATATCCAACAAATCTACCTTTTTTGGATCTTGTTTTCAATTTAGCAATTTTCAACTTTTTGATAAAAGCTGGACAACCCCATACCTTAACATGTTTAAGGGATGGTTGTCTTCCATGCCATATTTCATATGGTGTAGAAGAAACTGATTTAGTTGGAACTTTATTAAGAATGCACAGTGTAGTTTCCAATGTATATCTCCATAAGGAAATAGGCAAATCAGTGAAGCTCATCATGCTTCATACCATGTCCAACAAAGTACGGTTTTTCCTTTCTGACACACCATTCAACTATGGTGTACGAGGATGAGTCAATTATGAAATTATGCCCTGTTCCCGAAGGAACTTATCAAACTCTGTACTTAAGTATTCACCACCTCGATCAGATTGAAGGGTTTTAATACTCTTTCCTGTTTGATTTTTTACTTTAGCCTTGAATTCTTTGAACTTTTCAAAGGATTCAGACTTGTATTTCATTAAATACAAATACGTAAACCGAGATTTATCATCAGTAAAGGTAATGAAGTAGTTATATCCACCTCTAGACATTTCTTTAAATGGCCCACATACATCACAATGTATGGGTTCTAAAATATCTTTAGCTCTTTTCCCTTGTCCCACAGAGGGAGATCTGGTCATCTTGCCCTGAAGGCAGGACTCACAAGTTGGTGATGGTTCATTTCCCAAAGTGGATAAAATCTCCATCCTTTCCAATTTTGTGATCCTATCTTCTGCTACATGACCTAATCTTAAGTGCCAAAGTTGTTTTAGATTAAGGTTGACATTTTCTGTTTCATTAATTTCATATTCGGTGCTTAGAGCTATCTTGCATTCATTATCAACATAATAAAGATCATTTCGCAAGTAACCCAAACATACAATTTTATTACCATAATAAACAGTACATACATCATTTATGAATCTAAATTTATAACTGTCTCTAGTCAAACTAGATACAGAAATGATGTTTTTATACATGTTGGGTACATACAAAACATCCTTTAAATATAACACATTATCATCAAAATGATTATGTACAATAAGAGAAGTAGATCTGATGACTTTGGCATCGACACTTGATCCATCACCAATCTTCAGCCTCACTTCTCCATGATCCAAGCTCCTAAGATTTACTAGTTCCTGCATATCAAAAATTATATGTGAATTAGAACCAGTATCAATGACCTAAGTAGAATTAGTATGACAAGCAATACTAGAATCTAAGAAATAAGAAATAGCTATAACTTCAGAAGGTCTTGCCTTCTTGCTCTTTACCAACTCCAGGTATTCTGGGCAGTTCCTCTTCTAGTGCCCATCCTTTTGACAGTGGAAACACTTTCCCTTGTCAGCAGGAGCTGCTTCTGCCTTCTTCTTCACTGTTTGGCTCCTTTTACCCACTATACCAGAAAGGCCAGGGACAGAAGATGGCTTCTTCTTGTTGCTTTTCTTCTTCTTCTTCTTGGTCTTACCAAAAGAAGAAGAAGCAATAAGTGCCACTTCTTTTCCCTTCCTGCCAGGCATATTACCTTGGGCAATCACAATAATATTCAGAAGACCAGCTAGAGTGCATTCTTATTTAATCATATGGAAGTTTATAATAAAGTTTCCAAAAGACTTAGGCAAGGATTGTAGGATCAAATCTGTCTGAAGAGAAAAATCCATAGTGGAATCCAATGCCTCCAGCTGCTCTATAAGCCAGATCATAGTATGGACATGTTCTCCCACATCCTGTCCTTTATGCATTTTCATTCTGAATAGTTATTTAGATATCTCATATCTAGCCAAACTACTATTTTCACCAAACAACTCTTGAAGGTGACTCAGTATTTCAGAAGAAGTTTGTATTTTCTCATGCTGCTTCTGTAACTGATTAGTCATAGAAGCAAGCATATAGCACTTCGCTTGCATGTCATCTTCACGACACTTTCTCAAAGTGTCGTGTTCCTCTTCTGTGGCCTCAGGTGGTAATGGACTAGGAATCTTAGAATAAAAAACGTATCCTATACACTCAAGATTGAGAACAATTCTCAAATTCCTTAGGCAATAAGAGAAGTTAGGTCTAGTGAACCTATTCTCATCTAATATGCGTGATAACGGGTTAGATATTTATGCCATAATTATAAGATATTTTACTGCAGAAATAGCAAGATTCAAATTAGTTATCTTGTATCAAGTAAATTAACCCTAATATGATTATGATCTTTTAATCAAATTGGTCATCCCACTAACTTGGTGAATCCTACACTTCCATAGTAGGAAACGGAAATCCTAGTTGGATGGATTTCTAGTGGGTGATTGAATTCTTATATATTATTATATATCCTCAAATCACATTTTCTTGGACACTATCAATAATACATAAGTGAACAACACTTGTTCAACACATCTCATGTGAAATTCAATATTTAGTTATGGCCCCTGATGCTCAAAGCCTCAGGTACATCCTTTCTTGGCCTATATTGCATTAGTTAAGTTGAGCCCACTAGGTCAGTGAGTATGGAAGTTTGAACCTTGATAACCTATCCATATACTCATAACATCTCATGCTTTAACTATTAAATTTAGAAAATCTCTCAGACCACAAAAACTATCCCTATGTAGCCATAACTGACAGTCTAAGTGTCTAAAATTTCCAAATTTAATTGCCCTAGTGGAAAGCTATGATATAATTACCATAATTATACCATTACCAACTTAATCATTTAATGGGAAGATTTTGTGGTTGGCATAATTACTATTAAGGTCTCACTTTGCACATTATCCATTTGGCATACATATATCACATACAAGCATCCATTCATACACATCTCATGCATATATGGACAATTAAATAAAATGGCATGATCATAGACTTTCTAAGAGATTCAATTCTGAGCCACCAAAAATTGAATTAAGGCATTTCCTAGGTGCATTTCATCTATTCTATTACAAGAGATGCTGAAGGAGTACATAAATCAACCCTTGATCTTGATGTGCTCCCACTGGTCCCACCAATGTTCTTGATGTTAGTAGTATGCTGTAGAGCATATCATTTAGTATGTATCTTGTACATATTTTATTAATAAAAGGTAATTTCACTTTTTCGTTTACATAATGTATTTATGTGTAATAGAAAAGGTCCATTGATATTTTATTAGAAATTATATTCTTAAGTTGTTAAGAATATGAGTGACAGTATTTCTAGCACAAAGTATCATAAATTGGTTCACAATCGAGGATACTTCGCACAGGACATGACTTATCCAGAAAGATTGTAATCATGTTTGTTCCCAAGATATTTATATAAGATATAAATAAGATGGAGTGGTGAGTCTCATGCCACATAACAAACATGATAGGCACTTATACATGATAAGTAGGCCAAACCAGTGACGCATATGACAAGCACATGGAGTTTACTCTTGTCAATGCATTGTCATATATCATATCAGTGCATATAATCTTTAGACCTGAGATAACACAATTATCTTGTATATAGGTGGTTTGAGTTTGATACTGCTTTCATACTTGTACTGTGTATGGGTATATGGGCATGTGTTGGCTCCTACTAGTTATTTATGGAGATAGGTGTTGATCAAGATGGAATCTGTTACCCTAAGTAGATAGGGATAAAATCCTATGTTCATTTAATTGGTCTTGATGTTTCAAGTTCCTGGCTAGGACAGATAGATTTAGACAAAAAAGAGTTTATGACAAGAAAAATCTAATTAATCAAGAATTGGAATTAAAAGAGAACATAATATTCATAGCAAATAGGGTTTGACATAAATCATGACTCCAGCTCGAATTGGGATTTTATAACAGAGAGATTCTAGTGTATAATAACATTTGATTATAGGTTCATTTAAGGTATTCCTTGTTACTGATTGGGTGGCCATGGCATGCTATGTTAGGTGTCAACCATAGTCTATGAGATGCCTAAAATGATTTAGAGAAATCATTTATGGTAAAAAAGAGTTCTGATGATATTAAGAGTTAATATCATATCTCATTGCCAATTAGTGATGAGCCTAGTGAGTTGATACACTTGAATTGTATAGATGTTTTAAACACATTTGCATACTATTCCATAGCATTTAAGCAAGTATTTTCATGCATAATAGTTGATTTCATGAGTTTTTATAATTTCTATTGTAAAACCCTTAATTCTATGTTTTCTGCATCATTTCAGATGTTTGCGTGAAGCCCCAGAAGTATAGGAGTATAAAGGAAAGCTTGGAGGAGTCAAGAGACAGAGAATTGTTACTAATACAAAGTACACGGGTCGTGTAAACCAGGCCCCAGACCCATGTAACTCTCTGCCAGAAGAAAGCCAAGAGAATCGATGAGAAGCACAAGTACACGGGTCATGTAAGTAGACCCGTGTAATCTGCGGGGACCCGTGTAAGTCTCTGCCAGGAAACAACTTGAAGAACCTTATGGGAACAATAGTACACGGCCCGTGTAACCAGGCCCGTGTAGTTGGCATAGACCCGTGTAACTTTCTGTGCCAAAATAAAATTTTGTAAAACTCCTCTAGCAAGTTACATGGCCCTACATTACTAGACCCGTGTAGTGACACACGGGCCGTGTACTATGCTGCAGCCAATTTTATAACTCGAATTCCCTCCTGTTTTCGGATAAAAACGAGACTCCTAAGGCCTTTTGGACTCAAAGTGACCTAACCCTAGAGCAACTAATATCAATAGAAAAGAAAATATTAGAAGAGAGGACGGTCACAGGGAGTGCTGCTGAAGGCTACTGCTGTCGGGCTCTGCATCAGTACCAAAGGAAGTTTTTTAGCTGAAGCTTCAAAAGATCAAAGCTGCAAACTATCTTCGGTTCCTTCGTTTCATCTCCCTAGACAGATTTCTATTGCTTTATTTCTTTTACATGATTTTTTTTTACTGTTTTTACCTTTTATCATGATGTTTGTCGAACTCACCATGAGTGAGTAGTTTTCTTATTCTGGATTTGGGAGAGTAATGCTTGTAATTATTATTATGGATGAACATTAAGTTTTATTCACTGGATTTGAGATTCGTTTCTTGATTTAATTTCTTGTGATCCTAATGCATGCTATGTGATGGTACCCACTTAGACATGATTGTAGATGTTGATTGAAGGACAGAAATGTGAAGATTAACATTAGAAAATCAAGATCTTGAACCTAGGAATTCTGACCTAGACATAGGCTGATACCTTTGTGTAACCTAAAAATTGGTCAAAGGTCTTAAATGATTTTAATTAATTTGATCACCTCGAAAGTAGGGTTTGAGTTAATTAAAACACACCCTAGATGCCTTGAGAGAGGATTTAGGATAACTTAGGGCTAATTTCCATCAAGGAAAATGACCCTCAATTCAGTAAATAAAGGAGATAACATCCCTAATAAGATTCAAGTGTGAAATCTTAACTCCAGAATTGTTCCAAAAATAGATTACTTTATTTTAAGTTTACTATTCTAGTGTTTAAGATTAACGAACTTCATCCCCTAAATATTCGATAGCTTAAACAGTCAAAATTACTGTATAGATTGGTACTTGCTAAATAAAGGTCCTCGTGGGAACGATACTCTACTTATCACTTTATTACTTGTTAGCGATCCGTGCACTTGCGGGGTTGTAAAACTAGGCAAACATGAGTCACACACATACACAAGATAATCACCAAGTAAAATGTGATTTAATTAATTAATTAAAGAGTTTAATTAATTAATTAAATAGGTTTGGTTTGCAATAAGATTGCAAAGTCTCTAGCATGACTTGAAATTAAATCTAAGTTATTGGATGTATAGTACAAGTTAAATTTATATTTAAAGTGTTTAAATATGAATTTAATTATGAAAAATTAATTAATGGAGATTAATTAATTAATTTATATTTGATATAAATTGATTAAAAGAGGAGAAGTAATGATTTTGGGTTGAGAACTCAAAATTACAACATAAGGGTAATTTGGTCATTTCACTGGGTGACTTGTGGCACCATGAGATGGTGACACATGGCATCATATAAGTTTGCCATTTGTCTTCCTATCATACAAGGCGATCAAAGTCAAGATTAAATCTAGCTTTGACACTTGGCTTAATGTGATTAAGTCAATTAAAATTAAGATGCAATGTGGTGATGATATGTGGCAAAGGGTTTAAGTGATGACCTAATTATAAAAGGGAAAAGAAAAGAAGAGCCACCCACTCCATTCTCTCTTATGTGTGGTGGCACATCTCTCTCCCTCTCTTCTCTTCATCTTTTCTCATTAATTCAAGGAGAATCACTTCATTCCCTTTGACTTAAAATTGCTAGAAATTGTTTCTAGTGTCCTATACACACATACAACCTCTCTAAAGGTAAAAACCCAATTATAATTGGTTGGCAAAGGCTTGAGAAGCAAATTTGGGGCTACCCATTGGTGATCTTGATATGGACAAGCTAGAGGGACAACACTTGGGGTCCTAGGTGCTTCCTAAAGGTGCCAATTACATCCATAGTGCATCAAAGAGGTTAGTGCTCTAACTCCTCTTTTAAACTAGGGTTTAAATGAATTAATTTGTTAATTCACAATCTTGAATAACAAACATAGATCTTAATACATATTAAAAGTGTTTTAATATGCAATTGAGCATTGAAATTAATTAGGCACATAAGAGATATGGTATGATGCATGTAACCCTAGAAGAAAAATTTTGAAATTCAATGCTCTAATGAACAACTTTCATGCTTTCGCTCCTTCACTTGATTTCCTCATCCTTTTTGTAATCCAATTACAAAGTAACCCTTGGCATACCAAGGTGAGTTTACAAATTATGGACTTTAGAGTCCTTAAACAAATGAAATTACATCTTAAGTAATATAACACTTATATTACATGCCTCTATAAATAAAATTAATTATTACATCCCAAATAAAATAAAAGAATTAAATTCAATCACATTTTTCTTTTGTTGTCCATGATCATCCATCATGCATATAAACATTTAACAGTTAAACATAAATATATATGTATAATCAAGTTGAATATCATATACCCAATTTAAAACTCAATTTGAATTGCATTCAAATTAATATCAAATTTAGGAACTTTTCCCAAATTTAATTTTCATGAAAAAAAATTTCAAAATTTATTTGTATGATTAGAAATACTAATTAAACTATTTAATTAGGTATAGGCTTAATTTAAGGTCAAAATTACATAACAATTGCATAAAAACCCTTCAAATTAGCCAAAACACGCCCCTGGCAGAAGAAAACACACCCCCGAGCAAAGTTACATGGTCTGAGGCGTGCATTTACACGGGTCGTGTTGTGGGACACGTTCCGAACAAAAGGAAACACGGCTCGAAGTGCACGTTTACACGGGTCGTATACCGTAACACGCCCCTAGGCGCGTAAAAGCATGGGTCATGTACTACTACACATCCCGGCCTGTAATCACTGTTTCTCAGACCACAGCCCATGGCCTGGGACACGCCTAGGTCGTGTTCTTCTCGGCAAATTGGATTTTTAGGGTTTTTTCCAATTTGAATCCCATCCAAATTGACCCAAATCCCTTCCAATCACACAATTATATCCCATAATCAATCCTAATGGCAAATATAGTGGCTCTGATACCAATTGAAGGCGCAAGGGAAGCAGTTTGAAGGTTGGATTTAAAAAATTTTCTAGGGTTTCATGCAAACATACAATATGTTTTATGATCCTAACCAACCTTAAGCACCTAAGGCATGTTAAAGCACACTTTTAACATGTAACACCCCTCACCCATCTACAGTGTAGCCAAGCAAAGTGTGTTACACGGAGTGTCGGAGCACCTGATCTTATCTGATTTCATTACAGTTCTTGATTTATTTATTCAAAAACTTTATTTAAGGTTTAGGCTATTTTTACTTTTATCAAAATCTAACTAATTTGGAATTTCAAAAATTTTAACGATAATCCGACAAAGTGTCAGCTGTAATTTGGACTAACAGCTCTTCTGAACCTGCCAAAGACAATTCACAACATATTCAAATTCATAGCTCAATTTATCTCAATAATATCTCATCAGTTTCTCAAAATTTCTTAAACTCAATCTCATTCAGAATCATTATGATTAGACAATCAATTCAGACATCAGAATTCTTACATTTCATTAACTTATATAATTTTCCAATTAAGTACATAAATTTATCAAGTACAGGATATACAAATGAAATTACAATATACTTAGAATGAACAAAATACATAACATGTATAATTATGAGCCCTATCTACATGCATTGCTGAGGAGGTGACAATCTTGAACTCTTCTGACACTTCTGCAGATCTGGACTCCAAAAATCTCAGTCGACAGTCTACTGGTTTTACCTTCAGTACTTGCGCGAGGAAGCAATTCCATCGCGCTAAGCATTTCTGCTTAGTGGTGCAATAGTATAACAAGAAATAATATATACAAATAAAGAAAGAAATAAATCATAATTCGAATACTCAGGAATCAATTTAATTTGGTATGGTACTTCTAATATCAATGATCTTATGTACTAGTTTGTTCCTCATTGGAAGTGCTTAGTTTATAACTTTTCAGTAATACTACCCAGTATACAAATTATTCTAACCGTATTGTATTTCAAGTCTCTACTGTTCTACAATTTATATTTTTGTTATGTTTCTTTTGCTAATCTCTTTTACTCATTTATTCAATACTTAATTTAATTATACTGAAATTTCATTATAATTAACTTAACTTAGCTTCCTGAATTGAATAATGTTTTAAATGACTGCCCATATAGCCTATACACTGACCAGACTGGATAAATGGATATACTAGCACTGGGTACCTAGTACCTCGGGCCGTCACACCATTGATCACAAAGTATCTCCCGGTGTGCAAACAGTGTGGCTAAAAAGCCATATAATCAATCAGGCATTAAGCCGAGTATAATAACACAATCTGTATAGCCATAGGCTATTAAAATCATAGTATGGCATAATAAGCCATAAAACACAGTATGACGTAAAGTTATTTACAGAACAGCTGTCAGAATCCTATTAGCATGCCAACCTATCCAAAGTAATCAACTAGGCAAATTAGGGTTTATTACAATGTTACATATTTAATTCTTTATTCATAGGGTTTATACATCTTTATGCCTTTCACTGGTCAATAAAATTATTGACCTTTTTATGCATCATGGATAGGTTGATTCTAGCATCAACATGTCACAATTTACAATTCAATATGTTGTCAATATAATGCAATTTACCCTTTTCACAAGTTGGCATTCATTGCCAAATCACTTCAAGCATCATTTTATGTAATTACTAATTTTCAATTTTAGTATGCTAGATTGGTCTAGCTTAAAGTCCTATTTCCCTTGGTTTTTAGCTTCTGGTCAAAGAAGCAAAATTGTAGCTCTATGTCTTATTGCACGCGGGGCAAAATTTCAGGTCATTATGAGTTGTATAGACCAAGATATGGTCAATTTACTAAAGTTGGACAGAATGCACATTTAGTGCAAAATTTGGTCAATTTCTCAATTTTTGTGTGCTAGATTTGTCTAGCTTAAAGTCTTATTTCTCTTGGTACTATTCCCTTTAATTCATTTCATTAGTCAACCTATAATGTTGACCCTTGATGCACTCTACATGAGTCAATTCTAATGTTACCACTATGTCACATTTTATAGCCCTTTAGTGTTGGTATATGTTACCAATTTCATTTCCAAGTGTATTGCATTTTATTGTAATTTACTAGATTTCGGTGTACTATTTTGACCTAGTCGGACGACCTAGTTTCCTCGGTTTTTGGGTTTTGGTCTAAACTACAAACTTGTAGGTCTATGTCTTATTGCACGCGAGGCAAAATTTCAGGTCATTCTGAGTTGTGTAGACCAAGATATGGTCAATTTACCAATGTTGGACAGATTGCACCTTAATGCAAAATTTGGTCAATTTTAGGTCACTTTTGGTTTGGCAGTTTTTGTACACGAAATTGTGCAAGCCATTTGACTTGGTTCTGGCCATTTCTGGGCTTTGATGTCTTCATAAGAATTGTAGATCTATGTCTAAACTAACCATGGTAAAAATTTCAGGTCAATTGGACCTGTTTTGAGTGAGTTATGGTCATCCCAAGGACTACTGTTTATATGGTCAAAAATCTGGGTTGTAAGGTTGCTATTCCGGATTTGGTCATTTTTAAGGTCAGTTTCTAAGCAGAATTTTGGCAATATTTCTACATGAAAGATGGCCTATTTGGTGTCTAGTTTCACCTCCCATTGGCCTCATACCAATTGGGTTTACAGTTTGGCACTTATGACCTAATTTAAGTACTTCCATCAATACACAACCTGCACAAAACACATATACTTCCAATTTGATATTCCTTCTCCTCCTCATTACTTCAATATTCAATCAATGACACTTTCATATATATATGGTGCACAATTCTAGCAACAATTTTGGGCAGAATATTCAAGTGCTCAATGCACACAATTCACCATTAAGTTCAACATTCACTTCCACCAAAATTCAACATATCTCAATGTCAATATTACACATACACTTCAACATAATCATACTTCAATATCACTTACACATACTGCCCACAATTTAATACTAGCATATTTCATTAATAAACTACATATTCACACATAAATTCCTGATTTAATAGGCTGCCAAACATGGCAGTTTGCCAAAGCATCAAGACCCATATTCAAATCCTTAATTCAAGCACTAACATGCACATCATTGGATATTAACTTACTACCACTTCCATTTAAGTTAATCAACCTTAATTTCCATCCATTAGAGGTAAGAAAAACTCAACTACAATAAACTTTCATGGCTGTCCAAAATTGAATATATCAATAACTCATCTCAACCTTAATACTAACTTTAATGAAGCAAGGGATGAAAAACTAGCACTAACCTTTTTTGAGCTTCACCAAAACTTCATCAAATCCTCTTCTTTTTGCTCCCAACATAATGCCCAAGGTGTGTGTGCAAGCTTTGATGAAGAAACTATGGTAATGAGGGCTTGATCATGGTTGCATGGTGATGGAGGGAGTTTGGCCATGGTGGACTTCCATGGAGGTAATTTCAGCTGGTTATTTCCCAAGCTTGAAGATGATGATTTCTGCCCAATTCCACTTTGATATATCCCATTTATTTAAGGTTGGTGGAGCACTAACCAATAAATTAATGTTTAATGATTTAAAAGTTTCCTAATTTACATATTTAGCTCAATTCTTTCACTATTTACATATTGTATCCCATTTTAATTTTTCATGACATTTCCTAAGTGCAATATCATTTATTTTTAATTGAAATTTAGGTCAAAAGGCAACTCTAGGTGTTAAATGACCAAAATACCCCACTTCGGGTTATATTCCCGATTTTTCGGTAACACCGATTTTTGTCTGTTTCTCGATTTTTTATTTTTCTTTGTACTAATTTATTAATTTTTTTTAATAATTCTAGTTTCAATTATATTTCAATAGACCTTTACTTATGTCCTGAAATTAAATTCTGAGGGTTCCCCGTGGTCCTGGGGTCGGCAAAGGCCTTCCCAGTGCGGTCACCCATCGCTGCGGTGTCGGCTCGTTTAACTTAGCTTCATTTTCTCTCTTTCATTTGTCTTTGATTTTTCTTGCATTTTCTTCTTATTTATTTCATCATTATATGTCTGTTCATTATCATCGAAGTGTAGCTCTAGACATTCTGACTTTCTGGGGCAGACATTAGCCATCGGAACAGTAGAATGTACGGACTATGAAAATGAGGATGTTACATAACATGCATGATTCTTTCATTTACCATTAAAGATTGTAGTTTAATAATTAAACTACTTCAACCCTAGATTAAAAAGGGTTTGAAGAAGACTAACCTCAAAGGTGTAGAATCACACTTCTTGCTCCCTTTAGCAATCTTCAGAGCTCCAATTGCAACTCCTCTAACTTGTCCACCATAAGCTACCACCAAGATCACCTTTGGCAACCCAAATCCTCTCTTAGATATTTGCTAACCACTAACAATTAGGGTATGTGTCTTTAGGTGATGTTCTAATGGATGTAGGTGGCTAGAAACAATTTCTAAAATTTTTGATTCGAGAAAGAAATAAGCTTTCTTTCATGCATCAATGGAAGAAATTAGGAGAGAGAGAAATCCCCTTGTTGCCATCCAACATAGTGAGGAAGAAGAAGAGTACAATTTTCTTCTTATCTTACATTTATATATAAGAGACAAAAAACATTTATTGCGTGCAACATGTCAAGATTGAAGGAGCGGAAGCATGAAAAACACAAGTTTATACCATTGAATTCAAGCATGAAAAACACAAGGTCACATGCATCATATAAGATTTATTTTTATCTATTTGATTTCAATGATAAACAACATATTAAAGCTCTTTTAATATGTTTTTGGATATGTATTTGCCATTTAAGATTTTAGAATTAATCAGATTAATTTTAGAACCCTAGATTAAATCAAGAATACACACACTAACCTCTTGATGCACTGTAGTGTATTTGTACCTTTGAGATTCGTGTTCAGGATACCAGATGTTGTCCCTCTAGCTTGTCCACATCAAGAACACCTATGGCAGCCTTTGAACAGCTTCTAAAGCTTTTTCTATTATTTAGAAAATCAAGTTCTGCCTTTTAAGAGATTAAAGATGTAAACAGGACACTAGAAACGATTTCTAGTATTTTTAATTCAAGAGATTGTTTGCTAATTTCTTGGAATAGATGAGAGATGAAGAGAAAGAGAAGGGAGACTCTTGGGTGGCAGCATCAAGGATGAGGAGCTGCTGGTTGTGTTATTTTCTTTTCATAACAACACTTATATAGCTAGGTCAACACATTAAACCCTTGCCACATGTCACCCTCTGATTGGTTCTAGGTTTAATTGACCCAATCACATTGTGCCAAGTGTCAAACCTATATTTAATCTTAATTATAATCATCTTACATGATTAAAAGACATTTGGCAAGCTTATGTGTAATTCCATGTGTCACCATCGCATGGTGCCACATGTCACCCTGTGAAATGACCAAAATGCCCCTGTGTCTTAATTTTGAGTTCTTAACTCAAAATAATTATTTTTCTTCTTCTAATCAATTTATATCAAATATAAATTAATTAATTAATCTCTATTAATTAATTTCTCATTAATTAAATTCATATTTAAATACTTTAAATATAAATTTAACTTATATTATACATCCAATAATCTAGATTTGGTTTCAAGTCATGCTAGGGACTTTGTAATCTAATTGCAAACCAAACCTATTTAATTAATCAATTAAACTCTTTAAATTAATTAATTAAATCATATTTAATTAGGTGATAACTTGTGTATGTGTGTGACTTACTAGGCTCATCACTAATTGGCAATGAGACATTATATCAACTCTTAATATCATCAGAACTCTTTCTTACCATAAATGATTTCTCTAAATCATTTTATGCACCTCATAGACCATGGTTAACACCTAGCATAGCATGCCATGGCCACCCAATCAGTAATAAGGTTTACCTTAAATGAACCTATAATCATATGTTACCATGCACTAGAATCTCTTTGTTACAAAATTTCAACTCAAGCTGGAGTCATGGTTTATGTCAAACTCCATTTGCTATGAATATTATGTTCTCTTTTAATTCTAGTTCTTGATTAAAAAGATTTTTCTCATCAGAAACTCTTTTCTGTATAAATTTATCTGTCCTGGCCAGGAACTTGAAACATCAAGAACAATTAAATGAACATAGGATTTTATCTCTATTTACTGAGGAACAGATTCCATCTTGATCAACACCTACCTCCATATATAACTAGTAGGAGCCAACACATGCCCATATACCCATACACAGTACAATTATGACAGTAGTATCAAACTCAAACTACCTATATACAAGATAACTGTGCTATCTCAGGTCTAAAGAATATATGCACTGATATGATTTATGACAAAACATTGACAAGAGTAAACTCCATGTGCTTGTCATAAGTGTCACTGGTTCGGCCTACTTATCAATTATAAGTGCCTATCATGTTTGTTATATGGCATGAGACTCACCATTCCATCTTATTTATATCTCATATAAATAACTTGGAAACAAACATGAATACAATCTTTTTGGATAAGTCATGTCCTTATTATGAAGTATCCTCGATTGTGAACCTATTTATGATACTTTGTACTAGAAATACTGTCACTCATATTCTTAACAACTTAATAATATAATTTCTAACAAAATATCAATGGACCTTTTCTATTACACATAAATATCTTATGTAAATGGAAAAGTGGAAATGCCTTTTATTAATAAAAACATGTATAAGATACATACTAAATGATATGCTCTAGGGCATACTACTAACAGTCTCTCACTAGCACCAGAGCCATTCATTATAATATCTTAGACCCATCTTCTCAAGATGTTGGTCTAGCTGAGTCTGTGACATAGGCTTAGTGAATGGATCAGCTTGATTTTTAGCTGATACTATTTTCTGCATGGCTAAATCGCCTCGTTCAACTATTTCTCTGATAATGTGGTAGCGCCTTTCTATGTGTTTGGATTTCTGGTGAGACCTGGGTTCCTTAGCCTGTATGACTGCTCCATTGTTGTCATAGTATAGTGGAACTGCTGACTCAATGGAAAGAACTACTGTAAGTTCTGTCACGAACTTCTTTATCCAAACAGCTTCCTTTGCAGCATTTGATGCAGCAATATACTCAGCCTCGGTAGTGGAATCTGTAGTCGTGCTATGTTTGGAACTCTTCCAACTGACTGCACCTCCATTACAAATGAACACATATCCAGAGGTAGACTTTCTATCATCGATATCTGATTAGAAATCAGAATCAGTATAACCATCCAATTGTAAGTCTCCACCTCCATAGATCAAGAATAAATCCTTAGTTCTTCTTAAGTACTTAAGGATATTCTTGACAGCTATCCAGTGTTCCAAACCTAGATTGGATTGATACCTGCTAGTCAAACTAACAGCATATGCGATATCTGGCCTAGTATACAACATTGCATACATTAAGCTTCCAATAGCCGAAGCATATGGAATCCTGGCCATCTTATCTCTTTCTTCAGGTGTTTTTGGAGACATCAAGATTGAATCATCAAATAGTATCTTCCATCACATGGAAGACAAATGGTACACATTTATAGGTGCCACATGTCACCATCTTATGGGGTCGCGTGTCACCATGTAAAATTATCATTTTGCCCTTGTATTGAATTTTGAGTTTTCAAACCAAAATAGTAATTTCTCTCTCAAATTAATTTATATCACATATAAATTAATTTATCAATTAATCTCCATTAATTAATTCAATTTACATCATACATCCATTATCCAAGATTTGATTTCAAGTCATGCTAGGGACTTTGCAATCTTATTGTAAACTAAATCTATTTAATTAATTAATTAAACTCTTTAATTAATCAATTAAATCATAATTTAGTTGGTGGTTAAACTTGTGTAGGTGTGTGACTTACTAGGCTCATTACTAATTAGCAATAAGAAATGATATTAACTCTTAATATCATTAAAACTCTTCTAGTCTGCAAATAATTTCCCAAATCATTTTAGGTATCTCATAGACCATGGTTGATACCTAGCATAGCATTGCATGGCTACCTAATTAGCAATAAGAAATATCTTAAAATGAACCTTTAATCATACATGATCATGCACTAAAATCCTTCCGTATTATTTCCCAATCCCATTGAGGGTCATGGTGGAGTCAAACCCCTTATCATGGAGTCTTATGCACTCATTTGAAATCTGATTCTTGACATATAAGACTTTACCATCAGGAAACACCTTTCTTAACAAAGTCATTCATCCTGGCCAGATACTTAATCTTGTCAAGAACAGCTCAAATCCACATAGGACTTTTAACCCTGTTTACTCAAGGCTACAGATCCCCTCTTGACTGAACACCTATCCCAACATATAAATCGAAATATCCATACATAGTACAGATATATAAGTGGTATCAAACTCAAACCACCCATATAAGAGATAACCGTGTCATCTCAGGTCTGATGATTATATGCACTAGTATGACACAGATAACATTTTATTGACTCGAGTAAATGCCATGTTCATGTTATCTATACGTCATAAGTTCAACCTAATTATCTCATAAGTGTCCACTGTATTTATCCCGATATCTCATATCAGATGGCACGTGACTCACCATTTCATATACATCAATATCTCATACTGATCATTGGAGATAAAAAGAGGTGATAGCTCTTTGGATATAATGTACCCACCAAAATATCCATTAGCTGTGAACTCTGATTTATAGCAAATGTCCCATATACTCTGTCATTCATATTCTTATCTCATAAGAATAGAATATATATAACATATTGCTAATGGACAATTTCAAATAAATATAATATTATACATATGCTACATTTAAATGAAATGTTTATTGCCATTAATATATTTACAATGTTATTTAGAAGTTACAAGATTAGTGCATGCTCTAGGGCACACATAACTAACACAAAATATATTACATAACCACCATTAGGCATAAATGTGCATGAAACATGATAATAATTCAAATAAAAAACATTTTAAGTAAGTTCTACTAATAGTACTGCTTATCCTTTTAACGTTATTGGGCTTGTTAGGACTATTCACACTATTGGTTGGAGTGACCTATACAAATATTCTAATAGCTTATTAGACACTTGAATATTAATCAATTTTAATTATTAATCAACTTAACTTAACTTAACTTAACTTAACTTAGTTATCTTATTCATCTTAATTATCCAACTAGAAATCTGGCAAAGTCTCCTTTGTAACTAGGCTTATCATCTCTATAAAGTAACACAATGATAGGGCCTTAGACCCATAACAATATCACAATACCCATTGGAGGGCTATAAAACCCTAATTCTATGGTCAGTTGATTAATTCTGTAGTTAGAGTTCCTAACTCCTTTATAGTCCATTTAATTAGGTTTTGTATTTTGAAAATTATATGAATATTCTTGAAGGTCCTTCATAGTGTTCTTAGGTTATTATATTTCATTTTATTTTGTTAAACCATGTTAGGAATATTTTAAGAAGTAATGCAATTAACCTAGTTCTTAGTTAGGTTAAAGATAAATTGCATTACTTCTTAAAATATTAAGAAACTCTTAACTTCAGTGACTATGGTAAACCTTGGCTAATTGGCAATTGTTTATACTTTCTTAGGGTTTTCCTCTAAGCCATTTTCTATCACCATATATCTAGAAAGGTTACACTATTTAGAAAAAATTGAAATTTATAAAATTTGGCAAAGAGTTGATGTTTTCTTAGAGTATGTAGAACCATCCTTAAGTGTTGTACACGCTCCCCTTAGCTCTTTGAATAGAATAAGATATCACAAATGAAAATAATAACAAAGCGAATGAATAAAGGTTTGAAGATTCAATTCATTAAATTAATGAAGGCTACAGGTGCATTAGTGAGTTCAAAAGGCATCACAAAAAATCCAAAATGCTTGTACCTAGTGTGAAAAGTGTTTTAGATACATGTTCCTCTCTTATTCGGAATTGATGATACCTAAGCATAAGATCAATCTTAAAGAAGTATCTTACTCTTTGCAATTGTTCAAAAAGATTGTCTATTCAGGGTAAAGGATACTTGGTCTTGATGGTAAACTTATTAAGCTCCCTGTAATCTATACACAGCCTCATTGATCCATCCTTCTTTTTCACAAAGAGAACTAGGGCACTCCATAGGGAAGCACTTAGTCTAATAAAATACTTATCTAGCAAATCATATAACTGTTCTTTTAATTCTTTTAGTCCAGTTGGGCCATTCTATAAGGATAAAGAGAAATAAATTTGGTACTTGGTTTTGAGTCAATTTTGAACTCTATCTCCTATTCTAGAGGCAAGCCTGCCAATTCTTTGGGAAAGACATCCAAAAACTCTCTTACAATAGGAACATATTATAGCTGTTTGTTACTTTAGCTCTCTAACATGAACTAAGTACCCCTGAAACTCATGTTTTAACATCTTCCTTGCCTTAATGGTAGAAATTAATCCTTTAGGGGTAGAAATTAATCCTTTAGTAGCAAAATTTTTATCTCTTTGAAAGGTAAAACTGTCACCTTAAGGTCCTTTAAAAGTTATCACTTTGCCTCTATAATCTAAGTTGGCATAGTGTGTAGCTAGCTAATCCATTCATAGAATGACATCAGAGTCTATTAACTCTAGGATAATAAAGTCTATGGGTAAGCATATGTCATTTATCATGACAGGACAAGTGTAGCATGCCAAATCTGTCATTGTGGGATCACACTTCAACACTAACTATCAATGGGCAACTCATAGGAGACACTGTTAATTGTAGTCTCTTAATGAATTTAGGAGAAATGAAGGAGTGGAAAGCTCTAAGTTCAAGCAAAACATGAATACTTATATTACCAAGTGTTGTACTTGATATTACTACTGAGGCATTGGTCTCCTATTGAGTCATCATAAAAATATAGGTTATAACTGTAGTTCCCCTGCCTTAATCAAAAGTGGTAGTTGTCATAGTTCCTCTACCTTTACTTCTTCTTGATGGAGAAGTGACCAGAACTAGACTCATAGTGGGTTGAGCCACACTTCTCATTATAGGTTATTTGTAGGGAATTGCCCTTATAGCCATACAATCTCTAACCAAGTGTCATGTTTTACCACATCTGAAATAGCAATTGTCCCAAATTTGTAGGGACCCTTATGATGCCTACCACACTGTGGGCATTCTATAATTCTAAAGCCAACATTAGAATCACCATCGATGCCAAAACTATATTAATCTATCCTAGAATATACTCTTTGAAGGCTATTTTCTAGACTTATTGGATTTGTCCTAGTGGAATTCTGAAAAGGAAAAGAGCTTGGAGGAGGGTTTAGACTTCCCTCCTTTTGAAGCCTTAGCAGAGTGAAGGACTGTCTTGCATCACCTTCCTACGGTTTATTCTTTAACTTAATCTTTCTTTCATACAACAACCCAACCTCTGTACTGCTAGTAATTTCCATTTCTGTGTTAAAATCATGAGTTTCTACTGCCACATTTAGTAAATAATGGTGGAATTAAATCTTATAGCATATCTTTTTGTTTTCTTCCTTTTTGTAACATAGATATTTGCAACATACCACAACAGTTCCTCAAACTTATTTGTATATCCATCTGTGCTCATATCTTTTATCTTTCAAAGCTACTTAAATTCTAATACTTTTAGTTCCCTATAGCACTCAGGGAATGGCTAGTTAAGCTGTCAACCTTATTAGCATATGATGCTTCTACCATTCTTTTTCCTTTTTACACTTCAAAATAAACCATGCCATATGAATGGCTCTTCTATTATTAGCTTCCAGTTCATTAATGATCATTTTAACCACCTTCACATGCTCACAAGGGCCATCCCATTTATTATACTTTGGAGCATCAAGCTTTAAGTAGTTACACATTTTAGGCTTTGCTTTGCCACTTTGGCTAGAACTTTGTGGCTGCATAGCTAGAATTTCTAGTGGAAAAGCTCTACCTATGTCTTCTACCACAAGTTTTGCTACTCTTATAGCAGTTGGAGGTGGATTTTGTTGATAAGAAGGAGTATACATAGGGTGTTATTGGTAAGAAGGATAATACTAATAAAATTTTCCATGGTTGTCAAAAAAAAAAAAAAAAAAGAAACAATGAGGATATGACATAATGAGGATAAGGTTGATAACACATAAACCCTGGATATCCTTTATGAGTAAGTCCATGACTAGTCTAATACCCCTCTCAAGAATTTCTCGGAATACTCAACTTCGGTTGCTGAAATATTGATCTTCGATTGTTGAACTTCTAGGGGTAGAATTAAAACAAATAGGTTATAGAGCCTTCCTCTTCTCCCCTCTCTTTTTCAATCATTTTCTCTCCCTTTCTCATTAACCAAGCACCTAACCATTATTAAGATCTTCATTTTAAAATACTAAGACTCTTCCTGTTTTCTAGTCTCGTACTCAAAGACAAGTTGTAGGTTATGAGGGCTTAGTTAATGGGTTAGGTTTTGAAGTATCAAGTAAGTGCTTTCTATTCCTTTCTTTAGATTTGATGGGTTTAAGTTAGTTAACGTAGAGATTAGTTTAGATTTGTGAGTTTAAGTGAATTTGATGATGTTAGGGTTTTCGGGGGAAAATTATTAAATCTTGGATTAAGTGGATAGATTTAAGTTATTTAATGTTTATCTCAATTGTTTAGTGTTTAAAGTAGTTAAAATTGGTTGAGAAGGGCTTGAGAAAGCTTGGTTTTGAGTTTGGGAACCAAATACCTAAATTTGAGAGCTGCACGAAGAGTTATGGAAATCCTAGGTTCGACAGCCGAACTTGTACATGTTCGACAGCCATACTTTGTGTGAATGGTCATGTAAATTATGCATGGCAAATTAGGCAGCCAAATGTTAAAGTTAGGCCCCCAAACTTGCTTTGCTTGAGAATTTCAAATTTAACTAAACTTACCTATAACTTAAACTAAGAACTAGGTTAATTGTATTAATTCCTAAAATATTCTTGGCATGCAATAATGAACTAAAGTGAATTTTTATAACTTAAGGATATTATAAAGGACCTTTAGGAATATGTATATAATTTATAAAACTCAAAACATAAATAAATAGACTGTAGAAGGGGTTAAGAATCCTAGTTGGAGAATTGAGATACTGGACTTAGAATGTCACACCCTACCCCTCTGTAAGGCATAACATGATCCCGTAGTATACCTAATGAATTACCAACTCCGTCTACTGATAACCCATTAAATACACTACAAGGGATTTTAAAAACTTTTCTTATTTCTTTTACAGTGGTGAGCACTATTTACAGGTGTGTTAAAAACTTTGGTGAACTGAGGTGAAACAACTAACTCATTTGATTTATTTGAAATTTCTGTAAAAATTTTGGCAAAGTGCCATCTGTATTTTGGACAAAACAGTTCTTCAGAAAACCTGTAAAAAGGCACTTCAATATATTTTCAAATCTCAACTCCAACACATTTCTCAACACAACAATTTATCAACTCAATTCCATAGTGATTTTTCGAAAGCTGAGATAAGGAAATATAATACAGCTTTTACAATCCAAAACAACTCATAATTATTTTACAACTTCAAGGTACCATTTAATTTACAACTGCTCAAAACCAAAAACAATATGTACATACAGTGTCATACATTACAGTACAAAATGCAAAATACTGGTATACTCATTATACCCGAAAATCTCTCGCTGACGGTACTAGCAGCCTAGTCTGCTGCCCTGTCTGTCTCTCTACCTGCGACAGCAATAAAAAGCTATCGCTGAGACAATGTCTCAGTGGTGCACAACATTAACCAAATACAAGTTTAAATCACAATTCATAATTCAAATGAATGATGGATACGTAAAACCATAATTAAATTCAAGACAATAAATGTCATAAAGAATTTAACACAATATCACATTAAATCTCAGTAATCGAAACATAGTTAAATTCAAAAGACAGTAAATGTTAATAAGAATTTAAATCAATTTCACAATCTCACAATACATAATAATGCAATTTAGTCGAATAATTTAAGAATACAGTGTTGCCAATTCATTCACAACTTAAGCCATGACACAATTTTCCGATCAATGCCGCGTTGTACACCACGACAAAGCAATCACAACCTCACTAATCGAAATCAATGAGGAAGGGGAGCTAGCTATATAATGAGTACTCATCCATACTCACCTCAGACTGGGAAGTCAAAGAGGGAGGAACATAATCATACTCACCCCAGACTGATAAGTCAAAGAGGGAGGAATAATCACACTCACCCCATTAATGGAGGAGGAACATAGTATCAGTGTCATGCCAATTGTGAGTCAAAACAATTCCAAACATTTTATTCAAATGATCCGTAAGAATCCAATAAATTTCCAAAGTTATAATTTCATTCACAAAATGGCAACACAATTCGTAATTCACTTCAATTTCCACAAAAACCATTTACAGTGCTTTTCAATCAATAAGTATCCATCAATATCATTCAAACAATTTTTCGCAGTTTCAAACCATTCACAATGTTTTTCAATCAATAAGTGTCCATCAAACACATTTCCACAATTTAAAACAATAATATACAAATAGTCAATATTTATTTCAATTGAAAAATAATTCAAAAGAAATAGTTGTTGTGCACAAACACAATTTAAAACAATAATGTACAATAGTCATAATTCATTTCAATTGAAAAATTCAAAAGAAATAGCCGTTGTGCACAAACCTCTGATGACTGTCTCCCTGGTCTGGACTCAGTGTTTCCTTCTCTTTTCCTGAGTCTTTAGTAACTGAGAAACACAATTTGAAGTGTTTCAGTACTAAATTAAATTGTCTCTAACGATAATGTTTGGTAAATAATGCACTGAACTCAATTTTTCACTTAATCACCTAATATACCGACCCTCGTTGCGTTTTAGGTAAATTAGGTTTTAGTGTCGTTAATATGTCACATTCGATAGGGTTTTAGGTTTGGTATGTTTTACCAAAGTCATTTCCTTGCTTAGTGCACTTTAATGCAAATTGCTGGATTCCGGGACACTGGTTTGACCTAGCCGGACGGCCTAGTTCCCTCGGTGTTCTGGCTTCGGTCAAAACTACAAACTTGTAGATCTAGGTCTTATGGACTGCGGTGCAAAATTTCAGGTCAATCCGAGTTAAGTAGACCGAGTTATGGTCATTATACTATTGCTGGTCAAATGGTACCATTTTAGGTCAATTTTAGGTCAATTTGGTCAACTCTGGTTCGGCCAGTTTTTGGACCCGAACTTGTGCAAGTTGTTTGACTTGCTTATGGTCATTTCTGGGCTTTGGTGTCTTCATAAGACTTGTAGGTATGGGTCTTAACTATTCTTGGTCAAAATTTCAGGTCAATTGGACCTGGTTTGAGTGAGTTATGGCCTAAACACTCACTGCTGCCCAATTGGTCATTTTTCAGGTCCTAATTGCACCTAATCCGAATTGGTCATTTTCTTAGGTCACCTTGCAAGCAGAATTTTGGTATGGTTTCTCAATGAAAGTTGGCACATTTTGTGCCTAGTTTCACCTCAAATTGGTCTCATACCAATTGAGGTTACACATTTAAGGTTATAGGCTAAAATGTACACTGCCCTCACTATGCCTTTCACACCCCACTTCAAACACATATTTACTTTGCAAAGTTTACTTCCATACCCTACCAATCTGTTTTGGTACATTACCAAAAGCATTATCTACTTTACATTAACATTATTTTGGGCAGATTACCATTACCCTCAACACACCAAATATCATTCACAATTACAATTTCTAATTACCATTACAAATACACCTAACCATTACAAATTTTACATACACTTTACAATATCAATCTACATACATCTCATCAACCTTCTAGGTCAATATTCTGCCCACACTTCCTTCAATATATACCATTACTCAAGTGTCCCCAAGCTGTCGCAAACCATTCTTCAACATTAAAGTGCCATCCAATTTACCAATTCCCATCCAAGTGCATAAATCACCATATAAACATGAAATAATTCACTAGGTTACTAATTCATCATGATCAACACCATTTCTCATCAATTATATGCACAAATATCTCATCAAAACGTGACTCATGGCTGTCCAAAATGAAAACAACAATAACCCTTCAAACTCAAAATTTTCCTTCACCAAACCAACACCCATAACATGAACATAAACTTTAACAAAGAAATTCTAAAAAAATGCAAACTTACCTTTAATTGTAACTTGCTAAACCTTCACCAAACTTCTCAAAATTGGTATCAATATCTTCCTTGTGATGTGTAGACCATTTTTCATGAAGGAACCTAAGTATTTAGAGATGAAAAGAGGGAGTGGATGAAGCTTTCATGCAAACGCCCATGGAGTTTCTATTTGGTTCTTCAATTCGGCAATGTTGAATGCAAATGAGGAAGATGGATTATTCAGCTGCATTTTAAGTGTACACATGTCCCACTATGTATTTAATTAATCCCCTTAGTGGTCCACTTAGTCACTTAATCATATAATAAGCTAAATTCCCACTTATTCCACATTTAACCTTTAATTTCTACTATTTACTTTAGGTACCACCAAATTAATTTTTCATTTCATTTTTTAAGTGTAATATTATTTATTTTTAATGGATATTTAGGTCAAAAGACACTTCGGGATGTCAAATGACCATAATGCCCCTGTTCGGGTGGCATTCCCGATTTTTCGGTAACACCGTATTTTGTCTGTTTTTCGATTTCTCACTTTTCTTTGTACTAATTATTTAATTTTTCTTTAATCTTTCTAATGAGATTTATACTTCAATAAGGGTCTATTTATGTCCTAAAAATGTTTTCCGTGGTTCCCGCAGTCCGTAGCTAGTCAACGGTCCACGCCGTGACTTCCTGAAGGTCACCCATCGCTAGGTTTCTCGGCTCGCTTAACTTGATCACATTTCTTTGCTATTATTTTTTCTTTATTTTTCTTGTATTTTCTTTTCTTGTATTTCATTATTTTATGTCTCCTCACTCACATTGAAGTGTGGTTCTAGGCATCCTAGCTATCCGGACAACACTGGTCATCGGAACAGCAGAACGCACTACCGAACTTAGGGGTGTTACATAGAATAGGATTGCTATAGGCCTTGGATGAACATTGTGATTGTTGTTATGGGCCTAGGGCCCTGTGTTTGTGTTGTCATGTAGGGAGGATAGGTCTAGTTATAGGGGAGACTCTGCCAGATTTACAGTAAGATAATTAAAATAATTAAGAGAATTAAGTTAATTAATTGAATAATTAAAGTTAATTTATGATTAAGTGTTAAAAAGTACTAGTATATCTGCATAGGTTCATCTAACTAAGAGTGCTAGTAGTTCTAACAGGCCCATAGTAGTAAAAGGTTAATTAGTACTATGAGTGGAACTTACTCAAACTATTTTAAATGTATTTCTTCTGTAACGCCCTCCCTATAGCAACTCTGTACATTTTACTGTTCCGGTGACCCGTGTCAGTCCGGATAGCTAGAACGTCAGGAAAAATATTTAAACTAAAGTGAGGAATCATAATTAACTCAAATATTAATAAGAAAAATTTAGGAAAAATTTTAGAAATAAAATACAACCAAGTTAAATGAGTCGGTGCTCTAGTAATGGGTAATCTAGTGAGAAGTTGCGGTTCTTGCAACTAGGAGCCCTAGACTAGGGAGAAAATTCATAAAATAATTTTTGGGACTCTAGAGAAGAGTCATTGAGGGTTCGATGGCATTAGAATGCCAAGAAAATACTTAGAAAAATTTTTTCAATAGGTACAGACAATTTTAGTCTGTTAAACCAAACAGAGGGCATTTTGGTCATTTCGCCTTCAGAGGTGATTTTTGACCAACTTGACCATTTAAGTAGGTGAATTATATGAAAAAAAAAATATAAATTAATATTGATGAGAAATTAATTAAAAATGAATAAAAGAAAGGAGAAAAGAAAATGAAAATTTAAGTGGAATTATTACCTAAGCAATGATGTCATAATGCATGAATTAAAAATTACAACAAATAAAATCCAAACCAATGGGAAATTGCCAAGCTAATTAAAAGGATAAAGCCTCATTAAATTGAAAAAAAAAAAAGAATTTTAGATCTCCTTCCCAAACCAGCCGGCTACCATTCCCATTCTCCATTGGAGAAGCTTTCTTCACCTCTTCCAAACATTGATTTTACTCCACTAAACCTTAAGTCCAATTCAACAAAACTTGTCTATACAACTTGGCAAGGTGTTTGGCTGCCAAGAAACTGAAGTTTTGTGAAGGGAGAAATTCTGCTCCAAGTGGTTAGTGACCAACTCTTACTACTTTTGATTTAATTCATGTTTAATGGCATGAAATAAGTAGGAAATGTAAGAAAATAAAATAAAAATATGTGTGTATGCACCCCTTATAATTTCGATAGCTAGGGTTGGTTAGGGTTTGATGATTATGCTTGATAGCAAAGTGCTTATGAGCAGCCCTTGGTATGAGATGAGTGATTGAATATGATTGTGTAAGTGAAATGCAAGTGGAATGCATGAAAGAATTTGAAAAAAATGTGAACATTTGAACAACATTAGGGTTTACTCATGTAATGGTATGTTAACTTTGTAATGGTCAATTAGTGACCATTTGTGTGTGTGAAAAGGAATTGAAGTGAGTAAGGATGTTGGAGTTGAAATTAGGTGTGTTGCCCTTGGTGACCTACAGGACCGGGTGTGAGTCCAGTAGGTTTGGGCAGCTATAAATGGAGTTGTAGAGGTTCAATTGGTGCAAAGCTAATTGGACATGAAACTAGATACATAATGTTACAACTTTGGTGAAGAAACCCTACCTAGAAAACTAAACCAAGTTAGCCTAAAAATTGCCCTAATCTGGGTGACTTGCATTCTGCCTAGGCAAAATGACCAAATGAATAGTGTTTATTCATTTGGTCATAACTCAGTGTAGAAAGGTCCAATTGACCTGACATTTTACCAGCAGATAGCTGAGACATAGACCTACAACTTTCATGAAGAAACCAAACCCAAAATTTTGATCATAACATGTTTAAAAATTGACCTGTAATCAGTGTACAAAACACTATAGATTTGATTCTGTCTAGAAAATCTGGAAAATTTGAAATCCGGCCAGTTATGGTATTTAGGCAATACCTTGAGCTACAAAACTCCAAATAGAGTGATTCAAAAAAGGAAATGTAACTAGACACAATAAGGAACAACTTTCATGAAGACAATTTTGCCAAAATTCCTACTGTACAAAAGACTAATGGAATAGTAAACTTAGTGCTTGAAATTTGAAAATTGTGAATAACTAACACTAAGCTTTGAAATGGTATTGGCAACCAATACCAACAACTTTAGAATGATAAATGTGGTATGTTGAGGATATTAGAACCAATATACCTATTATTTATAAAAAAGTTAACATTTTAGTTGACTAATGAAATGAATAGTAACAATGAAACTTAAATTTCAAGAATTGTGTAATTTAAAAGTGTAACATACTCTAGTACACCTAGTAAGATTGGTTTGGATAGGTTGGCATACCAATAGGGTTTAGTTAGAAGTACTGCACATGGCATTATGCCATTCTGTGATTTTATGGCTTTTAGCCATTCTGACATTGTGATGATACTTGGCCTTGTGCCTAATGTTTATTACAGCTTATTAGCTATTTTGTTGCACACCGGGAGATACATGTGTGACCGATGGGGTGACGGCCCAAGGTACATGATACCCAGTGCCAATTTACCCGTTTATCCAGTCCAGTCATCCAGTATAGGTTACTTGGGCAACAAAAAATGAATGTGGGTAAATTTAATGAAATAATGAATATAACAAGTATAAAATAAATAAGACTATAAATAATTATTGAAAATTTATCTACATGAGACATCAATAAATTCACTGCATATTTATTTCCTGTTATTTCTTTTTATTCAATTATTGGCACCACTAAGCATTATTGCTTAGCGCGTTGCTTTTTGCCACGTGTAGGTTCTGGAGAGACCGGCATAGAGCCCAGTAGACCACGGACTGGGTGAGACCATCTACAGCTCTGTATAGTGTCTGTGTCACCTCACTGACTTTAGTGCATTGGTAGGACACTAGGTTTCATTTTGGGTATTTTATAAATAACTTTTATTTTTTCATGTATAATTGAGACTTATGTAATATATTTTAGCATTAATGTAAATAGTGAAAATTTTTGTTTATAAATGAAAAATTGAGTATTTATTTATGACTTGTTTATGAATATCATGTGAAATGAATGAATGAATGAGAAATGGAAATATTGTTGAAAAATATTGAGACTTTATTGATATAAATGGAGTTTGAGAATGATTGAAAATATATTGGAAGTGTTTTTTACAGGTTTCGAAGAATTGTTTTCTCCATTTTTAGCTAGTATTGTGCCGAATTTTCTATAAAATTTACGGAACCTCAAATAAATTTATGTTTTCCATAAATGACTTAAATGAATTATACTTCACAAATTGTACTTTATAACTACGAAAGAAATAAATAAGGAAGGATAAAATAATTGAAATGAAATATGGTGTTCTGATATACTGTGTGGCATATCTTACTCGGCTGCACTATAAACGGGTAAGGGGTGTCACATTTAGTGGTATCAGAGCACGGTTTAGGCGTTTCTGGATCTAAATCGAGTCCATACCATGCATTGCATTTGTAAGAGTCGAGGTGACACTAATGCAGATTTGTATGTCTTTGTTATTTTGATTAGGATATGGACCCCATATCTCAGAGGGTCGTTGAGGAGGAAGTGGAGAGTCATGCTCCACCTGCAGCACCTGAGACTGGGGGGTAGAGGAGAACCTGCTCTACTAGCTCCAGCAGAGCTTGCTCAGCCTCCACAGGTCATGTTCCAGCAAATGGCCGAGTTTTTCAAACAAATGGCTGGGGTAATGCCACCACCACCACCACCTCCACAGTAAAAATCACATCTGAAATGATTACGAAAATTTGGGGCAGTGGATTTCTTTGGCAAGAGAGAAGATGATTCTGTTGCAACCGAAAACTGGTTGAACAGAACAGGAAGGGTTTTAAAGCAACTCCACTGCACTCTAGAGCAAAATCTAGAAGCTGTTGTATCTCTGTTGCAAGATGATGCCTACCAATGGTGGGATACAGAGTCTAGTGAAGTGCAGCCATAATTAATAAATTGGGACTTCTTCCTCTCAGAATTCAAGAAGAAGTATGTGGGTGGTGTATACCTAGAAGAGAGAAGAAGAGAGTTCATTAGCCTGATGCAGAGGCAGCTGACAGTAGCAGAGTATGAAAAAGAATTTGTCAGACTAAGTCGTTACGGAAGGGAGATAGTCCTTAATGAAGCCGAGAGGTGTAAAAGATTTGAAGAGGGATTAAATGACAACATAAAGATAATGATTACAGCCTTGGGAATCACAGACTTCACCAAGTTAGTGAAAACTGCATTAAAAGTTGAGAAGGTTAGAATAAGTGAGTAGACTAGAAGAGAGAGACAGCAGAAGAGGGGCCCGTGTTAGTCTAGCTCATCTCCTGCACCTGGGAAGAAGTTCAAAGGTCCACCTGCACAAAGTTCAGGCCAACCTTAAGGTCAGGGTCAGTCCCAGGGGCCTAGGCCAAAGTTTACCCCTAGGAGAGGTTAGTCCACACCATCAGTGAGCAGCTCTATAGGGACGGGGTTCAGGGGACCAGCCCCAGCATCTTCTGCATGTCCGCATTGCCTGAAGTGGCATAAGGGGGAGTGTTGGTGTAACACCCCTATTTGTATAGCTAGGTATATTTCACTATTCCAGTGACCGGAGTCAGTCCGGACAATTAAGGGGATTAGAACCACACTTAAGACAATTGGATAAGCCATTAACACAAATAATTAGTAATTTCCAATTAGTTAAGTATAAATAAGAAGAACAGAACATAAGAAGTTAAATGAGCCGAGAGTCACAGCAATGGGTGACCTTCTCGAGAATGACTGCGAAGTCGATTTAAACTCAAATTTCTAACCGTAAAATGTGACGCTGTGGTCCTTAGGACCATTACAAACATAGTGGAAAAGAGAAAATCACGAAAAAGAACTGTTAAGCCAGTCAAATAATTAGGTCAGGGAGCTGGAAGGAATATTGAATTATTTACAAACCGAGTTGAACCGACAAGGGGCAATTTGGTCAATTGACCCCGAGAGCTGACTCCTGACTTAACTGTCAAATAAAATCGGAGAAAAGAAAATTTCGGAGTCGGGAATTAAATTAAAGAACTAATTGAAAAATAAGAAAAAAAAAGAAAATGAAAAAGGTGTAGGGAGATGACATCATGCATGATGCCATAAAGATTATAATTAATAAATTTAATTAAATTGAATTATGGTCTTCTTAAGACATAAAAGAAAGAGAAAAAAAAGCTATCTTCTTCTTGGTTGCCGCCTCACTCTCTCCCTCACCCTCTCCCTCACTTAAACCACCATTAAAGCTCATTTTGAGCTTGAAGAACCCTAAATCCCACTCTAGAAAATTTACTTACCAACCTTAAACCTTTTTGATTTCACTTGAAAAGAAGTTTGGCAAGAAAAGAAAAGGAAAAAAAAAAAAAAGAAGAGAATTGAGGAAGAGGAATTTCAAGTGAGGTAAGCAATCTAAATTGAAAATTTTAGTTTATTGGTTATGTTTGTGGTTTGAGTAACCTAGAAATTTATTTAAAATCAAAAGAAAACATTTGTAGAGGACCATAGGGAATTTTAGCCAGCCATGGATGTATGAGAATATGATGTGTTTTGAATGAATTAAATGTGTTAGGAAGCTTGAATGAGTTGGGAAATGGTGTTTGTATGTTTGGAATTAATCAAATGTAACAATTAGTGTGAATTAGGGTTTAGAGACAAAAATATGAGAAATTGGCAAATGATATGTTTGACCTATTTTGAGGTGAGAAATGGTCATTTGTGACCAAATGAAATGTGTTGGAAGTGTTGGAGTTGAGACTAAATTCGGACTCAATGTGGTCATGCTACTGGCAACATGACCAAGGTCCCTTTGAGGGACCAAAAATGAAAATTTACAAGTCCAATTGGTATGAGACCAATTGGGAATGAAAATAGACACTAAATGACACAATTTTCATTTAGGAAGCATGCCCAAAAAGTGACTAAGACCTAGTGAATAAATTGACTTAACTCGGAAAATCTCAGTCTATCCCTGTACAAGCTGGCCAAATGAACAATGTTTGTTCATTGGGCCATAACTTGAGTTAGGCAGGTTAAAATGATCTGAAATTTTACCAGTAGACAGCTTAGATATAGACCTAAAACTTTCATGAAGAACAAAAACCTAAATTATGCCATTAACCAAGTCATTTTGCCACCCAAAGTTGGTGACCTAAAACTGCCAGAACCAAAATTTGCCCAGAATTCTGGGTTAAGTCTAATCCGGCAGCCGTGGTTCAAATGGCTATAACTTGAGCTACAAAACTCCAATTGGAGTGATTCAAAAATGAGAATAAACTTAAGACAATAGGGAACATTTTCTATGAAGAAAGTTTTGCCAAATTTTAACAGTAAAATGACCAATGGAACAGTGCAACCTTAGACACCAAAATTGAAAATTTGCAAATTTGCCTAAAAGACTTAGAATTTGAGTAAACAACCAAAACCAACAAATTTAGTGACCAAAATGTGGTATGTGGGTGAAGTTGAAGTTCCCATACCTATTAAGCCTTAGAAAGTCAACAAATTGACTTGAATAGTACCATAAATAGTAACTCTAAAATGAAAATTTTCAAGAATGTTAGTTTAAGCATATTTGGGCTAGACTAAGCATTTATGAATTAATTATTGGATTTACTATGAAATAAGATACTGAAACACTATAAATGTTGTGTTTCAGCTGAAAAAGACCCGGAAGGTATAAGGGGCTGAGTCAAGACCTAGAGGCGACTTACGTCAGGTTTGTGCACAAAAATTTTAAATTATAGTTTTCATAATGGAAATTGATTTGTTATACATTGTGAATGTGTTTGTTCATTATGAATTTCAAGAATGTTGTGTTGCCTATTCTACAATGGAAATTTGGAAGGGAAAATTAATTATTGATTTGTATGAAATATTTGAATAATATGGTTTTGAATTTAGTTATGGCTTTGAAAATCTTATTTGAAAAATAGTGTGTTGCCTACTTTGTAAATGAAAAGTTTGGAATGAAATATGATTTGTGAATTGTATGAAATGTTTGAATAATTTGATTTAAATTGTTTTTATTCACACTTGGCATGGCAATATTAATATGTTCCTCCTCCACTTGTGGGGCGAGTTTGATATTTGATCACTTTCCTCCCTCTCTGGCTTTCCAGTCTGAGGGGCGAGTTTGGATGAATACTCATTAGCTAGCTAGCCACCTCCCTCATTGATTTCGATTAGTGGGGGTGTTTGCCTTGTCGTGATGTGCACATGGCATGTTCGGAAATTTTGTGTCATGGCCTAAGTTGTGTTATTATTTGGCAACACTATGTTTATTGAATTATTTGATCAAAGTTGTGTTATGTTAAGCTTTGAAAATTATGATTTGTTATAAATGTGATTTGAGGAAAAAAAAATTGTGAAATGTGATTATGAGATTTTTGAATGATGATTTGTTCATAAATGTTTTATATTATGCATTTTATGCTTTATTGTGCACCACTGAGTATTTATATACTCAGCGATAGCTTTAACTTGCTGTCGCAGATAGAGAAAAGGACATAGCAGCAGAGCGAGCTGCTATAGTTAGAGAGGAGTACAATTGAAGGATTTTTCTACGGGTGTTTGTCTATACCCTGGTAGTTTAGTTTGATATAAATATGATAGTATGCATATATATCTCTGTAATTTGAGCAGTTGTACAGATAAAATTGTAATATATTATTTTTAAGATTTTGCATCTGTAAATTAACTTATGATTGTAAATTAATGATTTAAAATGTAATGTGCATGAGTTATGAAATGTTTTGAGATATTAATTCTTGATTTGAAATTTGGATTTTGAATTGAAGTGTTGCTATTGCCGTTGATTTGAAGTTTGGTGGTTTCAATTGGAGTTGTGATTGAAAAATATATTGGGAGTGCTTCTATTTTCAGGTTTTGAAGAACTGTTTTCTCAAAATATAGACGGCACTCTGCCGAAATTTTTGTAAAAATGGCGGAGATTTTAAATATCTAAAAATTTGATTTATGTTTGGACTCTAAATAAAGGTTCTTAAAATCTAAAAAAAATTTTACCTACCAATTTGAAAATGAACGAAAATTGTTTTAAAATCCCTTGTAGTATATTTAGTGGGTTATCGGTAGGCGAAGTACGGTAATTCATTAGGTGCACTATAGGAGCATATTACATCTTACGAGGAGTAGGGTGTGACATGTTTAGTGGTATCAGAGCAAGGTTTTAAAATAAATTTTGAACTGTGAATTTGAAATATTTTGTCGGTAAATATAACTGCTCAAATGTTTGATATAAATGACATATTTACATTATGAATATGCACTAACGGAGGTCAACCTCCTTGTGTTTGTTATCAGAGAGTAGAAAATTTCTGGAAAATGGAATGGAAGAGGGAGATCATTCCATAGAGCAATTTTTCAAGGCTGAGGCCTAAGGAGAAGCCCTAGCACTGCAAAATGTGAGTGGGTCAGCTACTCCAGCTCCTCCTCAAGCACCGCAGTTCCATGCTCAATTTACACAGTAGATGGCTGCGTTCTTTCAACAAATGGCAGGAAATGTGCCACCTCAAGCACAGACACAAGAACCTGTAGTACAACCACAGCTTCCGGCTCGGCAATATGAGAAATTAATGAAATTTGGGGCCACTGAGTTTAAGGGAACTGTGGATCCACTGGAAGCAGAATAGTGGTTAGAGAGGATGGAATGGGTTTTTAGAAAACTACAGTGTGCTGAAGAGTTGAAGTTCGAATATTAAGTATCACTTCTCCAAGGGGATGCATATGAGTGGTGGAAGACCATCCCCTACAGTCTGGTAGAGCCACTAGTCCTCACATGGGCAGACCTTTTAAGGGAATTTCGATAAAAGTGGGTCCCCGATACTTATGTAGACATGAAGTTGCAAGAGTTTTTAAGTCTGAAGCAAGGGGACAGAACTGTAGCAGAGTATGAGCGGGACTTTTCAAGGCTAAGCCATTATGCTGGAAGCTTAGTCTCCACCCCTAGAGACAGATGTAAAAGGTTTGAGGCTGGGTTGAGGCCTAGCTTGAGAATGCAAGTGGTAGGGTTCCAACACCAGAATTTTTCTGAATTGACTTCACAAGCCCTGAAATTGGAAAGGATAGAATCAGAATGGGCAGTGAAAAAGAGTACACAAGAGAAAGAGAAAACTGAAAAGGTAACTGGTCAAGCTACTGAGAGTGGCTTTGGGAAAAGAAAACATTTTGGAGGATCTAGCTCGTGCAAATCGGGTAGAAGTAGATCTTCTAGACAGAAACCATCCCAATCCGATTAGCAAACTCAACAGACACGCAGAAAAATGCTGTCAGATCGACTTTGTGAGACTTGTGGTAAACCACATAGTGGAGTATGTTATAGAGCTATAGGAGCATGTTTCAATTGTGGAGGGACTAGTCATTTTCCTAAGGATTGCATAAGTCCACGCCATTATGGATCATTCACCACATCAGAAGGATCAGCTCAAGTTTCTACCCCGAAGAGTTTACCAACAGTTGGTAGAGGTAGAGGCAGAGGTAGGGGTAGTACACCTGGAAGTCAGAGTACTGTGAATCAACCAGGACAAGGTGATGCTCTAGTGAGAGTATACACTATGCGACAGAGGGACGAGGATGAGACTCCTGGTATGGTTGCTGGTAATTTCTCAATTCTTAACTGAGATATGCATAAAAAAAAAAATCAATTTTGATATGTTAGTGACTAGTCTTTTTAAAATTAATTTTGGAAGAGTTTGTCAGTGAAAAGTATTTGCTAGCACACAAGAATTTGCAAAGTTAATTAGTAAGCCTAATTATGTAAGGTAAGAGAACCTAAAAGTAAGTTATAGTAATATAGCTACCTTAGATGCGGGTAAGGGTATTACTGCTGATAGATGTCAGTGGGTACCATAATCAAAATAAATTCAAGATATTAGTGAATTTAAAAGAAATAAGATATAGGGAAGTTTGATCTATTGGGATGTATCGTAGTAACTATGCAATATTCTTGATGTTTGTGCTGTAAGCTGCAAATTACAGTACTAACTTGGGATTTATTGTGTAGAGCTACGTACTATGCAATAGTACACAAGAATAAGAATAGTTGCAAACGGCATCTGTTTTGGTACAGTTATGATAAGATAAAGTTTTCTTATTAGAAAGGAGTTTGAAAATCCTAACCTGGGATTTAAAACTCTAAAGTTAAAATATTGAAAGGTTATAGTTCAGTGCAAAAGAAAATAATGACTACACATCAGTGCAAAATAAGCTATAGAGTATCGATATATAAAAATAAATAGAATAGTAAGAAATGAGAAAAATACTAGATGAGGAATTGCCACCAAGGCAAGCAATTTACTTAAGATGCGTAACGATATCCCGAACTATTTTATTAAGAAAGAAATAAGTCAAACCAAAGTAAATAAGATAGTGCAAAATGGCACATAGGCCTTGGTCATAAATGGAGATGGTAAGATAATGGTTATGGACCTATGGCCAAGAAAGAAAAGACTACAAAAGAAAATAATTGCTAAAATAACAGCAAGAAAAGACTAAAATATTCTAAACTAAACTGAAGGTTACATCAAATGATTAAGAGATTTGATAAGAAAAGAGTAAAACTAAGTTCTCACCCATAGGATAACACGAGGTCCTAGAAAAGTGGATCCACTAGCACACAGATTTGCTTACCTCAAAAATTGAAATGAATTTGAATCTAACTTATGACAGAAGCTCATAAGGAACATGACACACGAGGTAAGCAATCGATGAGTAAATAACGTTGGTTAAAGTGCTATGGACCATTATTCCGATTATGAAGCTAAGTAGAAATGTGAGAAAAACATGAGAAAACAACATGAATGACTATTTGAGGATAGATAGTGGACACAATTTTGAGGACGAAATTATTTTAAGGGGGAGAGAATTGTAACACCCCTATTTGTATAGCTAGGTATATTTCATTGTTCCGGTGACCGGAGTCGGTCCAGACAATTAAGGGGATTAGAACCACACTTAAGACAATTAGATAAGCCATGAACACAAATAATTAGTAATTGCTAATTAGTTAAGTATAAATAAGAAGAACAGAACATAAGAAGTTAAATGAGCCGAGAGTCACAGCGATGGGTGACCTTCTTGGGAACGACTGCGAAGTCGATTTAAACTAAAATTTCGAACTGTAAAATGTGACACTGTGGTTCTTAGGACCATTATAAACACAGTGGAAAAGAGAAAATCACGAAAAAAGAATTGTTAAGCCAGTCAAATAATTAGGTCAGGGAGCCGGAGGGAATATTGAATTATTTACAAACCGGGTTCAACTGGCGAGGGTTAATTTGGTTAATTGACCCCTAGAGCTGACTCCTAACTTAACTGTCAAATAAAATCGAAGAAAAGAAAATTTCAAAGTCGGCAATTAAATTAAAGAACTAATAGAAAAATAAGAAAAAAAAAGAAAATGAAAAAGGTGTAGGGAGATGACATCATGCATGATGCCATAAAGATTATAATTAATAAATTTAATTAAATTGAATTATAGTCTTCTTAAGACATAAAAGAAAGAGAAAAAAAAAAAGCTATCTTCTTCTTGGTTGCCGCCTCACTCTCTCCCTCACCCTCTCCCTCACTTAAACCACCATTAAAGCTCATTTTGAGCTTGAAGAACCCTAAATCCCACCCTAGAAAATTTACTTACCAACCTGAAACCTTGTTGATTTCACTTGAAAAGAAGTTTGGCAAGAAAAGGAAAGGAAAAAAAAAAGAAGAGAATTGAGGAAGAGGAATTTCAAGTGAGGTAAGCAATCTAAATTGAAAATTTTAGTTTATTGGTTATGTTTGTGGTTTGAGTAACCTAGAAATTTATTTAAAATCAAAAGAAAACATTTGTAGAGGACCATAAGGAATTTCAGCCAGCCATGGATGTATGAGAATATGATGTGTTTTGAATGAATTAAATGTGTTAGAAAGCTTGAATGAGTTGGGAAATGGTATTTGTATGTTTGGAATTAATCAAATGTAACAATTAGTGTGAATTAGGGTTTAGAGACAAAAATATGAGAAATTGGTAAATGATATGTTTGACCTATTTTGAGGTGAGAAATGGTCATTTGTGTTGGAAGTGTTGAGACTAAATTCGGACTCAATGTGGTCATGCTACTGGCAACATGACCAAGGTCCCTTTGAGGGACCAAAAATGAAATTTTACAAGTCCAATTAGTATGAGACCAATTGGGAATGAAAATAGACACTAAATGACACAATTTTCATTTAGGAAGCATGCCCAAAAAGTGACTAAGACCTAGTGAATAAATTGACTCAATTTGGAAAATCTCAGTTTGTCCCTGTACAAGCTGACCAAATGAACAGTGTTTGTTCATTTGGCCATAACATGAGCTAGGCAGGTCAAAATGATCTGAAATTTTACCAGTAGACATTTTAGATATAGACCTAAAACTTTCATGAAGAACACAAACCTAAATTATGTAACACCCCTAAGTTCGGTAGTGCGTTCTACTGTTCCGGTGACCAGTGTTGTCCGGACAGCTAGAATGCCTAGAATTACACTTCGATATATGTGAGGAGACATAAAATAATGAAATACAAGAGAAGAAAATACAAGAAAAACAAAGGAAAAATAATAGTAAAGAAATGTAATCAAGTTAAGCAAGCCGAGAACCATAGCGATGGGTGACCGCACCGGGAAGTCACGGCGTGGACAATACTAGCCCTGGACTGTGGGGAACCTTGGAAAAAATTTTTAGGACTCAAATAAATATTTATTGAAGTATAAATATCATTAGAAATATCAAAGAAAAATTAAATAATTAGTACAAAGAAAAGTGAGAAATCGAAAACGGACAAAACCCTGTTACTAAAAATTGGGAATGCAACCCGAACAGGGCATTGTGGTCAATGGACATCCCGAGTATTCTTTTGCCCTAAATGTCCATTAAAAATAAATAATATTACACTTCGAAAATATAATGAAAAATTAATTTAGTGGTACCTAATGTAAATAGCAAAAATGGAGTGTAAATGGAGTAATTATCATTTAAAACATATAAAATAGTTTAATTAAGGTGAGTGGACCACTATGGATTAAATTAGACACTAAATGGGCAGGTGTAAATCCACTAATAAATCTGCAATTCATCTTCTTCAATTGAAAAGTCCCATTGCTGCATGAAAAACTCTCAAACCTCTCCCATGGCCACCCACCTTCAAACCATTACAACTCCATGATCAAGCCATCTTTTCCCACACTTGTCTTCATTAAAGTTTATCCCCACATCACAAGGAAGAGTTTGATAACAATTTCAAGAAGTTTTGGTGAAGATTTAAGAAGTCTCATCCATAGGTAAGTTTGAGTTTTTGAATATTGTTTTGTTAAAGTTTGTAAGCATGTTATGGGTGTTTGAATTATGAAGAAATTTTTAAGGTTTGATGTTGAATGGGAATGTGTAATTTTGGCAACCATGGAAATACCTTGAAGGCAGGTTATTTGTGCTTGTAAATGGTGAATTAAATGATTGATTAAATGTATATTGTGTAGGAAATTGTTTAGGTAATGTACACTTAGTATATGTAAATGTAAAATGAAGTTTAAAGCTTGGAAAGTAATGGAATGTAAGTGTACCATTGTGGCAGTTTGCTAACTCTTGAAGAATGCTGGAATTCATGCTTGGTTTATGGAATAATGATGTTAAAATGTGTTGGTTGTTATGGCAGTTTGAGCGTGTGTATGGTGGTGTGAAGTGGGACATGTAAATGAGTGTAAATTGGTGATTGAATTGTTGTAAATTAGGTTTGAAAAATTCTTCACTTGTTGGTGCACATTGAATGCAATTGTAAGCTGCCAAAATGACCTATAATGTGTTGTGAATTATGTTTAGGTTGTGGTTCAACCAGAATTAGTTTAAATGTTAAGTTTGGTGAGTGTTAAAAGTGATGCTTGATGTGTATGCAAGAATTTTAATAAGGCAGTTTGAGTTTTAGGCCTATAACTTTAAGTGTGTGGCTCCAATTGGTATGAGACCAATTGGAGGTGAAACTAGGCACAAAATGTGCCAACTTTCATGAAGGAAGCTTGCCAAAATTCTGCTTGCAAGGTAGCTTGAAAAATGACCAAATCCGGATTAAGTGCAATTGAGGTCTGAAAATTGACTATTTGGGCAGCAGTTAGTTTTTAGGCCATAACTCACTCAAAACAGGTCCAATTGACCTGAAATTTTAACCATGAATATTTGAGACCCATATCTACAAGTCTTATGAAGACACCAAAGCCCAGAAATGATCATAAGCAAGTCAAACAGCTTGCACAAATTCGGGTCCAAAAACTGGCCGAACCTAAAATGACCTAAAGTGACCTAAAATGACCAATTTTGGTGCAATTTGACCAGCAATAGTAAAATGGCCATAACTTGGTCTACATAACTCGGAATGACCTGAAATTTTGCCCCGCGTGCAATAAGACATAGATCTACAAGTTTGTAGTTTTTAGAACTAGGTCGTGTCAACTAGTATAGTTGCAAGAAAATAATAAATTTGGTAACATGTACCAACCCTAAAAGACTATCGAATGTGACATATTAATGACATTAAAACCTAAATTACCTAGAATGTACCAAATAGTAGGTTGACTATAAATGAATTCGGTGAATTAATTATCAAGCATTATCGTTAGAGATAGTTTAAATGAAACACTTCAAATTGTATTTCTCGCAAAGACTGGAAGGAAACAGACAATTATCAGAGATTTGTGCACAATAAGTATTTCTTTTGAATTTTTCAATTGAAATAAATTATGATTATTTGTATGTTATTGTTTTAAATTGTGTTTGTGCACAATAAGTATTTCTTTTGAAATTTTCAATTGAAGTAAATTATGATTATTTGTATGTTATTATTTTAAATTGTGTTTGTGCACAATAATTTTGACTTCTCATTTTCTACTTAAAAATTTAATTGAACATTATAGTTTTAATTTGTGTCCGCACAATACTTTTATATTCATTACTAGCAAATTTATTTGGAGAAATGAGTTATGAATAATTTTTGATTGTTTTGGTTTTGGGAATATTATTTGGAACTTATTGTGTTGCCAACTTTGCAAATGGAAATTTTGAGATAAAATGTGATTTATGGTTTGTATGAAATATTGTGATTTGAAATTGTTTTGATTCACACTTGGCATGACACTGTTACTATGTTCCTCCTCCATTTATGGGGTGAGTGTGATATATTCCTCCCTCTTTGACTTACCAGTCTAGGGAGAGTGTGATTATGTTCCTCCCTCTTTGACTTCCCAGTCTGAGGTGAGTGTGGATGAGTACTCATTATTCAGCTAGCTTCCTCCCTCATTGATTTTATTTTTATTGGTGTGTGTGTGTGTGTGTGGTGTGTACAACGGCATGTGTGGAAAAAAAAATTGTGTCATGGCCTAAATTATGTTATCGATTGGCAACATTGTGTTACTCAATTATTTGATCGAATTGTGTTATTTATTTGCAAAACGGTATTATTCAGTTATTTGATCGAATTGTGTTATTGATTTGCAAAACGGTATTATTCAGTTATTTGATCGAATTTTGTTATTGATTTGCAAAATGGTATTATTCAGTTATTTGATCAAATGGTGTTATTGATTTGCTTCATTATTTGATCGAATTGTGTTATTGATTTGCAAAACGTATTATTCAATTATTTGATCGAATTGTGTTATTGATTTGCGTATTATTCAATTACTTGATCAAATTTGTGTTAGGTGAATTTTGTAAATTGTGAGATGGAATTGTGAATCATAAAGATTTATATATCGCATTTCAAATTGTTATTAAATTTTACTTAGTACTACATTGAGAGATCATCGGGTATATTGAGTATACCACATTTTGCATTTTGTAATGTATGTTCCTTGTATGTATATAGTGTTCTTGGTTTTGGTAAATTAAAATTGTACATTAAAGTTGTAAAATAAATTATGAGTTATTTGGACTTGTAAAATTGTATTATATTTCTTGTATCTCTTTGAAAAATTATTGTGGATTTGTATTGAATTATGCTAGAGTTTGAGATTGAGAAAATATTGAAGTGCTTTTTTTTGAAGAATTTATCCAAATTATGGAGGGCACTCAAATTTTTAATTACTAATAGTCTAAATGTGTTAGTTAATTCACCTCAAAAGGTTTTTAACACTGTAAATAGTGCTCAAAGAAGTAAGAAAAGTTTTTTGAAAATCCCTTGTAGTGTATTTAATGGGTTATCAGTAGGCGAAGTTGGTAATTCATTAGGTATACTACGGGATCATGTTATGCCTTACAGAGGGGTAGGGTGTGACAAATTATGCCATTAACCAAGTCATTTTGCCACCCAAAGTTGGTGACCTAAAACTGCCAGAACCAAAATTTGCCCAGAATTCTGGGTTAAGTCTAATCCGGTAGCCATGGTTCAAATGGCTATAACTTGAGCTACAAAACTCCAATTGGAGTGATTCAAAAATGAGAATAAACTTAAGACAATAGGAAACATTTTCTATGAAGAAAGTTTTGCCAAATTTTAACAGTAAAATGACCAATGAAATAGTGCAACCTTAGACACCAAAATTGAAAATTTGCAAATTTGCCTATAAGACTTAGAATTTGAGTAAACAACCAAAACCAACAAATTTAGTGATCAAAATGTGGTATGTGGGTGAAGTTGAAGTTCTCATACCTATTAAGCCTTAGAAAGTCAACAAATTGACTTGAATAGTACCATGAATAGTAACTCTAAAATGAAAATTTTCAAGAATGTTAGTTTAAGCATATTTGGGCTAGAATTAAGCATTTATGAATTAATTATTGGATTTACTATGAAATAAGATACTAAAACACTATAAATGTTGTGTTTCAGCTGAAAAAGACCTGGAAGGTATAAGGGACTGAGTCAAGGCCTAGAGGCGATTCATGTCAGGTTTGTGCACAAAAATTTTAAATTATAGTTTTCATAATGGAAATTGATTTGTTATACATTGTGAATGTGTTTGTTCATTATGAATTTTGAGAATGTTGTGTTGCCTATTCTACAATGAAAATTTGGAAGAGAAAATTAATTATTGATTTATATGAAATATTTGAACAATATGGTTTTGAATTTAGTTATGGTTTTGAAAATCTTATTTGAAAAATAGTGTGTTGCCTACTTTGTAAATGAAAAGTTTGGAATGAAATATGATTTGTGAATTGTATGAAATGTTTGAATAACTTGATTTAAATTGTTTTTATTCACACTTGGCATGGCAATATTAATATGTTCCTCCTCCACTTGTGGTGTGAGTTTGATATTTGATCACTTTCCTCCCTCTCTGGCTTTCCAGTCTGAGGAGCGAGTTTGGATAAGTATTCATTAGCTAGCTAGCCACCTCCCACATTGATTTCGATTAGTGGGAGTGTTTGCCTTGTCGTGATGTACACACGGCATGTTCGGAAATTTTGTGTCATGGCCTAAGTTGTGTTATTATTTGGCAACACTATGTTTATTGAATTATTTGATCAAAGTTGTGTTATGTTAAGCTTTGAAAATTATGATTTGTTATAAATGTGATTTGAGGAAAAAAAAATTGTGAAATGCGATTATGAGATTTTTGAATGATGATTTGTTCATAAATGTTTTATATTATGCATTTTATGCTTTATTGTGCACCACTGAGTATTTATATACTCAGCGATAGCTTTAACTTGCTGTCGCAGATAGAGAAAAGGACATAGTAGTAGCAATTGAAGGATTTTTGTATGGGTATTTGTTATACCCCGGTAGTTTAATTTGATGTAAATATGATAGTATGCATATGTATAAATTAATTATTTAAAATGTAATGTGCATGAGTTATGAAATGTTTTGAGATATTAATTCTTGATTGAAATTTGGATTTTTGAATTGAAGTGTTGCTTGTCATGATTTGATTTGTTTGGTTGGTGAATTGATGTTGTGATTGAAAAATAAAAATATGTTTCTTTTGAGATTTTAAATATCCAAAATTTGATTTATGTTTGGACTCTAAATAAAGGTTCTTAAAATCTAAAAAAAATTTACCCCAAATTGAAAATGAATGAAAAATTTTTTAAAAAAACTTGTAGTATATTTAATAGGAGCAAAATGCCCCATGCATTGGTGGATCCAGGATCCACTCACTCATACATCTGCATCAACCTACCCGTAGAAAGGGGGATATTAGTAGGGGAGAGTGACCAAGACATTTTGATCACTAATCCATTAGGTCACAGTATAGTGGTGAACAAAGTGTACAGGGTTGCCCGTTAAGGATTCAGGGGTATGAATTCTTGGTAGACCTGATTGAGTTGCCTTTCCATGAGTTTGACTTAATTTTGGGAATGGACTGATTGTCACGTCATTAGGCAATGGTTGATTGTAAACTGAAGAGAATTTCTTTGAAAACTCCTGAGGCTAATGAGATTACAGTTGTGGGGGAAAGGACAAATTTCTTGTCCAATGTCATCTCAGCCACAGTGGCAAGAAAACTGATGAGAAAAAGCTGTGAAGCCTACCTAGCGCATGTGGTGGACACTAGGCAGGATAAGCCAGATCAGTGTGACGTAACCACAGTAAGAGACTTCCCAGATGTGTTCCCTGAAGAATGTGGATAAATTTAATAAAATAATGAATATAACAAGCATAAAATAAATAAGACTATAAATAATTATCGAAAATTTGTCTGCATGAGACATTAATACATTCACTGCATATTTATTTCCTATTATTTCTTTTTATTCTATTATTGGCACCACTAAGCATTATTGCTTAGCGCGTTGCTTTTTGCCACGCGTAGGTTCTGGAGAGATAGACAGAGAGCCCAGTAGACCACAGACTGGGTGAAACCATCTACAGTTCTGCATAGCATCCGTGTCACCTCACCGACTTCAGTGCATTTTTAGGACACCAGATTTCATTTTGGGTGTTTTGTAAATAAATTTTATTTTCTCATGTATAATTGAGACTTATGTAATATGTTTTGGTATTAATGTAAATAGTGAAAATTTGTGTTTATAAATGAAAAATTGAGTATTTATTTATGACTTGTTTATGAATATCATGTGAAATGAATGAATGAGAAATGGAAATATTGTTGAAAAATATTGAGACTTTGTTGATATAAATGGAGTTTGAGAATCATTGAAAACATATTGGAAGTGTTTTTCACAGGTTTCGAAGAACTGTTTTCTCCATTTTTAGCCGGTACTCTGTCGGATTTTCTATAAAATTTACGGAACCTCAAATAAATCTATGTTTTCCATAAATGACTTAAATGAATTATACTTCACAAATTGTACTTTATAACTATGAAAGAAATAAATAAGGAAGGATAAAAATAATTGAAATAAAATATGGTGTTCCGGTACACAGTGTGGCATATCTTACTCGGCTAAACTGTAGACGGGTAAGGGGTGTCACATCTTCACTTAAATATTTATGACATATCTAAAATGTTCATTCATCATGATATTATATAATTTTATTGAGTATAGTTGCATAATTGATTTTATATGTCAATAATGCATTTCATGAATATGTAGCATTATTAATTGTGCTGTGTCGGTAGTTCATGGATGACCCACTATTTTTCATTGGAAAAAGAAAAGTAAAGTATAAAAATAACATGCATGCAATTGAGCTTATTATGAAAGTAAAGGAAAGGGGATGTTGGGTAAGGCAATTTTGTGTCTCTGACATCTGAATACTAGGGGTTACAATATCCATCTCAAGTATGTCACGAGTTTCGTATCCCTAGTATCCATTATTTGATGTGTGAAGAGGAAGTCCTGGAGAGCTCCATCAATAAGTTGGGCACATTGGACATATATGATGGTTAGGAACCATTGGTGACATGAATTACCTTGATATGATTGTTTGTGTTGTGAAACGATCATTTGACTACCACATTTACATGTGCTTGACTATAACTATTTTACTATATGTTTTCTTTCCCTAAGGTGCGCTTCTTCTCACTGGCTCACCCCTTTTCTATGTCTTTCCCTTAAGGGACAAGTATAAAAGACATAATCAACAGCTTTTGGTTAGATGAGTTCCAGGGGCTAATGCCTTAATTTTGCTTAAAGGTATATGTACATTTAGTGGAACTCCTTTTTGTAAGGCATGTAATTTAGTTATTTTGCTATTGTACATTGCCATTTAATATTATGTAAAAATAAAGAGTTATAATTATATTTTATGACTAATAAAGTATTTTCATAATTAATATGGGCTTTAAGAGAGATTTAGATGTAAAGTTAGGCTTGTAACAGGTTTTAGTGGCCTTAAGTCTTCCAATACTTTAGCGTTAGTAATGGTTTGGATTTCTGTTATTATAACTAGATGTGAAAGTATGCTCCTCCTGTGTGGAATGTATGAAGACTGTGTTGTTCCCTCTTTTTTTTTTTTTTTTTAATTTTTATAAGCAAGGATAATTTTATTAGTTTTATCCTCCTTACCAATAGCACCCTATTTGTCCTCATCTTTATTAATATAATCCGCCTCTAGTTGTTAGGGAAGTAGCAGAACCTGCGTTGTTCCCTCATTCATGGGATTATTTTCCTCCTTTTCTTATATCTTTGCAAAGTTAAGACTTTCATCCTGAACTCTGTCTCTTGGGTACTCTCCTTTCATCCACTGGTATGTGAAGAGCACTAGAGGATCCTTTACTTTTTTTTAAAGGACTTATGGGGTGGTCGAGTAGTCATTCTTCTTCACCCCTTCCCCTAATTAGCTGCCAAAGTTTCTTGTTACAATAAACTTGCTTTTACCCAAACTCTTTTATACTTTTATAGCTAAAACTCACTTCCTTTGTTTTTTTCTTACTACTAATATTCACATCTCGGACACACATTCTAATGGTCAGGCTCCAACCACTAGAGGAATTATCCGCTTTAGCCATAAGCCTCATGGTTTTGTCCCATAGGTGGAATGGGGAACTTCCCAGTAGGTCACCTATCGTAGGATTTCTATCAAGCGAGCATGCTTAACCCTAGAGTTCTTCCAACTCTCCAAGCCATTCTACCAAAAGGCGCCTCTAGTGATTAGTTCCCCTATTTTATATATCATTACCTTCCACTCCCATTCCGATGTGGGACGAGTTTTCCATCTTTTAGGGAGCTTTTCGCCTTGCCCATCCTAAGTGAAGCAACCAGTCATTAGCTCACCCCCTTAAGACTCGAGTGTCCTCACTCGATGCACTATACTAAGGGAGCTTCTGGCTCTGATACCAATTGTAATAGTTAAGCTCCAACCACTAGGGGAATTGTCCACTTTGGCCATAAGCCTCAAGGTTTTGTCCCATAGGTAGAATGGATAACTTCTCAAGAGGTCACCCATTCTAGGATTTCTCACAAGTGAGCACGTTTAACCCTGGAGTTCTTTCAACTCTCTAGGCCATTCCACCAAAAGGCACCTTTAGTGATTATTTTTCCCATTTTATATATCATTACCTTCCACTCCCATTTCGATGGGGGGCGAGTTTCTCATCTTTCAGGGAGCTTTTCGCCTCATCCATCCTAAGCAAAGCAACCAGTCGCTAGAAAAAATTTGGACCATTTCTCGATTTGTGCGTGTCATCCTTGTATAAGGGCCATGCTAATCTTCTCTGTATCATTCTAATTTTATCAGGGACATCCAATAAAATTGAGTGATTCCCCAGTGACTGGTTGCTTCGCTTAGGATGGACGAGGTGAAAAGCTCCTTGAAAGATGGGAAACTCGTCTCACATCGAAATGGGAGTGGAAGGTAATGATATATAAAATGGGAAAACTAATCATTAGAGACGCCTTTTGGTGGAATGGCCTGGAGAGTTGGAAGAACTCCAAGGTTAAGCGTGCTCGCTTGAGAGAAATCCTAGGATGGTTGACCTCCTAGGAAGTTCTCCATTCCACTTATGGGATAAAACCGTGAGACTTATGGCCAAAGAGGACAATTCCTTTAGTGGTTGGAGCTTGACTGTTACAATTGTTATCAGAGGCAGAAGCTCCCTCGGTATGGTGTGTCGAGTGAGGACACTCGAGTCTTAAGGAGGTGAGCCAGTGATTGGTTGCTTCGCTTAGGATGGACGAGGCGAAAAGCTCCCTGAAAGATGGGAAACTCATCCCACATCAGAATGAGAGTGGAAGCTAATGATATATAAAATGAGAGAACTAATCACTAGAGGTGCCTTTTGGTGGAATGGCCTAGAGAGTTGGAAAAACTCCAGGGTTAAGCGTGCTCACTTGAAAGAAATCCTAGAATGGGTGACCTCCTGGGAAGTTCTCCATTTCACTTATGGGATAAAACCGTGAGGCTTATGGCCAAAGCGGATAATTCCTCTAGTGGTTGGAGCCTGACCGTTACACACACCTAAGTGGCATGTGTTACAAAAATGAAAATTGCACACTTGATTTTAGACTATAAAAGGAGAGGGAGGGGGGGGGGGGGGTGGTATGTGGTAGAATAACATGCTCATAACTTTTCATTAGCTTTATAATAAATGGTTCAAAATTTATAATTGCTTTATGACAAATTATGTTGCTTATAATATAAATTTAACTCAATAAGATATACTAATTTAGAATAATTATTAGAAAAATGATTTGGAGATAATTTATATAATAATTGGAGGAGTTAAGAAATACTATCTTGAGGTGTATTTTGATTTTAGAAATTTAAAGAATTAGGGCTTGTAAATTAATTAGTTTATAGGAAAAAAATTGTAGCCATAAAATTAGGGAAATTAATACTATATTTAGGGCCTTATTTTTTGGAAAATAAAATTAAATAGTGTACATAGGTTAGTTATTGCTTAACATGGGAGAAATTATATAATAAAATTATGATTTCACAAGCTCTAATCCTCATGTGATTTTGCAGTTTTTTTTTCCATATTTATCATATTAATATAATTAATTAATAATAATAAATATTTATATTGAAAACATGTCTAATATTAGATTTACATATTTATAAATAATTATTAAAACAATTAATCAATTTAGTTTAAATAAAATTTTAGTCATTCACTATTTTACGTATCAGTTAAGTGTATATATTTTAGTTTAGGATAAACTAATATTAATAATTTCATATTTATTATTTACTTATTATAATAAATATAATAAAACATAATTTGATAATAAAAAACATTTAATTATAGAGTCTAGTTATAAAAGAAGATAATAGTAATAATGGTTAAAAGAAAAGTGAATTACCTAACCCATATAAAAAAAGCCTAACACTATTTTTATGATAAAAGATTTAATATAGAAAAATAATATATGTGCACATTGTTTGAAAATATTATCATTATTAAAAAAAATTAAATATGTTGTAATTACATCATAATAATGGTTACTTATAAACTAAATTTACACATTTAATAGATTAGAAAAAGCTTATGGATATATATTTTTTTTAAATATTTTCTAGATAATAACAATAATAACAACAAGAAGAAAATTATAACTAAAAGAACAATAATGTCCATCAAAACCTTACTATTTTAAAGTAGTGTTTATAGAGAAAAAAAAAAAAAAGATGCAAGCAATATTGTTAAAATAAATCAATAGTTTGTTGTTATTATAATTTTCTTGTATTATGATGAAAGTATGATATTTTATTAATATAATATTGGTTTATAATGTAAAATTTATTTTATCATAAAATTTATTCATCTTAAAATTGATTTAATAAAGATAACAAAAATTAAAACAAATTTAATAATTAAATAAATAAAAAAATTAAAATGACAATTAAAAAGAATAAAATAGTAAAAAAATAATTTGAATTCATTTATCAATACTTAAAGGGTTTAAAATAAATAAATGAAAATTTAAAAATTCAATTAGTAAAATAAAACTGCAAAATAAAAATTTGAAGGCCACTCAAACATCCCTTGTAGTTAGGAAGATTTAACTAATTAAAAATAAAAGAAAAAAAATGGGCAGCATGTCAAAAGATTTTAAGATATATTGTGTAATAATTAAAGAGAAAGTTTTTATTATTATCAATAAAATAAAAAATAAAAAATAAATATAAAGACATCGAAAGTATGAGAGTAGAGCAAAATGATCACAACATCGTTATTAGAACAGTGAATTGCAGTTTATTACTAAAAAAATTATTTTAATGAAAATAATAATTAAATAGTTAAAAACACTAAAAAAAGCAATTCACTGAAGGAATTTTCTGTCAGTAACGAACTAAAATTTGTTGGTAATTCTCTGCACCTAGGAATTAATGGCAATATTTTACGTCAGCGATAATTTGCTCGTTGGTAATTTTTATTATCCGCCTTTTTTGTTCCGTCACTAAATTAATGACGATAATATAATATGATGTTAGCATATAAAATAAGCTAATTTTAAAGTTGGTTTAATAAAGATAACAATAATAAATGCAAATTTAATAATTAACTAGTTAAATTATTTAAAAACAATTAAAATGAAAATAATTGAAAAAAATGAATTTATATATAAACACTTAATGGTTTAAAAATTAAAACAAATTTAAAAATTAAATTAATAAAATAAAATGCCTAAACGATAATTTAAATGTGACTCAAGCTTCTTTCTAGTTCAAAGATTCAACAAATTGAAAAGAGAAAAAAGTGTAGTAGTATATCAACAAATTTGAAGATGTATAATGTTAAATTAAAAAATATATATATTGTTAATAATAAAATAAAAAATTATTAGAAAAATAAAGACACCAGAAATAAGGAACGGTAATAGGTTAAAATAATCATAATAGTATTGTTAGAATTGTCGATTGCATTATTATAAATAAAATTATTATAAAATTGTTTTAAAAAAATTATAATTAAATAATTTAAAAAATTAAATTAAAATAAAAAGTTAAAAATGAAAAAAATAATATATATATATATATATATATATAAAATAAAGTGAAATATCAGAGACCGATCCCTGATAACGGCGCTAAAACTTTATTGTCCAAAATTCTGTATGTGCACAGATTGTTAACAAGTAATAAAGTGATGAGTGAGTATCGTTTTCATAAGTACAGTGTTGAATACTGAACTAAACAACAATTACAATTATCTAGACAATTGAATTATAGAGTTGTATAAATGTAACACCCCTCACCCGACTACAGTGTAGCCGAGCAAGGCATGCTACAATCGGTGCCGGAGCACCCTAACTTATCTTACTTTATTTCTTTAATAATTTTGAATTCATTTAATTTAATATCAAATATTTTTTTTTTGACGGAGAAACCAGCGAAGTTTCCTCTATTTTATTATCGTTTGGCGTATTTCAATGTTCACCTGTTTGAAATTCAATTCAACAATATTTCTAAAATAAAATCTTATCCATGCTAATCATAATTATCTCATATTTCAAATCTCATCCATACATTTCAATTTCATAATCATTTCCATTCATACTCAATTCATATGTAAACATTCTCAAATTACATAAGCAAAATTTTCAAATTTTCTTAATTTACATAATTTACAAAATAATTACAAAATTTCATAATTTACATCCTAATACAATATCTAGCATTTTATACAAAATATAAAATATGATCTATATGGGCCCTATCTACATGCATTGCTGAGGGGGTGACAACCTTGAATACTTCAAATATACAGATCAAAACTCCCAAAATTAAACGTATGGGTTCTAGCAGGAAACAATTCCATCGCGCTAAGCATTTAGTGGTGCAATAATATAACAAGGTAATAATATACAAAGAAAGATAGAAATAAAACATAATTCAAATAATTAAGATTTATTTATACTTCACATGCGGTTTCTAAAATTTAATATGTTTTATCATAATTTAGTCTTCTTTGAAAGTGTTTATTTGCCAATGTAATAATGTACAAAGAAAATGATCTGAAAATAATAAATTTATGCTTATATTGTTATATAAGAACATTTGCAATATTTATTTATGTTATAATTATCTTTGCTAATCTTTTAGCATTTTCTCTATACTTGCTAGGTTGTCTCAGTTATTTCATAATAAGTAAATTTTGATAACTTCATTTCATTTTTTTCTAATAAATAACTATCCTAATTTATTTTAGGTCATCTTACTCATTTATTTTATTTAATTTCTAATATTTTTAATTGCTAATATTCTTAACTTATCTCAATAAATTTCAAAGTAACCTATGACAGTGACTAAAGATAAGGGGTCGTTGCCTCGGGCGTCATACCATGGGACGCAGAACGCCAACCACGTATGCATGGCTAAAAAGCCACGATAACACATAATGGGGCATAAAAGCCATGAATGTTGGCATAAAGCCATGGATGCGGGCATGAAGCCATGAATACAGGCATAAAGCCATGAATACAGGCATAAAGCCTTTCGCAGTACTGCTAAAATAATACCCTATTGGCATGCCAAACTATCCAATCTGACACACATGTCTAGGCAATACAAGGGCACATAATATCATTAAATATTAATATATTGTGTTTTATGACTTCATTATTTCATAATAAATTTCAATTATAATTCATACATTCATTTGATCATTTATATGATCACAATTCACATCAATTATCCTTTTTTTACCATTGTACTCAAAATACTTCTCCTCTCTACAATAATGAGAACTAATGTCTCATTCATACATTAATATAGTTCATTTATTCATTTATTATGTTATTCATATTGATCACAATTCTAAACAATGGTTCACATGTACCATTGTATTCAAAACATTTTTCCTTTCTCATTTATACATTCAAGAATCTACTTATGTAATTACAAATTTTATATTTCAAGTTGAGTTACTAATATTTTATGAATTCCATTTGTGATGGGCATATAAGCCCTAACTATCTATTCACATTAATTAGGTGACTTATTTTTCATGTTTCAAGTAATCCATGAATATTTCATGGATTTCAAATTTATGGTCTTAATTTCCTTTTAACAATTTTGACTAAGATACATAGTCCACATTTGTCATACAATTCTAAGCATTTAAGCTTAGAATTGGTTCTAGGTCTTCATCTTAGTTTGTTACTCATTTTGATTACTATTCACCTTACTAGTCAACCAAAATGTTGACTTTTTCATACTTAAGGGATATGTTAATTCTAATTACACCAAGATCCCACATTTTGAGTTTTACATTTGCTAGTATTAATTGCCAATTGCAATTTAAAGTCCCCTAGATGCATTTCTAATTTCAAATTTTGAATTTCAAGTTTTGATGTCACTATTCACCTCATTGGTCAACAAAAATGTTGACTTTTGGATGGAAAATAGGTACATTGGTTTTGACACTCCAAACATACCACATTTTGCATTTAAAACTTGTTGGAAGTGATCACCATTACCATTTCTAAGCCTAACACTAAGTGGCAGAATTTTCAGTTTTTGTACCATAAGTTTACTGTTCTATTAGGGACTGTTACAGTAGAAATTTGAGGAAATGGTAAACATGAAAGTTGTTCCTTATTTTGTCTAGTTGAATTTCCTTTTTTGAATCACTCTATTTGGAGTTTTGTAGCTCCAGATATGGTCCAAAAACCACAGCTGGCCGGATTTCAATTCTGCAGAATTTACCAAATCTACAGTACCATGAACAGTGACTGTGACTGCCATTTTGATTAAGTTCTTGTCATAATTTGGGGTAGGTTTCTTCATGAAAGTTGTTTGTCTATGTCTTAACTTGTTGTTGTAAAAATTTCAGGTCAATTGACCATATCTACAGTGAGTTATGGCCAAATGAACAGTTACTGTTCATTTGGTCATTTCTGCAGGTGCTGTTGCAGGGTATCCGGATTGGGGCCAACTTTTGGTCCTCTTGCTTTGGTCTTTTGGGCATGGTTTCTTCAGCAAAAATGTGCCATTATAAGCCTAGTTTCATGTCCAATTGGCCAAACACCAATTGGACCAACACAGCCAAAGGTATGGCAGTCCAAGTGGACTGAAATCTCAGCCACCCTGCTGCACTCATTGGGCAGCATACTCATTCACTTTGCCATGCTATATTTCAGTCCAAATTATGGTCAACTTACCTAAAATGGTCACTAATTGACCATTAAAATGTTCTCTAACAATTTCCTAAGCCAAGTCAAATTTTCACTTCTCAAAACCCTAGTTTCCATTTCAATTCACCCATACACCTAGTTAAGCACTTTCATTCATTATATATGTGTATATACACCTTAAGCATAATCTTTAATTCATTCTAAGTCCATTAAAACCATCACAAACACTCCACCTTTGTTCCTTCCTTAGGGCAGCCGAAATTTATGGCATACACACACATAGTTTTTATTCATTTTAGTTACAAATTCCTACTTATTTCAAGTCTCTAACATAGAAATAAAGAGCTTTAGGTGTATATGTGCACTAACCTCTTGTAGGGCAGAATTTTCCAAGCTCAAACTTCACTTTCTTTCCTTTTCTAGGCTGCCAAACACTTCCCCAAGTTGTATGGACAAGTTTTAATGAAAGGTGTCTAGGGTTTAGTAGTGGAATTTCATGGGAAATGGAAGTAATTAAAGGAAACTCTCATGGAGGGTTATGGAGGAGAAACTCACGTTTTGGCTGAAGAAGAAGGCAGCTGTATTTTAATTCCTTTGGCCTTGTTTATCTCTTTTTATTAGTTAATTAAATAGTTGTTTAAATGGGATTGGTGGAAGCTTTTAAATGACATCATAATGATGTCATATTTGGCATTTTTATGGATTTTTCTTTTCTTCTTTTCTCTACTCATTTTCAATTCAATTTTTAGTAATGTTTATTCATATTTTATGTCATATTAATTATTTACTCAACTGGACAAGTCGGCCAAAAATCACCTCTGAAGGCGAAATGACCAAAATGCCCTCCGTTTTGCTTAACGGGTCAAAATTGTTTGTACCGATTGAAAAATTTTTTTAAATATTTTCTTGGTATTCTAATGCCATAGGAACCTCAATGACCCTTCTCTGGAGTCCCAAAAAATTATTTTATGAATTTTTACCTGGGTCTAGGGTTCCTAGTTGCGAGAAGCGCAACTTCCCTCCGGTTACCCATCGCTTGGGCACCGGCTCATTTGACTTAGTTGTATTTTATTTCTAAAATTTTTACTAAATTTTTCTTATTAATATTTGAGTTAATTATGGTCCCTCACTTTAGTCTAAATATTTTTCCGGACGTTCTAGCTGTCCGGACCGACACCGGTCACTGGAACAGTAGAATGTATGGAGTTGCTACCGGGAGGATGTTACAGTTGTAGTAATTAAAAAAAAAAATATATTGTTAATAATAAAATAAAAAATTATTAGAAAAATAAAGACACCAGAAATAAGGAACGGTAATAGGTTAAAATAATCATAATAGTATTGTTAGAATTGTCGATTGCATTAGTATAAATAAAATTATTATAAAATTGTTTTAAAAAAATTATAATTAAATAATTTAAAAAATTAAATTAAAATAAAAAGTTAAAAATGAGAAAAATAATATATATATATATATATATATAAATAAAGTGAAATATCAGAGACCGATCCCTGATAACGGCGCTAAAACTTTATTGTCCAAAATCCTGTATGTGCACAGATTGTTAACAAGTAATAAAGTGATGAGTGAGTATCGTTTTCACGAGTACAGTGTTGAATACTGAACTAAACAACAATTACAATTATCTAGACAATTGAATTATAGAGTTGTAGTAATTAAGTCTAATTAAATGAAAAAAAATAAAAAAAATGAATTAAATTTGGATATCAATTAATAAAAGCATTCTAGATTTAGGGGTTCACACTTCAATTAATTAAAAATTCAATCTAATTTATTCAATAAATAAGAAATTATTACTTTGAAGTACATTAATCCTAAGTTATCTTAAGTCCTCTCTCAAGGCACTCAAATTATATTTTAATAAACTCAAACACTACTTTTGCGGTAATTAAATTAATTAAAATCTATTGAGTTCTTTGATTAATTATTAGATCTATATAAAATTCTAGCCTATCTCTAGATTAAGAATTCTAAGTTCAAAGTCCTATTTATTCTAATATTAATATTCACCTTTCAGTTCTTTAATTAATATTTAAAATCAATACTAAGTGGAGCTCAACATAGAGCATGCATTAAGAACACAACATATTAAATTAAAGAACAAAATACCCAATTTACTAAATAAAATTAAACCAAATCCATAATTGAATTGAAAGCGCTACATCCCTAAACCTAGAATAAATAAACTACTCATACATCGTGAGTTTTATAATCAAGTTTATAAAATAATAAAAAAAAAGAAATGAGAAGAAATTGAATGAAAGAACCCAGTTGGAGAATCGCAGCTTTGAACTTTTGGAATCTCAGCTGAAAACCTCTCTGAAAATCTTGCAGATCTCTCTCTCCTCTTGCCTCTCTTAAGGGTAAGTTGCTCTCTTGAAAGTAAAAAGGTTCCCCCCCTGAAATCTTGACTTATTGTATTTATATTTGGTGACAAACCTTTGTTTTATAGTCTAAATTGGCTTAGAAAACCTCTAAGAATGGCCAAGAATCATGAAAAGTCGTGTAACACCCTCATATTGGACAATTCCGTACATTCTACTGTTCCAGTGGCTAAGGTCTATCCGGATAGCTAGAATGTCGAGAACCATAATTAAATTACAGAGAAGTCATAAACTAAATTGATAAAGATCAAAAGAAGTTGGATAAAAATAAGAAAAATGAAGCACAAATGAGTTAAATGAGCTGAGGTCCCGGCGATGAGTGACCGACCCGGGAAGTGACTGCGAACTCAGTTGCTACCCTAAATTCGTGTGGGACCTCATGACATCCTTAGTTAAGAGATAATTGCAAAACTATTGGGAACTAGAAAAACACAGAAATAAAAAGAGAACAATCACAAATAAGTGAATCAGGACTTAAGAACTCATTGGGTATTATTAAGAGATGGATTACAACCTGATAAGGGGCATTTTGGTCAATTCACTCCTAGATATGACTTTTGACCTAAATGTCCATTAAAATGCGTGAAATTAAAATATTGAAAAAGGGATTAAAAATGAAGAGAGTAGGGAAAGAAAAGAAAAAGAAATGAAAAATTCAATTTTAAATAGCTTTATGACATCACAATCACCATGACACAAATAAAATTTTATTTTTTGTATTACTAAATTTGGGGATAAATATTAGAAAAAGAAGACAAAAATAATTAAAACCAAGATCATCTTCTTCCCATCCCATTTTGGCCAGCTCCCTTACTTCTTTACAGACCTTAGTCACCGGAACAGTAGAATGTATGGAACTATCTAATATGAGGGTGTTACAAACCGGGTTGGAGTTTCTGTTGTCAAAAATAATATGGGCAGTGTAATTGCTTTAGTTTACACAGCCCTACCCTTTGTGACTTTTTGGATCTTAAATTTTAGTTGTTTCTAGAGCACTGGAGATAACAAAGGCTATGTTATTTTTGCATGGGCCATGTTATTTTACTCTTTCAAGAATACAAGTCATGTTATCTGCAACATGGGTTGTATTGTTTATTTTTCCACTTACAATGGCTGTGTTATTTCAGATGCCTTCCAAACTCCTTTTGTAAGGCTTCAACACTTTTGATGCTCCTCTAATTGCCTTCATACCATCCCAAGCCATGATACTCACCTAATAAAGGCTAAAAACCATGGGATCAGACCAAAGTAAAACAGAAATTAAAAGAAAACTAAAAACACTTGAAAATAAGCATGAAAGTAACAAAATACTATCAAAATGCAATGAATGTACTTTCTAAATGCCTACATAATATGACTACATCAGGTGACCTTTTTATTGTAGGGATGTAGAGTTCAATCAGAACAAATCACTGCCTATTAAGAAGCAAATCGTAACTACAAATCCATAACTGAATTGAAAGTGCTACATCCCTGAACCTAGAATAAAGAAACTACTCATGCATGGTAATTTTACAATCAAGTTTATAAAATAATTTTAAAAAGACATGAGAAGAAATAGAATAAAAGAACCCAGATGAAGAATTGTAACTTTGGACTTTTGAGATTTCAGCTAAAAACCCCTCTGAAAATTTTGCAGATCTCTCTCTCCTCTTGCCTCTCTCGAGTGTAATTTGCTCTCTTAAAAGTACAAAGGTTCCCCCTTGAAATCCTAACTTATTGTATTTATATTTGGTGAAAAACCTTTGTTTTAGAGTTTAAATAGGCTTAGAAAACCTCCAGAAATGGTCAAGAATCATGAAAAGTCGGGTTGGAGTTTTTATCATCGAAAATAGCACAGGCTATGTAATTACTTTTGTTTACACGGCCCTGCCCCATGTAACTCTTTGGATCTTGAATTTTTGGAGTTTCTAAAGCTTTAGAGATAACACGGGCCTTGCTATTTTTATGCGAGCCAAGTTATCTATAACACAAGTTGTATTATTTATTTTTCCACTTGCAACAACTGTGTTATTTCAAATGGTTTCCAAGCTCCTTTTGTAGTGCTCCAACGCTTTTGTAATTGCCTTCATACCATCCCAAGCCATCGAGACACACCTAATAAAGGCTAAAAACCATGGGATCATACCAAATTAAAATAGAAAATAAAAGAAAACTAAAAACACTTGAAAATAAGCATGAGAGTAACAAAACACTACCAAAACACAATGAATATACTTTTTAAATGTCTACATGATGCGACTACATCAGGCAACTTTTCTTATTGTAAGGATGTAGAGTCAAGCAGAACAAATCACTAGCTATTGAGAAGTAAATTGTAATTGCCAATCCAAAAATAAATATTGTATGTGATGTCACAACTTACACAGTATTACCTTTGGTTTTGATCATTGTTCTTTCTTTTATTCTTTATATATTGTTCATAACTGTTTTCAATTAATAATATGGAGCTTTACATAGTTAATTCTAGTTAAAAAAAAAAAGATTTTGTTTTAATTAAACCTATTGTTGGTATTTTGTAAATTTGGCATGTTATTTAAATCAACAGTTGTGATGTGTGTTTTTCTGTGCCTTTTTTTTTTTAATCCAACGAATATAAGAAATGATATACATTTGAGCTTTAAGAATACTTGATGGCTTGGCTAGCACCACATGATTTACACATTTATCTTTTAATATGTATTCTATTATTGCTTCATCTTTATTTCTTCTTAATACCACTTATAAAGGTTTAGCTCTGCGATATTTTTGATATTTATGCGTGATTAAGCTTTCAGATCAAACCAAACGATTCTCCCTTTGCTTCTAGAATTTTTTTTTTTTCATCTTAAATTTGCATTTGATTTCATGGTCAATTTTTATTGCAAATTATATGCAATCCCAGTGCACTTAATGGGTTTCCTATTATGGGTAGGAGGGAGATTTCATATTGTAGTTGTTTGGGAGGAAGGAGTTGTGGCCATAGGTCTATAAATGATAGTGGTTTTATTTAAAGTCTATGAAATACATCCAACTTCTCTAGATTTGGTTTCTTTCTATGTTTTAAAATTTGTGTTACTTGCTTTATTAATTAAAAATCCTGCCTCTTTTACGTAGGATTTGAAGGATGAATTTTGCTTGCATGCTTCTTCACTCTCTAGTGATGATGATATATGATATTCTTAATTAAATAGTTTCATTTTTATTTTGTTCTTTTTTGTCTATTTTTTTTAAATTCAATGTATGGCTTTATTTCTATTTAGAAATTATTGATCACAAAAATTTATCTGGTCGTTGAGTTGATGAGTTTAAAGTTTAAGTAGAGATGGCCTTTAAGGAAACTCTAAATTTATGTTAATTATTTCTTAGAAAAACCTATGCATTGTGCAATCAAAGACACCTAATTAATGTTTTCATGGGTACTAATTGCAAGATGAAGAAGAACAAAAGTTCCTTGTAGCCAACTCGAAAGGGCTTTCTTTTTAATTTTTTTTGTTATTTTTTTATTTGGATGGTTTTTGATTGTTACTCAGATTGAAGCAATGCATTGCAATTTTTTTGGAAATTAAAATGATTTCACTCTTTTTAGGATCCCAAATGATCATCAATAATGGGTTCATGATGAGTTTGAGGTCTGTACTCAAACATATATAGGTGTTCATGTAAGGAGATATGTTAGATTGCATGGAAATATCTATTTTTTATATATTTTTCTTAGTTTGATTACTTTACTTCCTAGAGGTGTGCAAAATTATGATGAAAATGCACTTTTTTACATGGCATTCTGAAATATGCTATTTGGTTATGTCTCAACTTTATATATGCTTGGAAAATCCATCATATCCAATGCTAATAAAGTGTAGGAAGAAGGTATTGATGGTGATATTATGAACATTAACTGGCTTGAAGATTTTGTTCAAAAAGCTAAGATAATCCAAACAAAGGCACAATCCATGGTAGGATATGTTGAGGTAATATTACTATGATGCTAATACATTTGGATTTGCAAAATTTAAGACAAACATTTCTACCATAAGGTAATGTACTAGATCTTATGGAAGCGTGACAGAAAAGAAATGGCATATGAAATTTGAAAGAGAAACAGACAAATTTGGAATTTTACCCAATATTATTCACTTAAAGCTAAGTCAAATAGTCACTGCTTTGATGAAGAATCTAATATGGTAGTCAAAATGTCAAGGCCTAGTCTAAGAGTCAGATTGAGCAAAAGACCGCTCGAACAGCCTAAACGAAGCATAAAATAGGATCGAATAGCAAGTCACCCAAGCAACCTAGACCAAACAAAAGAAGCTAAAGAAATAAGAGCAATGGTAATGCTCACTCGGTGAGCCAAGCATTAACCCTATTAAGCAGTAGTAGCTTCAGTTAATAATAAGGCTGGATTTTCAAGAGAGAACTTGGGATATTCACCTAATATCAGAGATTCATGCAGCTCATGTAGATAGCTACAATGGCTATCTGGCCTTTTGTCTATAAATATGAGAAATAACTATTAATCAAGTACACTTACTCTGTCAAAATTATTGTTGAAACTCTCTCTATTTTAATTTTCATTCTCTCAAATATAAACCTCTTACTTGAGCATTGGAGTGGTTGGCTAAAGGGCCACCGACCTCACCATTTCTTTATTTTAGAGGCTTACTAGAAGATTACATGGCATCTTGACTACTCTTCAGAAGCTCACAATAGCATCAGTGGCATCATCTATAGGAACTCAGATTATCGACTAACGTCCCATTCTTGAATCTATTCTTCATTTTTGCATTTTCTATGCTTTCTGTGAGTTTTTATTTTCAGACTTAATTTATTTCTACTTTTTGTGTCTTTTGCTATTTCAATGGTTGCAGATCTAAGAAACATTGGTAAGAACATGATGGTTGGCACTTTGGTAACTAGGACTAACCCACCAACAATTGTAGTGGCATAGAATGCAATTGGGCCAAATGTTGGATCCACTAGCCATGTTTCACCATGCAATATAGGGTTATCGATTGTCAGGTCTAACCAATAGGCTTAACCCCAAGGATTGACACCAGAGAAGGCCTATCAACGAACTTGTGACACCCCTTACCCGTCTACAGTGTAGCCGAGCAAAATATGCCACACAGTGTGCTGGAGCACCAAATCATATTTCAATTCAATTTACCCTTTTTACTTTTTTATTTATAATTTTTGATTAATTTGAATTTTTCGCAAATTTTATAGAAAATCCAGCAGAGTGCCGGCTGTAAATTGGAAAAACGGTTCTTTTGAATCTGTTAAAAACACTTCCAATAAAATCATCACATCATTCTCAGTCAACCGCCAATATATTCTCAACAATTTCTCAAATGACTTCAGTATCTCGAAATTCCATTCATTTCATATCACAGTCAACTCAATGAGAAATGCTCACATTTATTACTGAACATAGTTCATAGATACTTTCATCAAAAGCATAATTACATGAATTTATAATATACATTACAAAAGTTTACAAAATACAAAATATCAAAATATCAAAAGTGGCCTAATGTCCTACCAAATGCACTGCAATGTGAGGTGACTCTGAATTCAATATGCAGCTCTGTAAGTTTACCCTGTTTGATGCCTGCTGAGCTCGCCAACTATGTTTCCAGTACCTGCGTGTGGCAAAAGCGACGCGCTAAACAATTCTGCTTAGTGGTGACAATATAAAATAAAATAACTAAAATAAAGTAAATATGCAGAATGTATGTTTACATTTTTGGTAGACTTAATTTCTGGCATTTATTTCAGTATAAGTTGATTAAAATTTTACAAAATTCATTATCATTGCCTGAGTAACCCATACTAGACGACTGGACTAGATAAACGGGTAAACTGACACTGGGTACTAAGTACCTCAGACCATCACACCATCGGTCACATTGTGTCTCCCGGTGTAAAACAGAATAGCTAATAAGCTGTAATAATCATTAAGGATAAAATTCAAATATAATGACTCAACTAACATAGCCAAAGGCTTTTATGTCACAGAATGGCATGAATCCATATGTAGTACTGCTAACAGAACCCTATTGGCATGCCAACCTATCCAAACCAATCTTGCTAGGTATACTAGGGCATATTACACTTTTAAGTTTCACAATTCTTAAAATTCAAGTTTTGGATTACTATTCAATTCATTAGTCAACAAAATGTTGAATTTTATATGGACAATAGGTACATTGGTTTTAATACTCCTAACATACCACATTTTGCATTCTAAAATTGTTGGTATTGGTTGCCAATACCATTTCTAAGCTTAATGTTAATTGCTCAAAATTTTTAGATTTTAAGGTCCGTTTTTACTATTCCATTAGTCATTTTTGCAGTAGGAATTTGGCAAAGTTGTCTTCATGAAAGTTGTTCTTTATTTTGTTTAGTTATATTTCTTTTTTTGAATCACTCCAGTTAGAGTTTTGTAGCTCAAGTTATAGCCCAAAAACCATAACTGGCCGGATTATAATTTTTCTAGAATTTCTGGACTGACCAAATCTACAGTATTTTGAGTAGTGACTGCAGGTCACTTTTTGAACATGTTATGGTCAAAATTTGGGTTAGGTTCCTTCATGAAAGTCGTAGGTCTATATCTCAGCTTGTTTCTGGTAAAATTTCAGGTCAATTGGACCTTTCTACACTGAGTTATGACCAAATGACTAAACACTATTCATTTAGTCATTTTGCCCAGGCAGAATGCAGGTCACCCGGATTAGGGCAATCTTTAGGTCAACTTGGTTTGGTTTTCTAGGCATGGTTTCTTCACCAAAGTTGTGCCATTATGTGTCTAGTTTCATTTTCAATTGGCCTTGCACCAATTGAACCTCTACAACCCCAGTTATTGCTGCCCAAATCTGCTGGACTCATGCCTCATCCTGCAGGTTACCAAGGGCAGCCACACCAAACTCAATTCCCACTATACAAACCACTTCATTTTTTAATTCACACACTGCCAAATGGTCAATAATTGACCATTAAAACTCTCTTTCACCAAATACATGAACAAGTCTCAATTTCAAGCTCAAACCCTAGCTCAACCATCTCAAAACTTGCATTCACTTACCTTTCACTATCCTAACCAATAAATTAATGTTAAGGGCAGCCACTATACCACTTTAATTCTAAGAATTCTTCAAAACATACCAAGTTCAAGGCTTCTGAAATTTAGAGCAAGACATACACATAATGTTTACTAAATTTTCTTGCAAATTTGCATCAATTACCACTCCTTCAACATGAATTTAAAGAGAAAAACAAGTTTAAGTCACTAACCTCTAATGGAGTGAAATTCAAACTTGCTAGGAATCTTCTTTTTCTCTTCTTTTTGCTCCTAAAAGATTTACCAAGATGAAAGAACAAGTTTTTGTATTGGGAAACTTAGGTTTAGTTGGGTAAAAACCAAGCAAATCAAGCTTTGTAAAGCTTGAAAATGGTGGACAATGGGAGAGGAAGGAGACGGCAAGGAAGAAAGGGATAAGGCTTTCTGATTTTTTTCTTTTGTTTTCTGTCCATTAAGTCTTTTTAAACATAGTAGTGCCATGTGTCAATATTTAATTGGTTGGGAGAATAGTAATGACATCATAATGATGTCAAAATCCTCATTTTTTCTCATTTTCTATCCTTTTCTTATCTATTTAATTTTAATTAAATTTTTAACAACATTTATTCATATTTTATGTCTTATAAATTATTTATTTAACTGGACAAGTTGGCCAAAAATCATCTCTGAAGACGAAATGACCAAAATGCCCTCCGTATGGCTTAACGAGCCAAAATTGTGTATACCGATAGAAAAATTTTTCTAAGCATTTTCTTGGAATTCTAATGCCGCAAGAAGCTCAATAACCCTTCTCTGGAGTCTCAAAAATTATTTTATAATTTTTCCCCCGGGTTTAGGGTTGTTGACGGCCTTCATCGTCACTTCCCCTTCGGGTTACTCATCATTGGGGTTTCGACTCGTTTAACCTTAGTGTATTTGGTTTCTAAAAATTTTTCCTTGATTTTTATGAGCATTATTTAGTTTCTTTATAGCTCCCCACTTTAGTTTAATTATAATTTCAAACATTCTAGCTGCCCGGACTGACATTGGTCATCGGAACAGTAGACTTTACGGACTAGCTAAAGTGAGGATGTTACAACTCTTCCCCTCTAATAAAAATTTCATCCTCGAAATTTACCTGATGCAAACAGTTGAGGGAACTGTTGCCTCATTGTCTCTTCACTTTCCCAAGTTGCCTCTTCAGTGTTGTGGTGCCTCCAAAGCACTTTCACCAGTGGAATTTGTTTATTTCTCAGTTCCTTCACTTCCCGAGCTAGGATTTGTATAGGTTCTTCTGTATATGTCAAGTTCGATTGGATTTCAATCTCTTCCATGGAGATGACATTTGAAGGGTCTGAGCGATATCTTCTCAGCATAGAAACATGGAATACATTATGGATTTTATCCAATTCTGGTGGTAAAGCTAGCTGATAGGCCACTGGTCTCACAAGTTCAATGACTTCATATGGGCCAATGAACCTAGGGCTTAACTTACCCTTTCTTCCAAACCGCAGTACTTTCTTCCACGGTGAGACTTTGAGAAACACTTTGTAGCCAACTGCATACTCTATCTCTTTTCTCTTCAAGTCGGCATAAGATTTCTGTTTATCTGAGGCAATCTTCAAGTTAGCTTTGATTATCTTCACTTTCTCCTCAGTCTGTTTCACCAGGTCTGATCCCAATTCAGTCCAACACACTGGGCTTCTACATTTCCTCCCATATAGTGTTTCATACGGAGCCATTTGAATGCTAGCTTGGTAGCTATTATTATATGCAAATTCTGCCAAAGGAAGATATCTATCCCAACTCCCCTCAAACTCAATGACATAACTCCTCAGCATATCCTCCAGGATCTATTACATAATTCACATTGTTACTATCATTTCAATTTATTATTTGTGAAAATTCAATTAGTTCTTAGGTTTACCTGGATTACTCGTTCTGACTGTGCATCCGTCTGAGGATGAAAAGCCGTGCTAAAATGGAGTTGTGTGCCCAAGGCTTCTTGCAACTTTTTCCAGAATCTTGATGTAAACCTTGGGTCTCGGTCAAATATGATGGAAAGTGGGATTCCATGCAGTCTAACTATCTCACTGATATATAATTCTGCTAACTTCTCCAGTTAGTAGTCAGTCCTAATTGGCAGAAAATGTGCTGACTTCGTCAATCTATCCACTATCACCCATACTGCATCATGCTTCTTCTGGGTGAGAGGTAGACCACTAACAAAATCCATAGTGACCCGGTCTCATTTCCATTTAGGTATGCTTATAGACTGTAGCAATCCTGATGGAACTTGATGTTCTGCTTTAACTTGCTGACATGTCAAACACTTAGTCACATAGTCAGCTATATCCTTCTTCATACTAGGCCACCAATAATGAGGCTTCAAATCATTATACATTTTTGTGCTTCCCGGGTGCATAGCATAAACACTAGTGTGTGCTTCTTTCAGAATACTAGTCTTCAGTTCCCCATCATCTGGTACACACACTCTTCCTCTGTAGTACAGACACCCATCTATTTTTACCTCATAATCAGTTTCTTTCCCTTCTGAAATTTTACCCATAATAGCCATTAATTTTTCATCTGTCTTCTGCCCATCTTGTATCTTTTGTAGCAAGTTTGGCCTTACTTATAACTCATCCAAAATAGCTCCATCTTGAGCTAAGGACAGACGGGCATTTAGTGATCTTAAAGCTGTGATGGCTTTTTCTGCTCAAGGCATCAGCAACTATATTTGCCTTCCTAAAATGATAATCTATCAAACAATCATATTTCTTTAAGAACTCAATCCATCGCCTCTGTCTAAGATTGAGCTCCTTCTAGGTTGGCAAATATTTTAGACTCTTGTGGTCTGTATAGATGTAGCATTTTTCACCATATAAATAATGCCTCCATATCTTCAGTGTGAAGATAATTGCTGTTAACTCCAGGTCATGAGTACGGTAGTTCTGTTCATGTGGCCTTAACTGCCTGGAAGCATAGGCGACCACTTTCCCCTCTTGCATCAATACACACCCTAGCCCATTATGTGAGGCATCACTGTAGACCACAAAGTCTTTTCCTAACACTGGCTATGTTAACACTGGTGCTTCTGTCAACATAGCCTTCAGCCTCTGAAAACTGGCTTGGCACTTGTCGTTCCAGCCAAATTTCACATTCTTGTGCAATAACTTGGTCATTGGAGCAGCTATAAGAGAGAACTCCTTCACAAATCTTCTGTAATACCCAGCTAGCCCCAAGAAACTTCTGACCTCAGTTGTATTTCTAGGAGGCTTCCATTCCATCACTACTTCTATCTTTTTCGGATCCACTCTAATCCCCTCTGCCGATACTATGTGTCCAAGGAAAGAGATTTCACTCATCCAGAAGTCACACTTAGACAACTTAGCAAACAACTTCTTTTCTCATAGGGTTTGTAGAACAATCCTCAAATGTTCATTATGTTCTTCCCTGGTCTTGGAATACACCAGAATATCATCAATAAAGACCACTACAAACCGATCGAAGTGTGGATGGAAGATACGGTTCATAAGGTCCATAAATGCTGCTGGTGCATTTGTTAACCCAAACGGCATCACTAAAAATTCATAATGCCCATACCGGGTTCTGAATACAGTTTTTGACACATCTGGATCCTTTACCCTCAACTGATGATACCCTGATCTGAGATCAGTTTTTGAAAATACACCGGCTCCCTTCAACTGATCAAACAGATCGTCAATTCTGGGCAACGGATATTTATTCTTCACAGTTACTTTGTTCAATTGTCGGTAATCAATACACAATCTCAAGGTTCCATCCTTCTTCTTCACAAACAGCACCGGAGCTCCCCATGGTGACACACTGGGGCATATGAACCTCTTATCGAGTAACTCCTGCAACTGAATTTTCAACTCCCTCAATTCAGTGGGTGCCATCCTATAAGGAGCAATAGAAATTGGTGCTGTACCCGACATTACCTCAATAGCGAACTCGACTTCCCTTTCTAATGGTAAACCAGGCAATTCTTTAGGAAACACATCTGGGAAGTCTCTCACTATGGGTATATCACACAGTTTCGGCTTAGCCTGCCTAGTATCAACCACATGTGTTAGGTAAGCTTCACAGCCTTTTCTCATCAATCTTCTTGCAACTGTGGTTGAGATAACATTGGACAGGAAATCTGTCCCTTCACCTACAATAGTGGTCTCATTATCCTCAGAAGTTTTCAAAGAAATCCTCTTCAATTTGCAATCAACTATTGCCTGATAACATGACAACCAGTCCATTACCAAAATCACGTCAAACTCGTGGAAGGGCAATTCAATTAGGTCTGCCGAGAATTCATACCCCTGAATCCTTAACGGGTAACCTTTATACACCTTATTCACTACCACACTGTGGCCTAGTGGATTTGTGACCAGAATGTCTTGATCACTCTCCTATACTGGAACTCCCCGCTCTACGGGTAGTTTGATGCAGATGTATGAATGAGTGGATCCTGGATCCACCAATGCATGCACAGAAGTGTTGTAGAGGGAGAACATACCCCTGATGACATCCGGGGCATTTTGCTCCTCCTGAGCTCTGATGGCATAGGCCCTGGCAGGTACTCTAGTCTCTGGCCTCTCAGCTGACTCGGATGCAGGCCTCAGTGATGGACCAGCTGCCTCAGATTTACCGAGTTTCCTACCCCTTTGTGGTGCAGGAGCAGGTCTGTCAGCTTGTGTTGGAGCAACTGTAGTAGTCCTCTTCGGACAATTCTTGATCTGATGTTCTGTAGATCCACACCGTAAGCATGCACCAGTCACTCGCCAACAGTCCCTCTTATGCCACTTCTGGCAGTATGGACAGGCAGAAGATGCTGGGGCTGGTCTCCCGAACACCGCCTGTAACACCCCTTACCCGTTTATAGAATAGCCGAGCAAGGCGTACTACACGGCGTGCCGGAGCACCTAGTTTGTGATTATCACATTTTCTCAACTCAATTTGATTTTAACAAGTGTTTATGTGCTATTCATAGCATGCTGGTTCTATTTTCACACTTTAATAAAGTCAGTGTTTTAAAATAGTAATAAAAATTTGGCAAGGTGCCATCTGCATTTCGGACAAACTGTCCTTCTAAACCTGTTAAAAATAGTTTAATATGATAATATTAAAATCTCAAATATTTCACAGTCTCTATTTCTCAATAAAGTCTATAGACTTTTACAGTCATTAAACAGTTCCATAATACAGTCCATAATAATTTAAATATATACAGAAAATCTCAATGTTATTTAATATGTACAAGATATTACAAAATACAAGACCGAATCTCAAAAATACAATAAAAGTACAAAATACAGGTTATCCTAAGTCCTACCACGTATGCAATGCAGTGCAGATGACTCTGGACTCCTGTGCAGATCTGATGTCTCACCCGGTCGTAGGTCTGTTGGGCTTCCCAGCGGTGTCTCCAATACCTATGCGTTACAAAAGCAACGTGCTAAGCAATTTTACGTAGTGGTGCCAAATACAAAGAAATATACACTAAAATAAAGTAAATAAATTTATGGCATCAGTGTTCTTCACAATTGTTGATTCTACCTTTATTTGCTAACATTTCAATATCTGCTAATTTTGGTAGTGTTGTATGTCAGAAGACTGAATTTAGTTATTTGAATTTAGTAGTACTTGAATTACTGCCCGTGTAGCCTATATACTGACCAGACTGGATAAATGGATATATTGACACTGGGTACCGAGTACTTCGGGCCGTCACACCATCGGTCACAAAGTGTCTCCCGGTGTGCAAACAGTGTGGCTAAGAAGCCATATAGTCAATCTGGCGATAAGCCAAGAATAAATACACAATATGTATAGCCGTAGGCTATTAAAGTCACAGTGTGGCACAATAAGCCGTAAAAACACAGTATGGCATGAAGCCATTTACAGAACAGCTATCAGAATCCTATTGGCATGCCAACCTATCCATACTAGTCAACTAGGAAAACTAGGGCACATTATAAATTAGTTGTTTAATCCTTCAATTTTTTTTTTTAGTTTACTAACTATTATATAATTCACAAGTCAATGCATGTGTTGACCTTTTTAGGTAATATGAATAAGTTGTTTCTAGCATCAATATGTCACAATTTAAATCTCAATATGCTGCCAATATAGTGCAATTTACCATTTTTACAAGTTGGCATTCATTGCCAAAATGCTTCAAGCATCTTTGTATGTAAGATGTTAAATTCTTAATTTTTGTGTGCTAGATTGGTCTAGCTTAAAGTCCTATTTCTCTTGGTTTTTAGCTTCTGGTCAAAGAAGCAAAATTGTAGCTCTATGTCTTATTGCATGCGGGGCAAAATTTCAGGTCATTCCGAGTTGTGTAGACCATGATATGGTCAATTTGCTAAAGCTGGACAGATTGCACTTTTAGTGCAAATTTGGTCAATTTTAAGGTCACCTTTGGTTCGGCAGATTTTGTACCCGAACTTGTACAAGCCATTTGACTTGGTTCTGGCCATTTCTGGCCTTGTGTGTCTTCATAAGACTTGTAGATATAGGTCTTAACTATTCATGGTCAAAATTTCAGGTCAATTGGACCTGTTTTGAGTGAGTTATGGCCTAAAAACTAACTGCTGCCCAAATGGTCAGTTTTCAGGCCTTAAATGCACTAATCCGGATTTGGTCATTTTTAAGGTCAGTTTCTAGGCAGAATTTTGGAAACCTTTCTACATGAAAGTTGGCCTATTTGGTGTCTAGTTTCACCCCCAATTGGCCTCATACCAATTGGGTTCACAGTTTGGTACTTATGGCCTAATTTAGGTGCTGCCTTCAATACACAACCTGCACAAAGCTCATACACTCCCAATTTAATGTTCCTTCTCCTCCTCATTACTACAATATTCAATCAACAACACTTCCATACATATATTGTACACAATTTCAGCAACAATTCTGGGCAAAATGATCAAGTGCTCAATGCACACAATTCATCATTAAATTCATAATTCACTTCCACCAAAATTCAACATACTTAAATGCTAATATTACACATACACTTCAACATATTCATACTTCAATATCACTTACACTTGCTGCCCACAATTTAACATTAGCATATATCATTAATAACCACATGTTCACACACAAATTCATGCTATTAGGGGCTGCCAAACATGGCAGTTTGCTCAAGGCATCAAGGTTCCATTTCACACCTTTAATCTAAACACTACATGCACATACTTAAATACAAACTTACTACAATTTTCATTTGAATTAATCAACCTTCATTTTCATTCATTAGAAGTAAAAATAACTCAAGCTCAACAAGGGTTCATGGCTGCCAAAAATGGACAAGTCCATTTCTCACTATTTCTTTCATTTCTCTTCACCAAAACACTCACCTCAACCTAAACACAAGCTTTACTAAAGCAAGGGAGAGGTTTTGGACACTTACAATTTTTGGAGCTTATCAAAACTTCACCAAATCTGGTTTTTCTTGTTGCCAATATCTTCCCCAAGGTAAATAGGCAAGCTTTAATGAAGGAAGCAAGTGAAAATGAGGGCTCGATGATGGAGAGAGAAAGCTTCATGCATGGTGGCCATGGAGGACTTTGAGAGGATCAATTCGGCAAGCTTCTCCTAAGGTTGAAGATGACCCAATTCTGCCCACTAAGGTTTATTTTATGTAGTTTATAATATAGTTAGTGGAGCACTAATGAGTTGTTTAATGTTTAATTATATTAAGTTTCCTTTATTTACACATTTACCTCTTTTCTTTCACAATTTACATAATGTATCACAATTTAATTTTTCATGTTATTTCTAAAGTGTAATATCATTTATTTTTAATGGAAATTGAGGTCAAAAGGCAACACTAGGTGTCAAATGACCAAAATACCCCACTTTAGGTTACATTCCCGATTTTTCGGTAACACCGATTTTTGTCCGTTTCTCAATTTTTTTCATTTTTCTTTGTACTAATTACTAATTTTTCTTTGATATTTCTAGTGTTACTTACATTTCAATAAACCTTTATTTATGTCCGAAAATTAGATTCAGAGGGTTCCCCGCGGTCTTGGGGTCGGCAACGGCCTTCCCGGTGCAGTCACCCATCGCTGTGGTGCCGGCTCGTTTAACTTAGCATCATTTTCTCTCTTTCATTTTTGTTTGATTTTTCTTGTATTTTCTTTTTATTTATTTTATCATTATATGTCTGTTCACTATCACCGAAGTGCGATTCGGACATACTTGACTTGCCTGATCGTTATTTTACTACTGGAGCAATAGAACGTACAAAATAAGTACAGTGGGGATGTTACAACTCTTCCCCTCTAATTAAAAATTTCGTCCTCGAAATTTACCTGATGTGAAGAGCTAAGGGAACTGTTGCCTTATTGTCTCCTCGCTCTCCCAGGTTGCCTCCTCCGTGTTGTGGTGTCTCCATAGGATTTTCACTAGTGGAATTGTCTTGTTTCTGAGCTCTTTTACCTCTCGTGCCAAGATTTTAATTGGTTCTTCTTCATATGTCAGGTCAGGTTGTACCACAATTTCTTCTGCTGAGATGACATGTGAAGGATCTAATCTGTATCTTCTGAGCATCGAGACATGGAACACATTATGTATCTTGTCCAGCTCAGGTGGTAAGGCTAATCTGTAGGCTACTGGTCCCACACGTTCTATCACTTCATATGGGCCAATGAACCTAGGGCTTAATTTTCCCTTTTTCCTGAATCTCAACACTTTCTTCCACGGTGATACTTTGAGAAATACTTTCTTGCCAACTTCATATTCAATGTCCTTTCTTTTCAAGTCAGCATAAGATTTCTGTCGGTCTGAGGCAACTTTCAAATTAGCCTTTATCAGTTTCACCTTTTCCTCTGTCTGTTTTATCAAGTCTGGCCCCACTAGCTTATCTTCACCCAATACAGTCCAACATACAGGTGTTCTGCATTTTCTCCCATATAGTGCTTCATAGGGTGCCATTTGTATGCTAGCTTGATAGCTATTATTATATGCAAATTCTGCCAGTGGAAGGTATCTGTCCCAACTTCCTTCAAATTCAATAACACAACTTCTCAGCATATCCTCGAGGACCTATCACATATATTCGGTTATTATTATCATTATCAGTTCAATTATTGTTTAAAATAACTCAATGAGTTTCAAAATTTACCTGGATTATTCTTTTCGACTGTCCATCCGTCTGAGGATGAAAAGCTGTACTAAAATGGAGTTGTGTGCCCAAGGATTCTTGTAATTTCTTCCAAAATCTAGATGTAAACCTCAGGTCTCTATCAGATATAATGGAAAGTGGAATTCCATGTAGTTTAACTACCTCACTGATGTATAATTCTGCTAGCTTTTCCAGTGAGTAGTCAGTTCTGATTGGCAGAAAATGTGCTGATTTGGTCAACCTATCCACAATCGCCCATATTGCATCATGCTTCTTCTGAGTGAGAGGTAGACCACTGACAAAGTCCATAGTGACTCGGTCCCACTTCCATTCAGGTATGTTTATGGGCTGTAACAAACCTGATGGAACTTGATGTTCTGCTTTGACTTGCTGACATGTCAAGCATCTAGTTACATAGTCAACTATGTCCTTCTTCATACCTGGCCACCAGTATTGGAGTTTCAGGTCATGGTACATTTTTGTGCTTCCTGGGTGCATAGCATACACACTATTATGTGCTTCTTTCGAATCTTGGTTTTCAACTCTTTATCATCCGTACACATACTCTTTCTTTATAGTACAGGCACCCATTTTCCTTCACTTCATATTCATTTCCTTCCCTCGGTGATTTTGCCCATATGACCATTAATTTCCCATCTGTCTTCTGCCCATCCTGTATTTGTTGTAACAGATTTGGCTTCACTTGCAACTCAGCCAAAATAACTCCATCATGAGTTAAGGATAGTTGGGCATTTAGAGATCTTAATGCTACAATAGATTTTCTGCTTAAAGCATCAGCGACTACATTTGCCTTCCCAGGGTGGTAGTCAATCACACAATCATAATCTTTCAGGAATTCAATCCATCGCCTCTGTCTCAAATTAAGTTCCTTCTGGGTTGGCAGATACTTCAAACCCTTATGGTCTGTGTATATGTAGCATTTTTCTCCATACAAGTAATGCCTCCATATCTTCAATGCGAAGATAATTGCTGCTAACTCTAAATCATGAGTAGGGTAATTCTTTTCATGTGGCCTTAACTGCCTGGAAGCATATGGAACCACTTTCCCTTCTTGCATGAGTACACACCCTAACCCATTTTGTGAGGCATCACTATAGACTACAAAGTCTTTTCCAGACATTGGCTGCGTTAACACTGGTGCCTCTGTCAACATAGCCTTCAGCCTCTCAAAACTGGCTTGACACTTGTCATTCCAGTCAAATTTCATATTCTTGTGTAGTAATTTGGTCATTGGAGCAGCTATCAGGGAAAATCCCTTTACAAATCTTCTATAATATCCAGCTAACCCCAAGAAACTTCTGATCTCAGTTGTATTTCTGGGAGGCTTCCATTCCATCACTGCTTCAATCTTCTTGGGATCCACTCTAATCCCTTCAGTTGATACTACATGTCCAAGGAATGCAATCTCATTCAACCAGAACTCATACTTGGACAATTTAGCATACAATTTCTTCTCTTTTAGAGTCTGTAGAACAATTCTCAAATGCTCATCATGTTCTGCTTTATCCTTGGAATACACCAGGATGTCATCAATGAAGACCACTACGAACCGATCAAAGTATGGATAGAAGATACGGTTCATAAGGTCCATGAATGCTGCTAGAGAGTTTGTTAACCCAAATGGCATCACCAGGAATTCATAATGCCCATCCCGGGTTCTAAATGCAGTCTTAGGCACATCTGCATCCTTAACCCCTAGCTGATGATATCCTGATCTGAGATCAATCTTAGAAAACACACCGGCTCCCTTCAGCTGATCAAACAATCGTCAATTCTAGGCAATGGATACTTGTTCTTCACTGTTACTCTGTTTAACTGCCGGTAGTCAACACCTAACCTCAGTGTCCCATCTTTCTGTTAGTAGTATGCCCTAGAGCATATCATTTAGTATGTATCTTGTACATATTTTTATTAATAAAAGGCATTTCCACTTTTCCGTTTACATAATATATTTATGTGTAATAGAAAAGGTCCATTGATATTTTGTTAGAAATATTATTCTTAAGTTGTTAAGAATATGAGTGACAATATTTCTAGCACGAAGTATCATAAATAGGTTCACAATCGAGGATACTTCATAATAAGGACATGACTTATCCAGAAAGATTGTATTCATGTTTGTTCCCAAGTTATTTATATGAGATATAAATAAGATGGAATGGTGAGTCTCATGCCATATAACAAACATGATAGGCACTTATAAATGATAAGTAGGCCGAACCAGTGACACTTATGACAAGCACATGGAGTTTACTCTTGTCAATGTTTTATCATAAATCATATCAGTGCATATAATCTTTAGACCTGAGATAGCACAGTTATCTTGTATATAGGTAGTTTGAGTTTGATACTGCTTTCATACTTATACTGTGTATGGGTATATGGGCATATGTTGGCTCCTACTAGTTATATATGGAGGTAGGTGTTGATCAAGATGGAATCTGTTCCTCTAAGTAAATAGAGATAAAATCCTATGTTCATTTAATTGTTCTTGATGTTTCAAGTTCTGGCAGAGACAGAGAGACTTATTCAGAAAAGAGTTTTTGATGAGAAAATCATTTTAATCAAGAACTGGAATTAAAAGAGAACATAATATTCATAGCAAATGGAGTTTGACATAAACCATGACTCCAGCTTGAGTTGGGATTTTGTAACAGAGAGATTCTAGTGCATGGTAACATATGATTATAGGTTCATTAAACCTTATTACTAATTGGGTGGCCATGGCATGCTATGCTAGGTGTTAACCATGGTCTATGAGGTTCATAAAATGATTTAGAGAAATCATTTATGGTAAGAAAGAGTTCTGATGATATTAAGAGTTGATATCATGTCTCATTGCCAATTAGTGATGAGCCTAGTAAGTCACACACATACACAAGTTATCACCTAATTAAAAATGATTTAATTAATTAATTAAAGAGTTTAATTGATTAATTAAATAGGTTTGGTTTGCAATTAGTTTGCAAAGTCCCTAGCATGACTTGAAACCAAATCTAGATTATTGGATGTATAATATAAGTTAAATTTATATTTAAAGTGTTTAAATATGAATTTAATTAATGAGAAATTAATTAATAGAAATTAATTAATTAATTTATATTTGATATAAATTAATTAGAAGAAGAAAAATAATTATTTTGGGTTGAGAACTCAAAATTAAGACACAGGGATATTTTGGTCATTTTGCATTGTGACACGTGGCACCATGAGATGGTGACACATGGCATAACACATAAGCTTGCCAAATGTTTTTTAATCATGTAAGATGATTAAAATCAAGATTACATATGGGTTTGACACTTGGCACAATGTGATTGGGTCACTTAAACCTAGAGCTAATCAAATGGTGACATGTGGCAAAGGTTTAATGTGTTAACCTAGCTATTTAAGTGTTGTTATGAGAAAATAAAATTCAACCAGCAACCACACTCCTTGGTCATGCCATTTTGCAGCCCTCCCTCTATTCTTCTTCATCTCTCATCAATTCAAAGAGATTAGCCATCAATCTCTTGAATTAAGAACACTAGAAATTGTTTCTAGTGTCCTGTTTACATCTGTAATCTCTTAAAAGGCAGAACTTGAATTTCTAATTAATAGAAACGGCTTTAGAAGCTGTTCAAGGGCTGCCATAGGTGTTCTTGGTGTGGACAAGCTAGATGGACAACATCTGGTGTCCTGAAGACGAATCTCAAAGGCGCAGACACGCTACAGTGCATCAAGAGGTTAGTGTAATCGTTCTTGATTTAATCTAGGGTTTTAAAATTAATCTGATTAATTTTAAAATCTTAAATGGCAAATACAGATCCAAAAACATATTAAAAGAGTTTTAATATGTTGTTTATCATTGAAATAAAATAGATAAAAATAAATCTTGCATGATGCATGTGACCCTAGGTGAAAATTTTTGAATTCAATGGTATAAACTTGTGTTTTTCACGCTTCCGTTCCTTCAATTGGTATCAGAGCCACTATATTTGCCATTTAGATTGTTTATTATATGATTTAATTGTGTAATTTGATCATGAGATGATTGATCCATTGCTGGTTGGATCAAGAGGTGTGGCGGCATGCTTGATGAACTCCAACATGGTGCGCACGGCTTTGGAAGATCATGGTGCGCATGGTTGTTATTAAATTCTACAATTGTTGCATGATGAAAGGTTCATCATATGACTTATTAAAATGTTTAATTAGGATTTTTAATCACACAATTAAATTATGATTCAAATCAGAATTTTAAAAATTGTTTGAATGTGATCCAAATCTGAATTTTAAAAGTTGTTTGAATGTGATTCAAATATGAATTTTTAAAGTTGTTTGAATCATATTTAAATCTATTTTTTTTTAAAATTGATTGAATAAAATTCAGATCTGATTTTTTAAAAAATGTTTGAATGTGATTCAAATCTGATTTTTTAAAAAATGTTTGAATGTGATTCAAATCTGAATTTTTAAAGTTGTTTGAATGTGATTCAAATATGAATTTTTAAATTTGTTTGAATGAGATTCAAATCTGAATTTTTAAATTTATTTGAATCATATTCAAATCTGGATTTTTAAGTTGAATATGAGATATTCAATTTAATTCAAGTATGTATGTTTTATTTAATTGTTAAATAGTGATATGCATGATGGATGATCATGGACTATAAAAGACCAATGTGATTGGATTTATTTCTTTTATGTTTCTTTGGCATTGTAAATTAATTAATTTATTTTAATTTATTTTGGGCATGTATTATTAAGTTTGTAATAATTTTGGGTTGTAATTTTATTTATTTAAGTTCTTGTAAATTCACCTTGGTATGCCAAGGATTACTATGTAATATTGGATTGCAAGAAGTTCAAGGAGGTCAAGAGCATTGGTGGAACTAGTGGGAGGAATTCAAGATCAAGTGTTGATTATGTACTCCTTCAGCAACTCTTGTAAAATGAATGAATGAAATGCACCTAGGAATGCCCTAATTCAATTCTTGGTGGCTCAGAATTGAATCCCTTAGAAAGTCCATGATCATACCATATTTACAGCTTATCCATGAATGCATGAGATGTATAGAAATGTATGCAATTATATGATATATGCATGCTAAATGGATAATGTGCAAAGTGAGACCTTAATAGTAATTAGAATGACCATAAAATCTTCCAAACAAATGATTAAGTTGGATATGCTATAATTAAAGTAATTATAACATAGGCCCTCCATTGGGGCAATTATTTTAAGAAATTTTAAATAGTTGCATGAGATGCAATTAATTTAAGAGATTTTCTTAAGAATAATTGTTAAGCACGGATGTTGTAAATATGTAAATGGTTTGGTGGCCAATATTGGATGTACCTGAGGACATCAAAATTATTTACATAATTACTGGCTCAATGGGATCAACTTAACTAATGCAAGATAAGTCAATAATGGATGTACTTGAGATTTTGAGCATTAGGGGCTAGGTAAAGGATTGAACCTCACATGAGATGTGACGGGTAAGGAGTTGCTCACTTATAGTTTATTGTAATTCCAACAATGGATGTACCTGAGGATGATCAATAGAATTATAAGAATTCAATCACCCACTAGAAATCCATCCAACTAGGATTTCCGTTTCCTACTTTGGAAGTGTAGGATTCGCTAAGTTAGTGGGAGGACCAATTTGATTAAAAGACCATAATCATTTTGGTTAATTACATGATACATTTACTAATTAATCTGGTTATTTTCTGCAGTTAATTTTCTGATAAAAATGAGCACAAAACAACCACCACCATCCAATATCCTTGCGAGCATACTTGATCACAATAGGTTGACAGGACCAAATATGTCTGATTGGCTAAGAAATTTGAAGCTTGTCCTGAACCTTGAACATATAGGATATGTTCTAGATTCAAATGTTCCTGGTCCCTTACCTCCAGAGGCCACACAAGAGGAACATGATACTTTGGACAAGTGGAAGGAGCATGATATGAGAGCTAAGTGTTACATGCTTGCTTCCATGAGTAATGAGTTACAGAAGCAACATGAGAACATGTAGAGTGCGAGTGAGATCCTCCTTCACCTACAAGAGTTGTATGGTGAACACAGCAGGAATGCTAGGTATGAGATATCTTGACAGCTATTCCGTATGAGGATGTCTGAGGGACAGAATGTTGGGGATCATGTCCACAAGATGATTCGGCTGATTGAGCAGTTGGAACATCTTGACTTCAACATGAATTTCCAACTACAGACGGATTTGATACTTCATTCCCGTCCTGAGTCTTTTGTGAATTTTGTGACATATTTCCATATGACTAAACAGAATGCACCTTAGCCGGTTTACTCAACATGCTGGTTATTACCCAAAAGAATATGCCGGGCAATAAAAGAAAAGAGGTAGCTTTGATTGCATCTTCTTCTGCTGAAAAGTCCAATAAGAAGAAGGGCAATAAGAAAAAGAAACCTCAAATTCTTAGTCCTTGCAAGAAAATAGCTAAACAAAAAGAGAAGACTAAAGCTGATGGAGGTAAAGGAAAGTGTTTTCACTGCCAAAAGGATGGGCACTGGAAAAAGAACTGCCCAGAGTATCTTGCTTCTTTGACGGACAAGAAGGATAGACCTTCGAAAGGTATGTCTATATCTTGTTATTTAGATTCTGATGATACTCATATTTCATAAACAGCTTGGGTTTTAGATATCGTGCGCTTCTCACATTTATAATGATATGCAGGAACTAACAAACAAGAGTAGCGACTTGCTTCTCAAGATAATAGAGTCCTGATTGGCAATGTCTCAACTGTTGAAGCTTTAGCCATAGGATCTAAATCTTTTTACATGTTTGGACATGTTTTGTGTTTGGATAATATTTTATATGTACCTGATGCTTTTAAGAACATCATTTCTATGTCTAGTTTGACTAGAAATGGCTATGAATTTCAGTTCACTGATGATGTTTGCAATATTTATTTTGGAAATAAATATGTTGGTTCGGGTTATATGAATGATGGTCTTTATTATTTGGATAATAATGACAAACACAAATTGAATGCAAGTGATCTAAAAGAATGCAATGCCATGGTGAAAACCAACTCAAGTTCAAAATATATTTGGCACTTAAGATTATGTCATATTGCATAAGATAGGATTGCAAAATTGGAGAAAATGGGGATTCTATCCTCATTGGGCTCTGAGCCTACTCCAACTTGTGAATCTTGCCTTCAGGGTAAAATGACTAGATCACCCTTTGTTGGACAAGGGCTAAGAGCTAAAAATATTTTAGAGCTAATACATAGTGATGTATGTGGTCCATTTAAAGAAATGGCTACAGGGGGTTTTCATTATTTTATTACCTTTACTGATGATAAATCAAGGTTTGGGTATTTGTATTTGATGAAATACAAACATGAATCTTTTGAAAAGTTCAAAGAATTTAAATCTGAAGTAGAAAATCAAACAGGAAAGAATATTAAAGCTCTTCGATTAGATCGTGGAGGTGAATATTTGAGTACTGAATTTGATGAATACTTGAGAGAGCATGGCATTGTTTCTCACCGACTCCTCCAGAACGCCACACGGAATGGTGTATCCGAAGGAGAAATCGCACCCTATTGGATATGGTACGTAGTATGATGAGCTATACTGATATGCCAATCTTCTTTTGGGGATTTGCATTAGAATCAGCTTTGTATATTCTGAATAGGATTCCATCAAAATTAGTTTCTTCCACACCTTATGAGATATGGCATGGAAGAAAACTAAGTCTTAAGCATGTTAAGATTTGGGGTTGTCCAGCTTATATCAAAAAGCTGAACACTGATAAATTGGAGACCAGATCAGAAAAAGGTCGATTTGTTGGATATCCAAAAGATAGTTTTGGATATTATTTTTATTTGCCTACTTCACAAAAGGTTGTGATAAGTAGAGATGCCACATTTCTTGAACAACAGTTTGTTCAAGAAGGAGGCAAAGGAAGGCAAATAGAGTTAGAATTGGAGAATTCTGACCAACCAATGCATCGATGGATATAGATCCATCTAGTCAACCAATACCCGTTGATGAAACATCTACAGCTGTTCCTCGTAGAACAACCAGGGTATCTCACTTACCTGTGAGATATGGTTTTCTTCATGAAGAAGAACAAGAGTTGTCTACTCATAAAGAAGTAGATCATGGAGATGATCCACTTACCTATGAAGAAGCTATATCAGATATAGACTCTTCAAAATGGATTGATGCTATGAAATCCGAGATTGATTCCATGTATAAGAATCAAGTTTGGGATCTTGTTGACCCACCTGAAGGTATTATACCTATAGGGAACAAATGGGTTTTCAAGAAGAAAATTGGTTCTGATGGAAAGGTAGAGACCTATAAGGCAAGACTAATAGAGAAAGGGTTTCGCTAAAGGCAAGGAATCGACTATGAGGAGACTTTCTCGCCTGTTGCCATGCTTAAATCAATTAGGATTTTATTAGCAATAGCTGCATACTATGATTATGAGATTTGGCGATGGATGTCAAAATGCCTTTTCTCAATGGATACATTGAAGAAAACATTTTCATGGAACAACCTAGGGGATTTGAATCCCAAGATGGTTCCAAGGTATGCAAGCTAAAGCGATCCATTTATGGGTTGAAACAAGCTTCAAGGAGTTGGAACATCCGTTTTGATAAAGCCATTAAATCCTTTGGTTTTATCAAAAATGAGGATGAGCCATGTGTATATAAGAAGGTTAGTGACAGTGCTATCACTTTCCTTGTCTTATATGTGGATGACATACTATTGATGGGTAATGACACAGGTATGTTGACGACTATAAAGGTATGGTTGTCAAATACATTCTCCATGAAAGACTTAGGGGAGGCAACCTATATTCTTGGAATTCGCATCTATAGAGATAGAGCGAAAAGAATAATTGGTTTATCCCAAAGTCTATACTTGGAAAAGGTGTTAAAGAGGTTTAACATGCTTGATTCCAAGAGAGGATTGTTACCAGTGAGACATGGTATCCATCTTTCTAAAGAGATGTCTCCAAAGACACCTGAAGAAAGAGATAAGATGGCAAGGATTCCATAAGCTTCGGCTTTTGGAAGTTTAATGTATGCAATGTTGTGTACTAGGCCGGATATCGCATATGCTGTTAGTTTGACTAGCAGGTATCAATCCAATCCAGGTTTTGAACATCGATAGTCACAAGAATATTCTTAAGTACTTGAGAAGAACTAAGGATTTATTCTTGATTTATGGAGGTGGAGACTTGCAATTGGATGGTTATACCGATTCGATTTCCAATCGATATCGATGATAGAAAGTCTACCTCTGGATATGTGTTCATTTGTAATGGAGGTGCATCGGTTGGAAGAGTTCCAAACAGCGAGCACGACTACGCATTCCACTACGAGGTCGAGTATATTGTCGCATCGATGTCGCAAAGGAAGTCGCTTTGGATAAAGAAGTTCGTGATGTAACTTACGAGAGTTCCTTCCATTGAGTCGCCAGCCCACTACATCGTGACAATAATGGAACAAATATACAAAGCTAAGGAACCAAGGTCTCACCAGAAATCCAAACATTATCAGAGAAATAGTTGGGCGAGGCGATGTAGCCATGCAGAAAATAGCATCAGCTGAAAATCCAGCTGATCCATTCACTAAGCCTATGTCACAGACTCAGTTAGACCGACATCTTGAGAAGATAGGTCTAAGTTATTGTAATGAATGGCTCTAGTGCTAATGGGAGATTGTTAGTAGTATGCCCTAGAGCATATCATTTAGTATGTATCTTGTACATATTTTTATTAATAAAAGGCATTTCCACTTTTCCGTTTACATAATATATTTATGTGTAATAGAAAAGGTCCATTGATATTTTGTTAGAAATATTATTCTTAAGTTGTTAAGAATATGAGTGACAATATTTCTAGCACGAAGTATCATAAATAGGTTCACAATCGAGGATACTTCATAATAAGGACATGACTTATCCAGAAAGATTGTATTCATGTTTGTTCCCAAGTTATTTATATGAGATATAAATAAGATGGAATGGTGAGTCTCATGCCATATAACAAACATGATAGGCACTTATAAATGATAAGTAGGCCGAACTAGTGACACTTATGACAAGCACATGGAGTTTACTCTTATCAATGTTTTATCATAAATCATATCGAGGCATATAATATTTAGACATGATATAGCACATTTATATTTTATATAGGTAGTTTGAGTTTGATACTGCTTTCATACTTGTACTGTGTATGGGTATATGGGCTTGTGTTGGCTCCTACTAGTTATATATGGAGGTAGGTGTTGATCAAGATGGAATCTGTTCCTCTAAGTAAATAGAGATAAAATCCTATGTTCATTTAATTGTTCTTGATGTTTCAAGTTCCTTGCCATGTCAGATAGATTTATTCATAATAGAGTTTCGATGAGAAAATCTTTTAATCAAGAACTGGAATTAAAAGAGAACATAATATTCATAGCAAATGGAGTTTGACATAAACCATGACTCCACTTGAGTTGGGATTTTGTAATGAGAGATTCTAGTGCATGGTAACATATGATTATAGGTTCATTTAAGGTAAACCTTATTACTAATTGGGTGGCCATGGCATGCTATGCTAGGTGTTAACCATGGTCTATGAGGTTCATAAAATGATTTAGAGAAATCATTTATGGTAAGAAAGAGTTCTGATGATATTAAGAGTTGATATCATGTCTCATTGCCAATTAGTGATGAGCCTAGTAAGTCACACACATACACAAGTTATCACCTAATTAAAAATGATTTAATTAATTAATTAAAGAGTTTAATTGATTAATTAAATAGGTTTGGTTTGCAATTAGTTTGCAAAGTCCCTAGCATGACTTGAAACCAAATCTAGATTATTAGATGTATAATATAAGTTAAATTTATATTTAAAGTGTTTAAATATGAATTTAATTAATGAGAAATTAATTAATAGAAATTAATTAATTAATTTATATTTGATATAAATTAATTAGAAGAAGAAAAATAATTATTTTGGGTTGAGAACTCAAAATTATGACACAGGGGCATTTTGGTCATTTTGCAGTGTGACACGTGGCACCATGAGATGTTGACACATGGCATAACACATAAGCTTGCCAAATGTTTTTTAATCATGTAAGATGATTAAAATCAAGATTACATATAGGTTTGACACTTGGCACAATGTGATTGGGTCACTTAAACCTAGAGCTAATCAAAGGGTGACATGTGGCAAGGGTTTAATGTGTTAACCTAGCTATTTAAGTGTTGTTATGAGAAAATAAAATACAACCAGCAGCCACACTCCTTGGTCACGCCATTTTGCAGCCCTCCCTTTATTCTTCTTCATCTCTCATCAATTCAAAGAGATTAGCCATCAATCTCTTGAATTAAGAACACTAGAAATTGTTTCTAGTGTCCTGTTTACATCTCTAATCTCTTAAAAGGTAGAACTTGAATTTCTAATTAATAGAAAAGGCTTTAGAAGCTGTTCAAGGGCTGCCATAGGTGTTCTTGGTGTGGACAAGCTAGAGGGACAACATCTGGTGTCCTGAAGACGAATCTCAAAGGCGCAGACACGCTGCAGTGCATCAAGAGGTTAGTGTAATCGTTCTTGATTTAATCTAGGGTTCTAAAATTAATCTGATTAATTTTAAAATCTTAAATGGCAAATACAGATCCAAAAACATATTAAAAGAGTTTTAATATATTGTTTATCATTGAAATCAAATAGATAAAAATAAATCTTGCATGATGCATGTGACCCTAGGTGAAAATTTTTGAATTCAATGGTATAAACTTGTGTTTTTCACGCTTCCGTTCCTTCACTTTCTTCTTTATAAATAGTACCGGAGCTCCCCACGGTGACATAGTGGGGCGTATGAACCCCTTGTCTAGTAATTCTTGTAGCTGGATTTTTAACTCTTTCAATTCAGCAGGTGCCATCCTATATAGAGCAATTGAAATTGGAGCTGTACTCGGTATAATCTCAATAGCAAATTCAACTTCCCTTTTTGGTGGCAAACTAAGCAATTCCTCAGGAAATACCTCAGAGAAATCTCTTACTGTGGGTATGTCAAACAAGTCAAGTTTACCCTGCCTAGTGTCAACCACGTGTGCCAGATAGGCTTCACACCCTTTTCTCAGCCATCTCCTTGCAACTGTAGCTGAGATGACATTGGACAAGAAATCTGTCCTTTCACCCACAACTATTATTTCTTCGTTCTCAGCAGTTTTCAGAGAGATTCTCTTCAATTTACAATCTACTATTGCCTGATGATGGGATAACCAGTCCATTCCCAAAATCACATCAAACTCATGGAAAGGCAGTTCGATTAAGTCTGCTAAGAACTCTTTCCCTTGAATCTTCAATGGACAGCCCTTATACACCTTGTTTACTACCACACTGTGGCCTAGCGGATTTGTAACCAGGATGTCTTGGTCACTTTCCTCCACTGGTATTCCCTTTTCTACGGGCAGCTTGATACAAATATATGAATGAGTAGATCCAGGATCCACTAATGCATGCACATAAGTATTATAAAGGAGGAACGTACCCTTGATAACATTTGGAGCATCCTGTTCCTCCTGTGCCCTTATAGCATAGGCTTTGGCTGGTTTTTTCGCATCCGCTCTCTCCACGCACTGACATGTGCTTCGTGAAGTACCGGTTGCCTCAGCCTTACCCGGCCTTCTACCCCTTGGAGCTGGAGGGGCAGGTCTATCAGTTGATACCGGAGTGGATGTAGCAGTTTTGCGTGGACAATCTCGGACTAGGTGGTCTGTAGATCCACACCGTAAACAAGCACCTGTCATCCTCCAACATTCACCCTTATGCCATTTTTGGCAATGTGGGTAAGCAATAGATACCGTTGGGGCTGGTCCCCTGTACCCTGTTCCTGGAGAGCTAGCCATTGAAGGGGTAGACTGGCCTCTCCTTAGTGCAAACTGAGATTTGGGCCTCTGTGATTGACCCTGACTTGGTGCTCTACTAAAACTCTGAGTAGGTGAACCTCTGAATTTCTTGCTAGGGGCAGAAGATGTACCAGTCTGACCCTGACCTCTTTTCTGCTGTCTGTCCCTTCTGTTCTGCTCATTCATTCTAACTTTTTCAACCTTCAGTGCAACTTCCACCAACTTGGAAAACTCTATAATCCCCAAGGCTGTAATCATTACTTTAATGTTATCATTGAGTCCTTCCTCAAATCTCTTGCATCTCTCTGCCTCATTAGGGACTATTTTCTGCCTATAGCGGCTCAGTCTGACAAATTCTCTTTCATATTCAGCCACTGTCAGCTGTCTCTAGCGTAGAGTAATAAACTCCCTTCTCTTCTCTTCCAAGTACACACTACCCACATACTTCTTTCTAAACTCAGTGAGAAAGAAATCCTAAGTTATCTGTTCTGGTGGCACCTCACTAGTTACTGTATCCCACCATTGGTATGCATCATCCTGTAGTAGTGATACAACAGCTTCCAAATTCTGCTCTGGAGTACAATGAAGTTGTTTCAAGACTCTTCCAGTTCTGTCCAACCAGTTTTCAGCTGTGACAGAATCATCTTCCCTTTTGCCTAGAAAGTCCACTACTCCAAACTTCCTAAGTCTATCCATATGAGATTTTTGATGTGGAGGTGGTGGTGGTGGCATAACTCCTGCCATCTGTCTAAAGAACTCAGCTATTTGCTGAAATGTGGCTGATGCATTTGGTACTGGTGGAGCAGGTTCCCTCCTGTCTCCTGGTTCAGTTAGAGATGGAGCATGACTTTTCACTTCCTCATCGACCGCTCTCTGCGATGTGGAGTCCATATTCTGATCAAAATAACAAAACAAATCAAAAGATCTACATTAGAGTCATCTTAACACTTACAATGCTATGCATGATATGCAAACAATCTAGGTCCAGAAATGCCTAAACCGTGCTCTGATACCACTAAATGTAACACTCCTTACCCGTTTACAGAATAGCCGAGCAAGGCGTACTACACGGCGTGCCGGAGCACCTAGTCTGTGATTATCACATTTTCTTAACTCAATTTGATTTTAAGAAGTGTTTATGTGCTATTCATAGCATGCTGGTTCTATTTTCACACTTTAATAAAGTCAGTGTTTTAAAATAGTAATAAAAATTTGGCAAGGTGCCATCTGCATTTCGGACAAACTGTCCTTCCAAACCTGTTAAAAATAGTTTAATATGATAATATTAAAATCTCAAATATTTCACAGTCTCTATTTCTCAATAAAGTCTATAGACTTTTACAGTCATTAAACAGTTCCATAATATAGTCCATAATAATTTAAATATATACAGAAAATCTCCATGTTATTTAATATGTACAAGATATTACAAAATACAAGACCGAATCTCAAAAATACAATAAAAGTACAAAATACAGGTTATCCTAAGTCCTACCACGTATGCAATGCAGTGCAGATGACTCTAGACTCCTGTGCAGATCTGATGTCTCACCCGGTCGTAGGTCTGCTGGCTCCCCAAATGTGTCTCCAATACCTACGCGTTACAAAAGCAACGCGCTAAGCAATTTTGCGTAGTGGTGCCAAATATAAAGAAATATAAACTAAAATAAAGTAAATAAATTTATGGCATCGGTGTTCTTCACAATTATTGATTCTACCTTTATTTGCTAACATTTCAATATCTGCTAATTTTGGTAGTGTTGTATGTCAGAAGACTGAATTTAGTTATTTGAATTTAGTAGTACTTGAATTACTGCTCGTGTAGCCTATTTACTGACCAGACTGGATAAACGGATATACTGACACTGGGTACCGAGTACCTCGGGCCGTCACACCATCAATCACAAAGTGTCTCCCGGTGTGCAAACAGTGTGGCTAAGAAGCCATATAGTCAATCTGGTGATAAGCCAAGAATAAATACACAATATGTATAGCCGTAGGCTATTAAAGTCACAGTGCGGCACAATAAGCCATAAAAACACAGTATGGCATGAAGCCATTTACAGAACAGCTGTCAGAATCCTATTGGCATGCCAACCTATCCATACTAGTCAACTAGGCAAACTAGGGCACATTATAAATTAGTTGTTTAATCCTTCAATTTTTTTTTTTAGTTTACTAACTATTATATAATTCACAAGTCAATGCATGTGTTGACCTTTTTAGGTAATATGGATAAGTTGTTTCTAGCATCAATATGTCACAATTTAAATCCAATATGCTGCCAATATAGTGCAATTTACCATTTTTATAAGTTGGCATTCATTGCCAAAATGCTTTAAGCATCTTTGTATGTAAGATGTTAAATTCTTAATTTTTTTGTGCTAGATTGGTCTAGCTTAAAGTCCTATTTTTCTTGGTTTTTAGCTTCTGGTCAAAGAAGGAAAATTGTAGCTCTATGTCTTATTGCACGCGGGGCAAAATTTCAGGTCATTCCGAGTTGTGTAGACCAAGATATGGTCAATTTGCTAAAGCTGGACAGATTGCACTTTTAGTGCAAATTTGGTCAATTTTAAGGTCACATTTGGTTCGATAGATTTTGTACCCGAATTTGTGCAAGCCATTTGACTTGGTTCTGGCCATTTCTGGGCTTGGTGTCTTCATAAGACTTGTAGATATAGGTCTTAACTATTCATGGTTAAAATTTCAGGTCAATTGGACCTGTTTTGAGTGAGTTATGGCCTAAATACTAACTGCTGCCCAAATGGTCAGTTTTCAGGTCTTAAATGCACTAATCCGGATTTGGTCATTTTTAAGGTCAGTTTCTAGGCAGAATTTTGGCAACCTTTCTACATGAAAGTTGGCCTATTTGGTGTCTAGTTTCACCCCCAATTGGCCTCATACCAATTGGGTTCACAGTTTGGTACTTATGGCCTAATTTAGGTGCTGCCTTCAATACACAACCTGCACAAAGCTCATACACTCCCAATTTAATATTCCTTCTCCTCCTCATTACTACAATATTCAATCAACAACACTTCCATACATATATTGTACACAATTTCAGCAACAATTCTGGGCAGAATGATCAAGTGCTCAATGCACACAATTCATCATTAAGTTCATCATTCACTTCTACCAAAATTCAACATACTTAAATGCTAATATTACACATATACTTCAACATATTCATACTTCAATATCACTTACACTTGCTGCCCACAATTTAACATTAACATATATCATTAATAACCACATGTTCACACACAAATTCATGCTATTAGGGGCTACCAAACATGGCAGTTTGCTCAAGGCATCAAGGTTCCATTTCACACCTTTAATCTAAACACTACATGCACATACTCAAATACAAACTGACTACAATTTTCATTTGAATCAATCAACCTTCATTTTCATTCATTAGAAGTAAAAATAACTCAAGCTCAACAAGGGTTCATGGCTGCCAAAAATGGACAAGTCCATTTCTCACTATTTCTTTTATTTCTCTTCACCAAAACACTCACCTCAACCTAAACACAAGCTTTACTAAAGCAAGGGAGAGGTTTTGGACACTTACAACTTTTGGAGCTTATCAAAACTTCACCAAATCTGGTTTTTCTTGTTACCAATATCTTCCCCAAGGTGAATAGGCAAGCTTTAATGAAGGAAGCAAGTGAAAATGAGGGCTTGATGATGGAGAGAGAAAGCTTCATGCATGGTGGCCATGGAGGACTTTGAGAGGATCAATTTGGCAAGCTTCTCCCAAGGTTGAAGATGACCCAATTCTGCCCACTAAGGTTTATTTTATGTAGTTTATAATATAGTCAGTGGAGCACTAATGAGTTGTTTAATGTTTAATTATATTAAGTTTCCTTTATTTACACATTTACCTCTTTTCTTTCACAATTTACATAATGTATCACAATTTAATTTTTCATGTCATTTCTAAAGTGTAATATCATTTATTTTTAATGGACATTGAGGTCAAAAGGCAACACTAGGTGTCAAATGACCAAAATACCCCACTTCGGGTTATATTCCCGATTTTTCGGTAACACCGATTTTTGTCTGTTTCTCGATTTTTTTCATTTTTCTTTGTACTAATTACTAATTTTTCTTTGATATTTCTAGTGTCACTTACATTTCAATAAACCTTTATTTATGTCTCAAAATTAGATTCAGAGGGTTCCCCGTGGTCTCGGGCCTCAAACGGCCTTCCTTGCATGATCACCCATCGCTGTGGTGTCGGCTCGTTTAACTTAGCATCATTTTCTCTCTTTTATTTTTGTTTGATTTTTCTTGTATTTTCTTTTTATTTATTTCATCATTATATGTCTGTTCACTATCACCAAAGTGTAGTTCCAGACATACTGACTTGCCTGGACTGTTATTTGACTACTGGAGCAATAGAATGTACAAAGTAAGTACAGTGGGGATGTTACACCGTCCCTGGAGAGCTGCCCACTGATGGTGTGGACTAGCCTCTCTTAGGTGTGAACTGTGGTCTGGGCCCCTGGGACTGACCCTGACCTTGTGGTTGTCCTGAACCCTGAGCAGGAGGACCTTTACTCTTCTTACTGGGAGCAAAAAATGAACTGGATTGACCTGGACCCCTCTTCTGCTGTCTTTCCCTTCTATTTTGTTCATTTATTCGGACTCTTTCTACTTTCGTTGCAGCATCAACTAGCTTAGCAAAATTTGTAATCTCCAATGCTGTTATCATGACTTTGATATTTTCATTGAGCCCTTCTTCGAACCTTCTGCACCTCTCTGCCTCTGTAGGGACTATCTCCCTCCCATACCGGCTCAGTCTGATAAACTCACGCTCATACTCTACCACTGATAATTGCCTCTGTCTCAGACTGATAAATTCTCTTCTTCTCTCTTCTAATTATACATTACTGAAATATTTCTTCCTGAACTCTGTGAGGAAGAATTCCCAGGTGATTCGTTTCGATTGCACCTCACTGGTTACTGTGTCCCACCACTGATATGCATCATCCTGAAGTAGGGACACAAAGACCTCTAGGTTCTCGCCTGGGGTGCAATTAAGTCGTTTCAAAGACTGATTGTTCTATCCAACAAGTTTTCTGCTGTCATGGGATCATCCTCCTTCTTCCTAAAGAAATCCACAGCCCCATGTTTTCGCAGTTTCTCTAGATGGGACTTTTGTGGTGCTGGTGGAGGTTGTGGTTATGGTTGTGGTGGTGGAATTGCCCCCATCATTTGCCGGTAAAACTCGGTCATTTGTTGAAATAGTGCAAACTGAGGTTGGGCAGGTGCCTCAGCTGCTGGTGGAGTAGATTCTCCCCTGCCCCTAGATTCAGCCCTTGGTGGAGCACGACTCTCCACTTCTTCATCAACTGCTCTTTGAGAAGTAGGATCCATATCCTATTCAAAATAAGAAAATAAACAGATCTGCATCGGTGTCACCTCAATACTTACAAATGCAACGCAATGGTATGCACTCTATCTTGGCCCAGAAAGACCTAAATCGATGCTCCGATACCACTAATGTGACACCCTTTACCCATCTACAGTATAGCCGAGCAAGATATATCACATAGTGTGCCGGAGCACCAAATCATATTTCAATTCAATTTACCTTTTTTAAATTTTTATTTATAATTTTTTATTAATTTGAATTTTTCATAAATTTTATAGAAAATCCGGCAGAGTGCCGGCTGTAAATTGGAAAAACAGTTCTTCTGAATCTGTTAAAAACAGTTCCAATAAAATCATCACATCATTCTCAGTCAACCACCAATATATTCTCAACAATTTCTCAAATGACTTCAGTATCTCGAAATTCCATTCATTTCATATCACAGTCAACTCAATGAGAAATGCTCAAATTTATTACTGAACATAGTTCATAGATAATTTCATCAAAAGCATAATTACATGAATTTATAATATACATTACAGAAGTTTACAAAATACAAAATATCAAAATATCAAAAGTGGCCTAATGTCCTACCAAATGCACTGCAATGTGAGGCGACTCTGAACTCAATATGCAGCTCTGTAAGTTCCCTGTCTGATGTCTGCTGGGCTCTCCAGCTATATTTCCAGTACCTGCGCGTGGCAAAAGCGACGCGCTAAGCAATTCTGCTTAGTGGTGACAATATAAAATAAAATAACTAAAATAAAGTAAATATGCAGGATTTATGTTTACATTTTCGGTAGACTTAATTTCTAGCATTTATTTCAGTATAAGTTGATTAAAATTTTGCAAAATTCATTATCATTGCCCGAGTAACCCATACTAGACGACTAGATTGGATAAACGGGTAAACTAGCACTGGGTACTAAGTACCTCGGACCATCACACCATCGATCACATTGTGTTTCCCGGTGTGCAACAGAACAGCCTGTAATAATCATCAAGGATATAATTCAAGTAAAATGACTCAATTAACATAGCCAAAGGCTTTTATGTCACAGAATGGCACGTGAGGCCATAAAACACAGAATGGCATAAAGCCATATGCAGTACTGCTAACAGAACCCTATTGGCATTCTAACCTATCCAAACCAATCTTGCTAGGTATACTAGGGCATATTATACTTTTAAGTTTCACAATTCTTGAAATTCAAGTTTTGGGTTACTATTCAATTCATTAGTCAGCAAAATGTTGACTTTTACATGGACAATAGTACATTGGTTTTAATACTCCCAACATACCACATTTTGCATTCTAAAATTGTTGGTATTGGTTGCCAATACCATTTCTAAGCTTAATGTTAATTGTTTAAAATTTTCAAATTTCAAGCTCTATTTTTACTGTTCCATTAGTCATTTTTGTAGTAGGAATTTGGCAAAGTTGTCTTCATGAAAGTTGTTCTTTATTTTGTCTAGTTACATTTCCTTTTTTGAATCACTCCATTTAGAGTTTTTTAGCTCAAGTTATAGCTCAAAAACCACAACTGGCCGGATTATAATTTTTTCAAAATTTCTGGACTGACCAAATCTACAGTATTTTGAGCTGTGATTGCAGGTCATTTTTTGAATATGTTATGATCATAATAATGAAAGTTGTAGGCATATATCTCAGCTTGTTGCTGGTAAAATTTCAGGTCAATTGGACCTTTCTACACTGAGTTATGACCAAATGACTAAACACTGTTCATTTGGTCATTTTGCCCAGGCAGAATGCAAGTCACCCGGATTAGGGCAATCATTAGGTCAACTTGGTTTGGTTTTCTGGGAATGGTTTCTTCACCAAAGTTGTGCCATTATGTGTCTAGTTTCATGTTCAATTGGCCTTGCACCAATTAAACCTCTACAACCCTAGTTATTGCTGCCCAAACCTGCTAGACTCATGCCCCGTCCTACAGGTTACCAAGGGTAGCCACACCAAACTCAATTCCCACTATACAAACCACTTCATTTTTGATTCACACAAAGCCAAATGGTCAATAATTGATCATTAAAACTCTCTTTCACCAAATGCATGAACAAGTCTCAATTTCAAGCTCAAACCCTAGCTCAACCATCTCAAAACTTGCATTCACTTACCTTTCACTATCCTAACCAATAAATTAATGTTAAGGGCAGCCACTATACCACTTTAATTCTAAGAATTCTTCAAAACACTACTAAGTTCAGGGCTGTTGGAATTTAGAGCAAGACATACGCATAATGTTTACTAAATTTTCTTGCAAATTTGCATCAATTACCACTCCTTCAACATGAATTTAAAGAGAAAAACAAGTTTAAGTCACTAACCTCTAATGGAGTGAAATTCAAACTTACTAGGGTTCTTATTTTTCTCTTCTTTTTGCTCTCAAAAGATTTACCAAGATGAAAGAACAAGTTTTTGTGTTGGGAAACTTAGGTTTAGTTGGGTAAAAACCAAGCAAATCAAGCTTTGTAAAGCTTGAAAATGGTGGACAATGGGAGAGGAGGGAGACGGCAAGGAAGAAAGGGATAAGGCTTTCTAATTTTTTTCCTTTGTTTTCTGTCCATTAAGTCTTTTTAAACATATTAGTGCCATGTGTTAACAATTGATTGGGTGGGAGAATAGTCATGACATCATAATGATGTCAAAATCCTCATTTTTTCTCATTTTCTATCCTTTTCTTATCTATTTAATTTCAATTAAAATTTTAACAACATTTATTCATATTTTATGTCATATAAATTATTTATTTAACTGGACAAGTTGGCCAAAAATCATCTCTAAAGATAAAATGACCAAAATGCCCTCCATTTGGCTTAACGAGCCAAAATTGTGTGTACCAATAGAAAAATTTTTCTAAGCATTTTCTTGGCATTCTAATGCCACAAGAAGCTCAATGACCCTTCTCTGGAGTCCCAAAAATTATTTTATAATTTTTCCTCTAGGTTTAGGGTTGTTAACGGCCTTCACTGTCACTTTCCCTTCGGGTTACTCATCACTGGGGTTTTGGCTCATTTAACCTTAGTGTATTTGGTTTCTAAAAATTTTTCCTTGATTTTATGAGCATTATTTAGTTTCTTTATAACTCTCCACTTTAGTCTAATTATAATTTCAAACATTCTAGCTGCCCAGACCGACATTGGTCACCGGAACTGTAGACTGTACGGACTAGCTAAAGTGAGGATATTACAGAATTATGGAAATAGAAGTATAGATTACATTCCTAAAAGGACTGATCCCAGGTAGCGGTGCATCGCTTAGAGCAACAGTATTAGCAGTGGAGCTCCCTTTGAAGGTACCATCTGGAGAGGCTAATCCCACTCAGCTAAGAGGAACGGGGATAGAGGTTGCTCTTTTATAAATAGCACTGAGATAAAAATCCAGTGAATAAAAGGAGATGAGTAAGAAGAGCATTAAGATGAATCGCCATAGTCGAATGTGAACTGGGGTTTGGTAAAAGCAGTACAAAAATACTAGAAGTAGGTGGAAGAAGAGAATTTCAAAATTGGGGATGAGTCTCTACTATTCAAATCGATATTGGTCGAGGAATTCCCACCTAAATTTAAATTGCAGATCCTAGATACGTATGAAGGGACTACAGATCCGAGGAGCCATGTAGCAAATTTCTAAACAATGATGATGCTACAGAGTGTGAATGGCTACCACCTCTACTGGGTATTCTCAATAACCCTGATCGAATTGGCATAGAAGTGGTTCTAGTGCCTTAGGCCTGGGTCGATCCAATGCTTTCTTTAACTTGCCACAGAGTTTAAAAATAAGTTCATCCCTTGTATCCCACCAAAGAAGTTATGTTCGAATCTTTAGAAGGTGAAACAACAGGAAGGAGAGTCCTTGAGAGAGTATATTGCTGGACTCAATGCCAAGGCAATTTAGGTGGAAAATCTAAACCATGAGACTTCATGTGAAGCTCTAAAAAAGGGGACAAAGAATATCAAGTTCTCTGATTCATTAATTAAGAACCTAGCAGTGGATTACTACCAGCTAATGGAAAGAGCATAGAAGTACATTAGGTTGGATAATGAGCGACAAGCCCTAAGAGAAGAAAGGAAGTCCAGATAAGACAACAATAAGAGATAAGGAAAGAAGAGTTGTAATTCAAACTCGAGCAGATACGGCTTAGACAGGAATTCCAAATGGTGCAGAGATAGATTAGACAACTGCACGCCCTTAAATGAGGCAAGGTTAAAAGTTTTAATGTGGATTTAGAAGAACATTGGATAGATAAAGTGGCCAAAAGAGAGTCAATCCAAACACAGCAGGAAAGTGGGATAAGAGCAAGTTCTGCAGGTTTCACAAAGATCACAAACGTACGACTAATGAATGTCAATAGTGTTAGTAGTATGCCGTAGAGTATATCATTTATAATTAATGTATCTTGTACATATTTTATTAATAAAAGGCATTTTCACTTTTCTATTTACATAATATATTTATGTGTAATAGAAAAGGTCCATTGATATTTTGTTAAAAATTCCGTTCTTAAGTTGTTAAGAATACGATTGACAGTATTTCTAGCACAAAGTATTATAAATTAGTTCACAATCTAGGATACTTCACAATAAGGACATGACTTATCCAGAAAGATTGTATTCATGTTTGTTCCAATGTATTTATGAGAGATATAAATAAGATGGAATGGTGAGTCTCATGCCATATAACAAACATGATAGGCACTTATACATGATAAGTAGACCGAACCAGTGACATTTATGACAAGTACATGGAGTTTACTCTTGTTAATATATTATCATAAATCATATCAGTGCATATAATCTTTAGACCTGAGATAGTACAGTTATCTTGTATACAGGTGGTTTGAGTTTGATACTGCTTTCATATTTGTACTGTGTATGGGTATATGGGCATGTATTGGCTCCTACTAGTTATATATGGAGGTAGGTGTTGATCAAGATAGAATCTGTTACCCTAAGTAAATAGGGATAAAATCCTATGTTCATTTAATTGTTCTTGATGTTTCAAGTTCTTGGCCAGGATAAATAGATTTAATTAGAAAAGACTTTCTAATGAGAAAATATTTTTAATCAAGAACTGGAATTAAAAGAGAATATAATATTCATAGCAAATGAGGTTCGACATAAACCATGACTCCAGCTCGAATTGGGATTTTGTAACAGGGAGATTTTAGTGCATGGTAACATATGATTATAGGTTCATTTAAGGTAAACCTTTTTACTGATTAGGTGGTTATGGCATGCTATGCTAGGTGTTAACCATAGTCTATGAGCTGTATAAAATGATTTAGAGAAATCATTTATGGTAAGAAAGAGTTCTGATGATATTAAGAGTTGATATCATGTCTCATTGCTAATTAGTGATGAGTATAGTGATTCACACACATACAAAAGTAATCACCAAATTAAATATGATTTAATTAATTAATTAAAGAGTTTAATTGATTAATTAAATAGGTTTAGTTTGCAATTAGATTGCAAAGTCCCTAGCATGGCTTGAAACCAAATCTAGGTTATTGGATGTATAGTATAAGTTAAATTTATATTTAAAGTGTTTAAATATGAATTTAATTATGAGAAATTAATTAATAGAGATTAATTAATTAATTTATATCTGATATAAATTGATTAGAAGAAGAAAAATAATTATTTTGGGTTGAGAACTCAAAATTAAGACACAAGGGTATTTTGATCATTTCACAGGGTGACATGTGGCACCATGAGATGGTGACACATGGCACTACACATAAGCTTGCCAATTGTCTTTTAATCATGTAAAATGATCAAAGATAAGATTAAATCTTAGTTTGACACTTGGCACAATGTGATTGGGTCAATTAAACTAAGAGCCAATAAGAAGGTGACATGTGGCAAGGGTTTTAAGTGGTGACCTAGCTATATAAGGGAAAGGATGAAAAGAAAAAATACAATCTGCTATTTGTCTCATTGGTGCCGCCACCCAAATCACCTCTCCCTTCTCTTCTTCTTCATCTCTCATCAATTCAAAGAGAATAGCCAACATTCTCTTGAATTAAAAATACTAGAAATCGTTTATAGTGTTCTGTATACATCTGTAATCTCTCAAAAGGCAAAACCTGAATTTCTAATTAATTGGAAAGGCTTGAGAAGCTGTTCAAGGGGCTGCCATTGGTGATCTTGGTGTGGACAAGCTAGAGGGACAACATCTGGTGTCCTAGGCGCATCCCAAAGGTGCCAAACACACTGTAGTGCATCAAAAAGATTAGTGCACTTGTTCTTAATCTAATCTAGGGTTCTAATGAATTAATCTGTTAATTCTAAAATCTTAAATGGCAAATGTAGATCCAAAAACATATTAAAAGAGTTTTAATATGCTGTTTATCATTGAAATCAAATAGATAAAAATGAATCTTGCATGATGCATGTGACCCTAGAAGAAAAATTTTTGAATTTAATGATCTAAACTTATATTTTTCATGCTTCCGCTCCTTCAATTGGTATCAGAGCCACTATATTTGCCATTTAGATTGTTAATTATACGATTTAATTATGTGATTTGATCATGAGATAATTAAATCCTTGTTGGTTGCAATGAAAAAAAGGGGCGGCTTGATGAAGGCATCATTGGTGAGCATGGTTTGATCCATCTAACCATGCGCATGATTTTTTGGTTTTTTTGTGGGCTTGGTTCCAAGGCCCATAATGAGGCCCATGACTAATTAAAGTGTTTAATTAGGAGTTTTAATCACACAAATAAATTTTAATTCAAATTTGAATTTTTAAATTCGTTTGAATGTGATTCAAATATGAATTTTTAAATTTGTTTGAATGTGATTCAAATCTGAATTTTTAAATTTGTTTGAATGTGATTCAAATCAGAAATTTTAAATTTGTTTAAATCATATTCAAATCTGGATTTTTAAGTTGAATATGAGATATTCAATTTAATTTAAGATGTATGTTTTATTTAATTATTAAATAGTGATATGCATGATGGATGATCATGGACAATAAAAGACCAATGTGATTGCATTTATTTCTTTTATGTTTCTTTGGGTTGTAAATTAATTAATTTATTTTAATTTATTTTGGGCATGTATTATAAAGGTTGTAATATTTTTTGGGTTGTAATTTCATTTATTTAGTTCTTGTAAATTCGCCTTGGTATGCCTCCTCAAGGAGTCACCGTGGAAGAAGGCACTGAGGTTTGGAAGAAAAGATAAGTTAAGCCCTAGGTTCATTGGCCCATATGAAGTCATTGAACGTATGGGTCCAGTGGCCTACAGGCTAGCTTTACCACCAGAGCTGGACAAGATCCACAATGTGTTCCATGTGTCTATGCTAAGAAGATATCACTTAGATTCTTCACATGTCATCTCCACAGAAGAAATTGAAGTACAACCGGATTTGACATATGAAGAAGAACCCATACAGATCCTGGCTCGGGAAGTAAAAGAGTTGAGGAGTAAGTAGATTCCACTGGTGAAAGTGCTTTGGAGGCATCACAACACCGAGGAGGCAACTTGGGAAAGTGAAGAGACGATGAGGCAACAGTTCCCTCAACTGTTTGCATCAGGTAAATTTCGAGGACGAAATTTAAATTAGAGGGGAAGAGTTGTAAAACCCTCCCTGTAGCAACTCCATACATTTTATTGTTCCGATGACCGGTGTCGGTCCAGATAGCTAGAATGTCTGGAAAAATATTTAAACTAAAGTGAAGAACCATAATTAACTCAAATATTAATAAGAAAAATTTAGGAAAAATTTTAGAAATAAAACCGAGGGAACTAGGTCGTCCGGCTAGGTCAAACTAGTATCCCGAAATCCAGCAAATTACAATAAAATGCAAAATACATGGAAATGAATTGGGTAACATGTACCAACCCTAAAAGGCTACAAATGTGACATATTAGTAACATTAAAACCTAATTTACCTAGAATGCATCGAGGATCGACATATTAAGTTAACTAAGCAAATAATAGAATTCTGCGAATTAATTATCAAGTATTATCGTTAGAGACAATTTAAATGAGTACTGAAACACTTCAAATTGTGTTTCTCAGTTAGCAAAGACTCAGGGAAAGGGAAGGAAACACTGAGTCAAGGCCAGGAGACAATTATCAGAGGTTTGTGCACAACAGCTATTTCTTTTGAATTTGCAATTGAAATGAATTATGACTATTTGTACATTATTGTTTTTAATTGTGGAAATGTGTTTGAATGGATACTTACTGCTTGAAAAACATTGTAAATGGTTTGAAACTGTGAAAAATTGTTTGAATGATATTGATGGATACTTATTGATTGAAAAGCATCGGAAATGGTTTGAAACCACAGCTATCATGTATATTGATTGTATTCCTCACTAGCTTGTCTAGTGGGACGAATTGAATTCTCTCTCTGGCTGAAGTGTTGAGGTGTGTGCCTGTTGAGGACGATTAGAATGAGTACTCATATTATTGCTAGCTAGCTATGTTATTCCTCATTAGCCATGAGCTTTTGGGACGAATTGAATACCTCATTAGCCATCGGCTTTTGGGACGAATTGAACTTTGGAACATGATTAAGCTCTGTGTGATTTATTGATATGTATTGTGAGATTGTGAAATGGAGTTTAAATTCTTATTGACATTCACTATCTTTTGAATTTAACTATGTTTTGATTATCGAGATTTATTGTGATATTGTCAAATGGAGTTTAAATTCTTTATGACATTCATTGTCTTGAATTTAACTATGGTTTTACGTATACACTATTTATATGATTTATGATTTGTGATTTAAAGTTGTATTTGGTTAATGTTGTGCACCACTAAGACATTGTCTCAGCGATAGCTTTTCATTGCTGTCGCAGGTAGGCAGACTGACAGGGCAGCAGACTTGGCTACTAGTACATTCAGCGAGAGATCATCGGGTATATTGAGTATACCGTATTTTACAATTTGTATTGTAATGTATGTTCACTGTATGTATATAGTGTTTTTGGTTTTGAGTAGTTGTAAATTAAAATTGCACATTGAAATTGTAAAAATAAATTATGAGTTATTTTGGCTTGTAAAATTTGTACTGTATTTCTTTTATCTCAGCCTTTGAAAAATTATTGTGGATTTGAGTTGAGAAACATATTGTGTTGAATTATGTTGGAGTTTGAGATTGAGAAATATATTTGAAGTGCTTTTTACAGGTTTTTGAAGAACTGCTTTATTCAAAATACAGAGGGCACTCCGCCAAAATTTTTACAAAAATTACTAATAATTCAAATGTGTTAGCTATTTCACTTCAGTTCAAAAAAGTTTTTAACACCTGTAAATATTGCTCACCACTGTAAAAAGAAGTAAGAAAAGTTTTAAAATCCCTTGTAGTGTATTTAATGGGTTATCAGTAGACGAAGTTGGTAATTCATTAGGTATACCACGGGATCATGTTTTGCCTTACAGAGGGGTAGGGTATAACAAGTAGGAGCCAACACATGCCCATATTCCCAAACACTATACAAGTATGAAAGCAGTATCAAACTCAAATCACCTATATATAAGATAACTGTGCTATCTCAGGTCTAAAGATTATATGCACTGATATGATTTATGATAATGCATTGACAAGAGTAAACTCCATGTGCTTGTCATAAATGTCACTGGTTCAGCCTACTTATCATCCATAAGTGCCTATCATGTTTGTTATATGGCATGAGACTCACCATTCCATCTTATTTACATCTCATATAAATAACTTGAGAACAAATATGATTACAATCTTTCTAGATAAGTCATGTCCTTATTGTGAAGTATCCTTGATTGTGAACCAATTTATAATACTTTGTGCTAGAAATACTGTCACTCATATTCTTAACAACTTAAGAATAAAATTTCTATCAAAATATCAATGGACATTTTCTATTACACATAAATATATTATGTAAATGAAAAAGTAAAAATGCCTTTTTATTAATAAAACATGTACAAGATATATACTAAATGATTTGCCCTAGGGCATACTACTAACTATCTCCCACTAGCACTAGAGCCATTCATTACAATATCTTAGACCCATCTTCTCAAGATGTCGGTCTAACTAAGCTTGTGACACTGGCTTAGTGAATGGATTAGCTGAATTTTCAGCTGATCCTATTTTCTACATGGCTACATCACCTTGCCTAACTATCTTTCTGATAATGTGGTAGCGTCTTTCTATGTGTTTGGATTTCTGGTGAGACTGGGGTTCCTTAGCCTGTATGACTGCTCCATTGTTGTCACAGTGGAGTGGAACTACTGACTCAATGGAAGGAACTGCTGCAAGTTCTATCACGAACTTTTTTATCCAAATAGCTTCCTTTGCAGCATCTGATGTAGCAATATACTCAGCCTCTGTAGTGAAATCTATAGTCGAACTCTGTTTGGAACTCTTCCAACTAACTTCACCTCCATTACAAATGAACACATACCCAGAGGTAGACTTTCTATCATCGATATCTGATTGAAAATCAGAATCAGTATAACCATCCAATTGTAAGTCACCACCTCCATATATGAAGAATAAATCCTTAGTTCTTCTCAAGTACTTAAGGATATTCTTGACAGCTATCAAGTGTTCCAAACCTGGATTGGATTGATACCTACTAATCAAACAAATAGCATAAGCTATATCCGGCCTAGTACACAACATTGCATACATCAAACTTCCAATAACCGAAGCATATGGAATCCTGACCATTTTATCTATTTCTTCAGGTGTCTTTGGAGACATCTCTTTAGAAAGGTGGATGCCATGTCTCACTAGTAACAATCCTCTTTTGGAATCAAGCATATTAAACCTCTTTAACACCTTTTCCAAGTATAGACTTTGGGATAAACCAATTATTCTTTTTGCTCTATCTCTATAGATGCGAATCCCAAGAATATAGGTTGCCTCCCCTAAGTCTTTCATGGAGAATGTATTTGAGAACCATACCTTTACAGTTGCCAACATACCTGTGTCATTACTCATCAACAAAATATCATCCACATATAAGATAAGGAAAGTGACAACACTATCACTAACCTTCTTATATATACATGGCTCATCCTCATTTTTTATAAAACCAAATGACTTAATGGCTTCATCAAAACGGATGTTCCAACTCCTCGAAGCTTGTTTCAACCCATAAATGGATTGCTTTAGCTTGCATACTTTGGAACCATCTTGGGATTCAAAACCCCTAGGCTGTTCCATGAAAATGTTTTCTTCAATGTATCCATTGAGAAAAGCTGTTTTGACATCCATCTGCCAAGTCTCATAATCATAGTATGCAGTTATTGCAAATAGAATCCTAATTGATTTAAGCATGGCAACAGGCGATAAAGTCTCCTCATAGTCTATTTCTTACCTTTGGCGAAACCCTTTCGCTATTAGCCTTGCTTTATAGGTCTCTACCTTTCCATCAGAACCAATTTTCTTCTTAAAAACCCATTTGTTCCCTATAGGTATAATACCTTCAGGTGGGTCAACAAGATCCCAAACTTGATTCTTATATATGGAATTAATCTCGAATTTCATAGCATCAATCCATTTTGAAGAATCTATATCTAATATAGCTTCTTCATAGGTAAGTGGATCATCTCCATGATCTGCTTCTTCATGAGTAGATAACTCTTGTTCTTCTTTATGAAGAAAACCATATCTCACTGGTGGGTGAGATATCCTGGTTGATCTATAAGGAATAGCTGTAGATGTTTCATCAATAGGTGTAGGTTGACTAGATGGATCCATATCCATCTGATCTGTTTGTTGGTCAGAATTCTCTAATTCTAACTCTATTTGCCTTCCTTTGCCTCCTTCTTAAACAAATTGTTGTTCAAGAAATGTGGCATCTTTACTTACCACAACCTTTTATGATGTAGGCAAATAAAAATAATATCCAAAACTCTCTTTTGGATATCCAATAAATCGACCCTTTTCTGATCTGGTTTCAAATTTATCAGTGTTCAACTTTTTAATATAAGCTGGACAACCCCAAATCTTAACATGCTTAAGACTTGGTTCTCTTCCATGCCATATCTCATAAGGTGTGGAAGATACTGATTTTGATCGAATCCTATTCAGAATTTGCAAAGCTGATTCTAATGCAAATCCCCAAAAGGAGATTGGCATATCAGTAGAGCTCATCATACTACGTACCATATCCAATAGGGTATGATTTCTCCTTTTAGATACACCATTCAACTGTGGTGTTCTTGGAGGAGTCAGCTGGAAAACAATGCCATGCACTTTCAAGTATTCATTAAATTCAGTACTCAAGTATTCACCTCCATGATCTGATCAAAGAGCTTTAATACTTTTTGCTATTTGATTTTCTACTTCAGATTTAAATTCTTTGAACTTTTCAAAGGATTCATGTTTGTATTTCATCAAATACAAATACTCAAACCTTGATTTATCATCAGTGAAGGTAATAAAATAATGAAAACCGCCTCTAGCCATTTCTCTAAGTGGGCCACATACATCACTATGTATTACCTCTAAAATATTTTCAGCTCTTAGCCCTTATCCAACAAAGGGTGATCTGGTCATTTTTCCTTGAAGGCAAGATTCACAAGTTGGAGTAGGTTCAGAACCCAATGAGGATAGAATCCCCATTTTCTCTATTTTTGCAATCCTATCTTCTGTAACTTGTCCTAATCTTAAGAGTCAAATATATTTTGAACTTGAGTTGATTTTCACCATGGCATTGTATTCATTTAGATCACTTGCATTCAATTCGTGTTTGTCATTATTATCCAAATAACAAAGACCATCATGCATATAACCCGAGCCAATATATTTATTTCCAAAATAAATATTACAAACATCATTTGTGAACTGAAATTCATAGCCATTTCTAGTCAAACTAGATATAGAAATGATATTCTTAAAAGCATCAGGTACATATAAAATATTATTCAAACACAAAACAAGTCCAGATATGTAAAAAGATTTAGATCTAATGTAACACCCTCGTTTGCGTAGCCTGGTAGATTTCACTGTTCCGGTGACCAGTGTCGGTCTGGACAATTAAGGGGATTAGAACTACACTCAAGACAACTAGAGAAGCTATAAACACAAATAATTAGTAATGTCCAATTAGTTACGTATAAACAAGAAAAATATAATATAAGAAGTTAAACGAGCCGAGAGTCACAGTGATGGGTGACCTTCTCGGGAAGGACTGCGAAGTCATTTTAAACTCAAATTTTGAACCGTAAAATATGACGCCGCGGTCCTTAGGACCCTTATAAACACAGTGGAAAAGAGAAAATCATGAAAAAAAAAACTGTTAAGCCAGTCAAATAATTAGGTCAGGGAGCCGGAAGAAATATGGAATTATTTGCAAACCGGGTTGAACCGGCGAAGGGCAATTTGGTCAATTGACCCGGAGTGACTCGACCTAATCACAAATAAAATCGGAGAAAAGAAAACTTCGGGATCGAGAATTAAATTAAAGAACTAATAGAAAAAAAAAAGAGAATGAAAAAGTTAAAGTGTAGGAAGATGACATCATGCATGATATCATGCATGATGCCATAAGTCATATAATTAATAAATTAATTAAATGGATTTTTGAGTCTTCCATAAGGATAAAAACAAAAGAAAAGAAAAGAAAAGAAAAAGTAAAAAGCCTCATCTTCCTCATCATTTACGTTTCTCTCTCCCTCACCATTGTAAACCTCCATTAAAGCTTGCTTCAAGCTTTGAAACCACCATTAAACACCAAATCCTCCCATACTTGCTTCACAAAAACTTGATTTAATCACTTGAGAGGAAGATTGGTCATCAAAGAATTGAAGAAAATTGAGAGGAAGTGAAAGTTCAAAGACACCTAACAAGGTAAGTAACGCAAACTTCAAGTTTTTAGTTTAATTAGTGTATGTATAGCATCAAGAGCATAGAAATAAACTTAAAATAAAAAAAATATGTGTGAGGGACTAAACTAAAATTCATCCAGCAGGGAGGGGAGAGTGATTTGCATTAGTTTGATTGAGTTAAACATGTTAAAATGCTTGAATGAGTTGAAAGATTGTGTTTATATGCCTTGAATTAGTTAATTGCAATGGATTAGAGTGGTTAAGGTTTGAGACCTAGGGTTTTGAGGCAAAAATTTGGAGAAATTTGTAAATGGTGTCTTTGACCTAATGTGAAGTGAAAAATGGTCATTTGTGACCAAATGAGGTGTGTTAGAAGTGTTGGAATTAAAAGCCAATTCGGATTGGATAAGGTCATGTGCTGACAGCATGACCAAAATCTCCTTTGAGGGACCAAAAATGAAATTTTACAAGTCCAATGGATATGGGACCAATTGGTGATGAAAATAGGCACTAAATGACACAATTTTCATTTAGGAAGCCTGCCCAAAAAGTGACTAAAACCTAGTGAACAAAGTGGCCGAAGTCGGAAAATCGCAGGCTGCCTCTGCACAAACTGACCAAATGAATAGTATTTGTTCATTTGGTCATAACTCGAGCTAGGCAGGTCAAAATGACCTGAAATTTTACCAGTAATTAGATAAGATATAGATCTAAAACTTTTATGAAGAACACCAACCCAAATTATTCTATTAACCCAATCAAAATACTGAGCAAAATTGGTGACCTGAATCTGCAGAACTGCAGATTGCCATATGAACAATAAAGTTTCAATGGCTATAACTCTCTCTAGAAAACTCCGATTTAGGCAATTCTTGAACCGATGGAAACCTAAGGCATAGTAGAACATTTCATATGAAGAAAGTTAGACCAAATTATAGACCTAACTTGATCAAATTACTGAATGAAGTTGGATCAACAAATCTGCAGAACTAAAATTCTGCAACATGAACAGTAAACATAATTTGCTTATAAATTGAGTTACAAAACTCCAATTGGGGTGATTCAAAAAGGAGAATAAAATTAAGATAATAAGGAACATTTTCTATGAAGAAAGTTTTGCCAAATTCCAACAGTAAACTGACCAATGAAACAGTATAATTAGGGACACCAAAATTGAAAATTTGGCAATTTTGCCTAAAAGGCCTAAGTTTTGAGAAAATGACCAAAACCAACAAGTTTAGTGACCCAAATGTGGTATGTGGGTGAAGTTGGAATTTCCATACCTATTAAGCCTTAGAAAGTCAATAATTTGACTTGAATAGTGCAGTGAATAGTAACCCGAAACACAAAATTTCAAGAACGTCGAATTTAGCACGTTAGAGCTAGGTAAAAGTGAAGTTAAATTTATTATTGGATTTATGCTAAGTTATGGTACTGAAACACTATGAAATTGTGTATTTCAGTGGAAAAGAATACCGGAACAGAACCCAAGGAGTCGAGTCAAGGCCAACAGGTGACTCGTTTGAGGTTTGTGCACAACGTATACTTTTTATAATTATCTTCTGCATACTGTTTTGAATAATGTGAAATATTGAATTATGACATTCTTATGATGTTTGATTTAAATTGTGAAAGTTATTGTGTATATTTGAAATGAAAATGTTTAGCAAATTATTAAGATAAGTTTTGAAACCACAGTGTCATGACCTTATATTTGGACACCTCGCTAGCACGACTAGTGGGGGTAATTAGTTTTGAATTTTGATTCCTTCTCTGGAGAAGTGTTGAGGTGGGCCAGTAGAAGAGGATGTGAATGGATATCCATATATTTGAGCTAGCTAGCCTTGTGATGTGTTTTCTCTTTAGCCTCTGGCTATTGAGATTCTATTTGTTTCGAATGGCATGATTTAACTGTGGGTTTTATGAAATGTGTTTTGATACTTTGAAATGAACTTGGTTTGCATTTAAAATCTCATAATGCATGATTTGTACTTAATTCTCATGTTCAGCCAAATTTTTGAATAAATGTGATTTAAGTTTTGCATAAAGATTATTTTAGTATGTTGTGCACCACTGAGTCCTAGTACTCAGCGATAGCTTCTATTGCTGTCGCAGATACAGAGACTAGAAGAGCAGCAGACTGAGCTGCTAAGGATTGAGGATCTTCCTATTTTGAAGCTATCGGGTATAATTTATACCCTAATTGTAAATATTTCTTTTGATGTATGTATTGCATATAAATGTATGGACATGTAAATGGGTCTTGAGCAGCTTGTACAAAAATTTGTATGAAGTTTGTAATAAAATTTAGTTTGTGTTTCTTCTGATATAAATTTGTAAGGATGTGTATAAATTGTTTTGTCTTTAATGAAATATGAGTGAAACTATTTTATTTAATTTGAATGAAATATATTGCTAGTATTTTGAGGATTATTGAATTTTGAACTTGAGAAATTGATTGAAATGGATTGAGTTTGATTATGAAATTGAAGTAGTTGTTGAGAAAAATTTTTAGAAGTGCTTTTTTACAGGTATTTGAAGAACTGGTTTTTTAAAATACAGACAGAACTCTGTCAAATTTTTATAAAATTTGCGGAAAAACAAAATGGACCAAAAATATTAACTAGATTTACTTTTAATCATGTGTTTTAAATACCTATTAGAAAATGCTCACCACTTGTCAAAAGTAAGAAAATTGTTTAAAATCCCTTGTAGGGTACTTAATGAGTTATCGGTAGGTGAAGTTCGGTAGTTCATTAGGTATTCTACGGGATCATGTTATGCCTTATAGAGGGGTAAGGTGTGACATCTTATGGCAAAGCTTTAACAGTTGAGCCATCGCCAATCCAGAGTCTAACATCTCGAGAACGCAAGCTGCTACTGTTTGCTAGTTCCTGCATATCATAAGAAATGTGAGAACTGGCACCAGTATCTAAAACCCAATCTATAGATGAACTATGAGCATCATCAACATCTAAATAACAAGATATAGACATAACTTCTGAAGGTGTATCCCTCTTGTCCTTCAGAGAAACAAGATACTCTGGGCAGTTCCTCTTCTAGTGCCCATCTTTCTGGCAGTGGAAACACTTTCCTTTGCCTCCATCAGCTTTGGTCTTCCCTTTCTGTTTAGCTATCTTCTTGGAAGGACCAGGAATTTGAGGTTTCTTTTTCTTATTGCTGATAAGTCCATATTTTATTAATTTTACTCCCATCACATTTTGGTGTTTTTAGTGTGTTTTTATGTTTAATTCAGTTGGTTAAAATATATTTATCATTTAGGCATATTTTTTGATAGTTGTGGAATAATTGTGTTAAATGGAGAAATTTTCAGCATTTGACCTTTGCTATATTTTTTAGGTGTTTCTAAAGTTGTGGGTCTCCAAATTGACTGCTGTTTAATCCATTAAAAAGCTAAGATAGAGCACTTCAAATGATAAAGAGGGACCAAAGCCCAAATCAGTCTCCAAGGTTGGCAAAATGAGCTATGGATCTATTGCAAAAGCCTAGACTTGATGGGTCACGACCAGTTTCAGTATTTATTTTGTATCTGGAGTTTCAAACATCCAAATGAAGCAAGGCAAGCCCAATTGAACCTTAAGAGCCACCTCTACAACTTCTATGGAGGGCTGGACAAGAGATGAGGCCATTTTAATTGTCAAAAGCGGCAATGAAGTCGTCACAATGGGCTGGATCGTCTGACTGAACCAGTAGCCATAACTTGGGTTGTAGACCTTGGATTTGGGTCCATGAGTACCCGTTGGAAAGATAAGAAATAGGGCTACAACTTTCCTGAAGAGAGCAGAGGCAGATTCGAAAAGAAAGTTGCTGAAAATCTGCCTTGATTCCAGAAACGTGAATGTGTTAGTAGTATGCCCTAGAGCATATCATTTAGTATGTATCTTGTACATATTTTTATTAATAAAAGGCATTTCTACTTTTCCGTTTACATAATATATTTATGTGTAATAGAAAAGGTCCATTGATATTTTGTTAGAAATATTATTCTTAAGTTGTTAAGAATATGAGTGACAATATTTCTAGCACGAAGTATCATAAATAGGTTCACAATCGAGGATACTTCATAATAAGGACATGACTTATCCAGAAAGATTGTATTCATGTTTGTTCCCAAGTTATTTATATGAGATATAAATAAGATGGAATGGTGAGTCTCATGCCATATAACAAACATGATAGGCACTTATAAATGATAAGTAGGCCGAACCAGTGACACTTATGACAAGCACATGGAGTTTATTCTTGTCAATGTTTTGTCATAAATCATATCAGTGCATATAATCTTTAGACCTGAGATAGCACAGTTATCTTGTATATAGGTAGTTTGAGTTTGATACTGCTTTCATACTTGTACTGTGTATGGGTATATGGGCATGTGTTGGCTCCTACTAGTTATATATGGAGGTAGGTGTTGATCAAGATGGAATCTATTCCTCTAAGTAAATAGAGATAAAATCCTATGTTCATTTAATTGTTCTTGATGTTTCAAGTTCTGGCCAGACAGATAGATTTATTCGAGAAAGAGTTTCGATGAGAAAATCTTTTAATCAAGAACTGGAATTAAAAAGAGAACATAATATTCATAGCAAATGGAGTTTGACATAAACCATGACTCGGCTTGAGTTGGGATTTTTGTAGAGAGATTCTAGTGCATGGTAACATATGATTATAGGTTCATTTAAGGTAAACCTTATTACTAATTGGGTGGCCATGGCATGCTATGCTAGGTGTTAACCATGGTCTATGAGGTTCATAAAATAATTTAGAGAAATCATTTATGGTAAGAAAGAGTTCTGATGATATTAAGAGTTGATATCATGTCTCATTGCCAATTAGTGATGAGCCTAGTAAGTCACACACATACACAAGTTATCACCTAATTAAATATGATTTAATTAATTAATTAAAGAGTTTAATTGATTAATTAAATAGGTTTGGTTTGCAATTAGTTTGCAAAGTCCCTAGCATGACTTGAAACCAAATCTAGATTATTGGATGTATAATATAAATTAAATTTATATTTAAAGTGTTTAAATATGAATTTAATTAATGAGAAATTAATTAATAGAGATTAATTAATTAATTTATATTTGATATAAATTAATTAGAAGAAGAAAAATAATTATTTTGGGTTGAGAACTCAAAATTAAGACACAAGGGCATTTTGGTCATTTTGCAGTGTGACACGTGGCACCATGAGATGGTGACACATGGCATAACACATAAGCTTGCCAAATGTTTTTTAATCATGTAAGATGATTAAAATCAAGATTAAATATAGGTTTGACACTTGGCACAATGTGATTGGGTCACTTAAACCTAGAGCTAATCAAAGGGTGACATGTGGCAAGGGTTTAATGTATTAACCTAGCTATTTAAGTGTTGTTATGAGAAAATAAAACACAACCAGCAGCCACACTCCTTGGTCACGCCATTTTGCGGCCCTCCCTCTATTCTTCTTCATCTCTCATCAATTCAAAGGGATTAGCCATCAATCTCTTGAATTAAGAACACTAGAAATTATTTCTAGTGTCCTGTTTACATCTCTAATCTCTTAAAAGGCAGAACTTGAATTTCTAATTAATAGAAAAGGCTTTAGAAGCTGTTCAAGGGCTACCATAGGTGTTCTTGGTGTGGACAAGCTAGAGGGACAACATCCGTGTCTCAAGACGATTCTCAAAGCGCAGACATTGCGATTGCATCAAGAGGTTAGTGTAATCGTTCTTGATTTAATCTAGGGTTCTAAAATTAATCTGATTAATTTTAAAATCTTAAATGGCAAATACAGATCCAAAAACATATTAAAAGAGTTTTAATATGTTGTTTATCATTGAAATCAAATAGATAAAAAATAAATCTTGCATGATGCATGTGACCCTAGGTGAAAATTTTTGAATTCAATGGTATAAACTTGTGTTTTTCATGCTTCCGTTCCTTCAATTGGTATCAGAGCCACTATATTTGCCATTTAGATTGTTGATTATATGATTTAATTGTGTGTTTGATCATGAGATCAAAAGTTCATTGCTGGTTGCAAAGCAAGTTGGTGGCATACTTGAAAAAAACACCATCAATGGTGCGCATGGTTTAGCTTCCATGGGTGGTTTAAGGTTTGGCTTTTAATTCTGCAATTGTTGTATGATCTAAGGCCTATTCTTTGACTAATTAAAGTGTTTAATTAGTAGTTTTTATCACACAATTAAATTATGATTCAAATCAGAATTTTAAAAATTGTTTGAATGTGATTCAAATCTGAATTTTAAAAGTTGTTTGAATGTGATTCAAATCTGAATTTTTAAAGTTGTTTGAATCATATTTAAATCTGATTTTTTAAAATTGATTGAATAAAATTCAGATATGATTTTTTTAAAAAATGTTTGAATATGATTCAAATCTGATTTTTTAAAAAATGTTTGAATGTGATTCAAATCTGAATTTTTGAAGTTGTTTGAATGTGATTCAAATTTGAATTTTTAAATTTGTTTGAATGAGATTCAAATCTGAATTTTTAAATTTATTTGAATCATATTCAAATCTGGATTTTTAAGTTGAATATGAGATATTCAATTTAATTTAAGTATGTATGTTTTATTTAATTGTTAAATAGTGATATGCATGATGGATGATCATGGACTATAAAAGACCAATGTGATTGGATTTATTTCTTTTATGTTTCTTTGGGATTGTAAATTAATTAATTTATTTTAATTTATTTTGGGCATGTATTATTAAGTTTGTAATAATTTTTGGGTTGTAATTTCATTTATTTAAGTTCTTGTAAATTCGCCTTGGTATGCCAAGGATTACTATGTAATATTGGATTGCAAAAAGTTCAAAGAGGTCAAGAGCATTGGTGGGACCAGTGGGAGGAATTCAAGATTAAGTGTTGATTATGTACTCCTTCAACAACTCTTGTAAAATGAATGAATGAAATGCACCTAGGAATGCCTTGATTCAATTCTTGGTGGCTCAGAATTGAATCCCTTAGAAAGTCCATGATCATACCATATTTACTGCTTATCCATGAATGTATGAGATGTATGGGAATGTATGCAATTATATGATATATACATGCTAAGTGGATAATGTGCAAAGTGAGACCTTAATAGTAATTAGAATGACCATAAAATCTTCCAAACAAATGATTAAGTTGGATATGCTATAATTAAAGTAATTATAACATAGGCCCTCCATTGGGGCAATTATTTTAAGAAATTTTAAATAGTTGCATGAGATGCAATTAATTTAAGAGATTTTCTTAAGAATAATTGTTAAGCATGAGATGTTGTAAATATGTAAATGGTTTGGTGGCCAATATTGGATGTGCCTAAGGACATTAAAATTATTTACATAATTACTGGCTCAATGGGATCAACTTAACTAATGCAAGATAAGTCAATAATGGATTTACCTGAGATTTTGAGCATTAGGGGCTAGGTAAAGGATTGAACCTCACATGAGATGTGATGGGCAAGGAGTTGCTCACTTATAGTTTATTGTAATTCCAATAATGGATGTACCTGAGGATGATCAATAGAATTATAAGAATTCAATCACCCACTAGAAATCCATCCAACTAGGATTTCCGTTTCCTACTTTGGAAGTGTAGGATTCGCTAAGTTAGTGGGAGGACCAATTTGATTAAAAGACCATAATCATTTTGGTTAATTACATGATACATTTACTAATTAATCTGGTTATTTTCTGCAGTTAATTTTCTGATAAAAATGAGCACAAAACAACCACCACCATCCAATATCCTTGCAAGCATACTTGATCACAATAGGTTGACAGGACCTAATCTGTCTGATTGGCTAAGAAATTTGAAACTTGTCCTGAACCTTGAACATATAGGATATGTTCTAGATTCAAATGTTCCTGGTCCCTTACCTCCAGAGGCCACACAAGAGGAACATGAAACTTTGGACAAATGGAAGGAGCATGATATGAGAGCTAAGTATTACATGCTTGCTTCCATGAGTAATGAGTTACAGAAGCAACATGAGAACATGCAGAGTGCGAGTGAGATCCTCCTTCACCTACAAGAGTTGTATGGTGAGCACAACAGGAATGCTAGGTATGAGATATCTAGACAGCTATTCCGTATGAGGATGTCTGAGGGACAGAATGTTGGGGATCATGTCCACAAGATGATTCGGCTGATTGAGTAGTTGGAACATCTTGACTTCAACATGGATTTCCAACTACAGACGGATTTGATCCTTCAGTCCCTTCCTGAGTCTTTTGGGAATTTTGTGACAAATTTCCATATGACTAAATAGGAATGCACCTTAGCTGGTTTACTCAACATGCTGGTTATTGCCCAAAAGAATATGCCAGGCAATAAAAGAAAGAGGTAGCTTTGGTTGCATCTTTTTCTGTAGGAAAGTCCAACAAGAAGAAGGGCAATAGGAAAAAGAAACCTCTGATTCCTGGTCCTTCCAAGAAAATAGCTAAACAGAAAAGGAAGACTAAAGCTGATGGTGGCAAAGGAAAGTGTTTCCACTGCCAAAAGGATGGGCCTTTGGAAAAGGAACCGCCTGAGTATCTTGCTTCTCTGAATGACAAGAAGGATACTCCTTATGAAGGTATGTCCATATCGTGTTATTTAGATTCTGATGATACTCTTAGTTCATCTCTGACTTGGGTTTTAGATACTGGTGCCAGTTCTCACATTTCTAATGATATGCAGGAACTAGCAAATAGTAGCAGCTTGCGTTCTCAAGATGTTAGAGTCCGGATTGGCAATGGCTCAACTATTGAAGCTTTAGCTATAGGATCTAAATCTTTTTACATGTTTGGACATGTTTTGTGTTTGGATAATATTTTATATGTACCTGATGCTTTTAAGAACATCATTTCTATATCTAGTTTGACTAGAAATGGCTATGAATTTCAGTTCACTGATGATGTTTGCAATATTTATTTTGGAAATAAATATATTGGTTCGGTTTATATGAATGATGGTCTTTATTATTTGGATAATAATGACAAACACAAATTGAATGCAAGTGATCTAAAAGAATGCAATGCCATGGTGAAAACCAACTCAAGTTCAAAATATATTTGGCACTTAAGGTTATGTCATGTTACAGAAGATAGGATTGCAAAATTGGAGAAAATGGGGTTTCTATCCTCATTGGGCTCTGAGCCTACTCCAACTTGTGAATCTTGCCTTCAGGGCAAAATGACTAGATCACCCTTTGTTGGACAAGGGCTAAGAGCTGAAAATATTTTGGAGCGAATACATAGTGATGTATGTGGTCCATTTAAAGAAATGGCTAGAGGGGGTTTTCATTATTTTATTACCTTTACTGATGATAAATTAAGGTTTGGATATTTGTAGTTGATGAAATACAAACATGAATCCTTTGAAAAGTTCAAAGAATTTAAATCTGAAGTAGAAAATCAATCAAGAAAGAATATTAAAGCTCTTCGATCAGATCGTGGAGGTGAATATTTGAGTACTGAATTTGATGAATACTTGAGAGAGCATGGCATTGTTTCTCAACTGACTCCTCCAGGCATACGGTGAATGGTTTATCTGAAAGGAGAAATCGTACCCTATTGGATATGGTACGTAGTATGATGAGCTATACTGATATGCCAATTTTCTTTTGGGGATTTGCATTAGAATCAGCTTTGTATATTCTGAATAGGATTCCATCAAAATCAGTTTCTTCCACACCTTATGAGATATGGCATGGAAGAAAACCAAGTCTTAAGCATGTTAAGATTTGGGGTTGTCCAGCTTATATCAAAAAGTGAACAACGATAAATTGGAGACCGGATCGAGAAAAGGCCGATTTGTTGGATATCCAAAAGATAGTTTTGGATATTATTTTTATTTGCCTACTTCACAAAGGTTGTGATAAGTAGAGATGCCACATTTCTTGAACAAGTTTGTTCAAGAAGGAGGCAAAGGAAGGCAAATAGAGTTAGAATTGGAGAATTCGACCAACCAATGCATCGGATGGATATAGATCCATCTAGTCAACCAATTCCCATTGATGAAACATCTCTGGCGGTTCCTCGTAGAACAACCGGGGTATCTCACCCACGGTGAGATATGGTTTTCTTCATGAAGAAGAACAAGAGTTGTCTACTCATGAAGAAGTAGATCATGGAGATGATCCACTTACCTATGAAGAAGCTATATCAGATATAGACTCTTCAAAATGGATTCATGCTATGAAATCCGAGATTGATTCCATGTATAAGAATCAAGTTTGGGATCTTGTTGACCCACCTGAAGGTATTATACCTATAGGGAACAAATGGGTTTTCAAGAAGAAAATTGGTTCTGATGGAAAGGTAGAGACCTATAAGGCAAGGCTAGTAGCGAAAGGGTTTCGCCAAAGGCAAGGAATCGACTATGAGGAGACTTTCTGCTTTGTTGCCATGCTTAAATCAATTAGGATTTTATTAGCAATAGCTGCGTACTATGATTATGAGATTTGGCAGATGGATGTCAAAACAGCTTTTCTCAATGGATACATTGAAGAAAACATTTTCATGGAACAACCTAAGGGATTTGAATCCCAAGATGGTTCCAAGGTATGCAAGCTAAAGCGATCCATTTATGGGTTGAAACAAGCTTCGAGGAGTTGGAACATCCGTTTTGATGAAGCCATTAAATCCTTTGGTTTTATCAAAAATGAGGATGAGCCATGTGTATATAAGAAGGTTAGTGACAGTGCTATCACTTTCCTTGTCTTATATGTGGATGACATATTGTTGATGGGTAATGACACAGGTATGTTGACGACTATAAATGTATGGTTGTCAAATACATTCTCTATGAAAGACTTAGGGGAGGCAACCTATATTCTTGGAATTCGCATCTATAGAGATAGAGCGAAAAGAATAATTGGTTTATCCCAAAGTCTATACTTGGAAAAGGTGTTAAAGAGGTTTAACATGCTTGATTCCAAGAGAGGATTGTTACCAGTGAGACATGGTATCCATCTTTCTAAAGAGATGTCTCCAAAGACACCTGAAGAAAGAGATAAGATGGCCAGGATTCCATATGCTTCGGCTATTGGAAGTTTAATGTATGCAATGTTGTGTACTAGGCGGATATCGCATATCTTTGTTAGTTTGACTAGCGGTATCAATCCAATCGGGTTTGGAACATCGATAGTATCAAGAATATCCTTAAGTACTTGAGAAGAACTAAGGATTTATTCTTGATTTATGGAGGTGGAGACTTGCAATTGGATGGTTATCTGATTCGATTTCCAATCGATATCGATGATAGAAAGTCTACCTCTGGATATGTGTTCATTTGTAATGGAGGTGCGATCGGTTGGAAGAGTTCCAAAGCGAGCACATTGCAGATTCCACTACGTAAGGCGAGTATATTCTTTGCATCGAATCTTTGCAAAGGAAGTATTTGGATAAAGAAGTTCGTGATGTAACTTACGGAGTTCCTTCCATTGAGTCGGCGGTTCCAATACCTGTGACAATAATGGAGCGATCATACTGAGCTAAGAAACCAAGGTCTCACCAGAAATCCAAACACATAGAAAGGCGCTACCACATTATCAGAGAAATAGTTGGGCGAGGCGATGTAGCCATGCAGAAAATAGCATCAGCTGAAAATCCAGCTGATCCATTCACTAAGCCTAAGTCACAGACACAATTAGACCGACATCTTGAGAAGATAGGTCTAAAATATTGTAATGAATGGCTCTAGTGCTAATGGGAGATTGTTAGTAGTATGCCTTAGAGCATATCATTTAGTATGTATCTTGTACATATTTTTATTAATAAAAGGCATTTCCACTTTTCCATTTACATAATATATTTATGTGTAATAGAAAAGGTCCACTGATATTTTGTTAGAAATATTATTCTTAAGTTGTTAAGAATATGAGTGACAATATTTCTAACACGAAGTATCATAAATAGGTTCACAATCGAGGATACTTCATAATAAGGACATGACTTATCCAGAAAGATTGTATTCATGTTTGTTCCCAAGTTATTTATATGAGATATAAATAAGATGGAATGGTGAGTCTCATGCCATATAACAAACATGATAGGCACTTATAAATGATAAGTAGGCCGAACCAGTGACACTTATGACAAGCACATGGAGTTTATTCTTGTCAATGTTTTGTTATAAATCATATCAGTGCATATAATCTTTAGACCTGAGATAGCACAGTTATCTTGTATATAGGTAGTTTGAGTTTGATACTGCTTTCATACTTGTACTGTGTATGGGTATATGGGCATGTGTTGGCTCCTACTAGTTATACATGGAGGTAGGTGTTGATCAAGATGGAATCTGTTCCTCTAAGTAAATAGAGATAAAATCCTATGTTCATTTAATTGTTCTTGATGTTTCAAGTTCTGGCCAGACAGATAGATTTATTCAGAAAAGAGTTTCTGATGAGAAAATCTTTTTAATCAAGAACTGGAATTAAAAGAGAACATAATATTCATAGCAAATGGAGTTTGACATAAACCATGACTCCAGCTTGAGTTGGGATTTTGTAACAAAGAGATTCTAATGCATGGTAACATATGATTATAGGTTCATTTAAGGTAAACCTTATTACTAATTGGGTGGCCATGGCATGCTATGCTAGGTGTTAACCATGGTCTATGAGGTTCATAAAATAATTTAGAGAAATCATTTATGGTAAGAAAGAGTTCTGATGATATTAAGAGTTGATATCATGTCTCATTGCCAATTAGTGATGAGCCTAGTAAGTCACACACATACACAAGTTATCACCTAATTAAATATGATTTAATTAATTAATTAAAGAGTTTAATTGATTACTTAAATAGGTTTGGTTTGCAATTAGTTTGCAAAGTCCCTAGCATGACTTGAAACCAAATCTAGATTGTTGGATGTATAATATAAATTAAATTTATATTTAAAGTGTTTAAATATGAATTTAATTAATGAGAAATTAATTAATAGAGATTAATTAATTAATTTATATTTGATATAAATTAATTAGAAGAAGAAAAATAATTATTTTGGGTTGAGAACTCAAAATTAAGACACAAGGGCATTTTGGTCATTTTGCAGTGTGACACGTGGCACCATGAGATGGTGACACATGGCATAACACATAAGCTTGCCAAATGTTTTTTATTCATATAAGATGATTAAAATCAAGATTAAATATAGGTTTGACACTTGGCACAATGTGATTGGGTCACTTAAACCTAGAGCTAATCAAAGGGTGACATGTGGCAAGGGTTTAATGTGTTAACCTAGCTATTTAAGTGTTGTTATGAGAAAATAAAACACAACCAGCAGCCACACTCCTTGGTCACGCCATTTTGCAGCCCTCCCTCTATTCTTCTTCATCTCTCATCAATTCAAAGAGATTAGCCATCAATCTCTTGAATTAAGAACACTAGAAATTGTTTCTAGTGTCCTGTTTATCTCTAATCTCTTAAAAGGCGAACTTGAATTTCTAATTAATAGAAAAGGCTTTAGAAGCTGTTCAAGGGCTGCCATAGGTGTTCTTGGTGTGGACAAGCTAGAGGGACAACATCCGTGTCCTCAAGACGAATCTCAAAGCGCGAACATTTGCGATTGCATCAAGAGGTTAGTGTAATCGTTCTTGATTTAATCTAGGGTTCTAAAATTAATCTGATTAATTTTAAAATCTTAAATGGCAAATACAGATCCAAAAACATATTAAAAGAGTTTTAATATGTTGTTTATCATTGAAATCAAATAGATAAAAAATAAATCTTGCATGATGCATGTGACCCTAGGTGAAAATTTTTGAATTCAATGGTATAAACTTGTGTTTTTCACGCTTCCGTTCCTTCAGAATGCAGGCTGAAAATCTGCATCTTGAATTTCAAAACCTTTCCTAGTTTGGTTTGGTTCCTATCTTTGGGATTATGTTTTTTTAGTATAAATACGTCTTTGGGCAGTAGCTAAGAACATCCCAATTCAGACCTTTGTTCTCCATAGAACACCTTGGTTCTCTATACTTTCTTTTTAAATTTCTTCTTTATCTTTCTTTATTTTTTTCTGTAAGCCATGAACATGAGTGGCTAAGTTTTTAATTCAGTTCAAGGGATTCAAGCTCCTGTGTGTGATTTGTGAGACCAGGTTCTTAATTTAATTTATGTCTTTTTGAATATCTATTATTTTCTAATCTAATTGTTTTTTACCTGTTGAATGATTTGCTAAAAAGGCCTATTAGTTAATTGATTGATTTGATCAATTGCTAGTTCATCTTCATAATCCGTAATTGTTGTGTAAGATTGAACATGAGTAGCAGTTAGGTTTTATTGATTATGATCCAAGTTTTCAATAATAACCTAAGGAAACAATAGGGTGGATTAAATGATTTATGCTTCATAAATTGTTGTTCAACTTAAACACTTCTTTTTCTTAAAGCAGTTATTAATTTGATGAGGATTGCTTAATACCAACTTAGTTAATAATTAGAGTCAATAAGAGTGCTGGGCTCGAATTGATGAGTATAGGTAAGTCAGGGGTTTACCTCGCTGTTTGGTAAATCTACGTTAAGTATTTAATAAGATATAACTGTATTTCTTTTATCAATGATCAAATCAATGTATTGGAATGAGAATTACCTTGGACTGAAGTTTGTTTAATTCAAGAGTTTCATATTTAATTTTAGTTCTTAATTTCTGATTTTTTTATTTCTTCTTTGGATTATGAATTAACCCCCCCAACCTTTGTTTCTTTTCAATTACACAAGCGCACGAAATTTAATAATTCAGTCTCCAGGGTTCGACCTGGATTCACCACTTACTGCAGAAAATATTTCATACTTGGTGATTTCAGTTAATTTAATTTCTGGTGGATTCGACACCCATCAAGAATTTTGGCACCATTGCCGGGGACTGACATTTATTGAATTTCGTGTTTTCTGTGTTAGAATATTCTGTTATTAATTTTGTTTGTGAGTTATTGCTATTTTTAGGTTTTTGAAAAAAAAAAATTACTGTGTTACTGTTCATTAAGAATTTTGGTTGAATTTAAAGGGTGGCCCATACCTATTTTAAAGGAAATGACGCTCTGATCAAGACCAATCAATCCAAGTAGAAAAAACAACTGGGCAGATTCCAAGTACATCTAAAGGAGTCTAATCTCCAAAGGAGCTAAGTTCGGATTCTGATTCAGAGTCAAGTTTCAAAAACGAGACCATGGCTGTTGCTAAGACTTTGAAAGAGTTGGCTGCTCCTGATCTAAACCAACAGCCTTTGTGTATCCAATACCCTGCTTTAAATGTTGCTTTTGAATTGAAATCTAGACTAATCCATTTGTTGCCTAAGTTTCATGGTCTTGCAGGTGAGGATCCACATAAGCATCTAAAGGAATTTCATGTTGTGTGTTCCAGCATGAAACCTCAAGGAGTTTAAGAGGATCAGATCAAGCTTCGGGCTTTCCCTTTCTCACTGGAAGGCACAACTAAGGATTGGTTGTATTACCTTCCTTCTGGATTTGTCAACTCATGGAATGGGATGAAGCAGATATTTCTAGAAAAGTATTTTCCTGCTTCCTATGCTACCAACATAAGAAAAGAAGTGGCATCCGACAGTACAATGGAGAGAGCTTGTATGAGTATTGGGAGAGATTTAAGAAGCTGTGTGCAAGCTGTCCCCATCATCAAATAAGTGAGCAGCTTTTGATTCAATAATTCTTTGAGGGACTTCTACCAATGGACCACAGTATGATAGATGTTGCTAGTGGAGGAGCTTTGGTTGACAAGACACCAGAAGAGGCAAGGAGGCTGATTGCTAACATGGCAGCAAACTCTCAGCAGTTTGGAATGAGAATGGATCATGCACCTAAGAAGGTTAATGAGGTAAGTACATCTAACCTTGAGAAACAGATTTCTGATTTAACTTCTTCGGTGAGGTAATTGGCTATAGGAAAAATGCAAACTGTTAAGGTATGTGGAATTTGTTCTGGTTCGGGTCATGCTACTGACATGTGTCCTGTGTTACAAGAGGATGAATCAATGCAACATGTTAATGCAGTAGGAAATTATAGATAGCCACAACACAGGTATGATCCCTTTTCCAAAACTTATAATCCAGGATGGCGAGATCATCCCAATCTGAGTTATGGGAATCAACGGGTGCAAAATCGATACCAGTAGCAGAGACAAGTGAATCTACCACCTCCGCCTCCCTCAAATCAAGGTATGTCACTTGATGAAATTGTTAAGGCTTTGGCTAACAATACCCAACAGTTTCAACAGGAGACCAGAAATAGAATTCAAAACATAGAGAGGCAGATTGGTTAGTTAGCTTCATCTATGAGCAAGCTTGAAGCTCAAGGTTTTGGAAAGCTTCCATCACAAATAGTCATGAACCCCAGAGAAAATACGAGTGCTATACTGTTGCGGAGTGGGAAAGAAGTTGATAATCAGATTCCATATGAGTTAATGAAAAAGAAGAAGCAAGGAGCAAAAGAGTCTGAAGTTCCTGAAGTTGAGGTAAATACTGAACTTAAACTGAATAAGGTTAATAATTCTATTCTTCCTCCATTACTATGCAGGTTGGCTAAAAACAAGAAAGAAGAACAAGAGAAAGAAATTTTGGAGACTTTCAAGAAGGTAGAGGTCAATATACCTTTACTTGATGAGATCAAACAAGTTCCCAGGTATGCCAAATTCCTTAAGGAGTTATGCACTACAAAACGCAAGTTGAGGAATAATGAGAAGATTAGTGTGGGGGAAAATGTGTCAGCACTAATTCAGCGAAAATTACCCCATAAGTGTAAGGATCCAGGTTCGTTTTCTATTCCCTGTAGAATAGGTGATTCTAAATTTGAAAGTCCAATGGCAGATTTAGGAGCATTTATTAATGTTATGTCAAATTTAGTTTTTCAAACTTTAAATTTGGGTCCTTTGAAAGAAACCAATGTCATTATTCAGCTAGCTGATCGTTCTAATTCTTACCCATTGGGAGTAGTTATGGATGTGTTGGTGCAGGTTGGAGGATTGATTTTTCCTACAGATTTTTACATTCTAGATATAGAGGAGGATAGTGTTCCCATATCAAAGTTAGCTTTGATTTTGTTTGGAAGACCTTTCCTAAAAACTGCCAAGATAAAAATTGATGTGGATGAGAGTACCTTAACTATGGAGTTTGATAGAGAGACTATCAAATTTAATATGTTTGATGTCATGAAGTATCCTGTTGATAATCATTTTGTCTTTTCTATTAATGTTATTGATACATTTGTGCAGGATGTTTTTAAGGATTAGTTAGAAAGAAAATCACAATTGCATGAATTAGAGGAAATTCGCCTTAAGTCTTATGAGAATTCTAGGATCTATAAAGAAAAGACAAAGGCATTCCATGATAAACTAAGGAAGCAGTTTGTGATTGGGCAAAAAGTTTTATTGTATAATTCCAGATTGAAGCTGATGATTGGCATTGCGTTCTCCTTGGATTGGACCCTTTATTGTTACTAATGTATTTTCTTATGGTGCAGTTGAAATTCAAAGTTTAGGAACTAATAAGGTGTTCAAGGTCAACAGTCATAGACTCAAGCCATTTTATGAGAGGTTTCAGGAAAATTCAGTGGATTAAGGAGCTTTGCCATGTCGAGCTAATAACGATAAACAAAAGCACTTCTTGGGAGGCAACCCATGGGTGGCTTGTTAGCCACAATCAAATTTGTTTTCTTTCCCTTATTTTATTTTCTAGCATTTTTTTTTCTTTTCTTTTACATTTGGGCTTTACATTAAGGATAATGTAAGTTTTAAGTGTGGGGGAGGAGAAATTTATTGCTACAATTTTTTTTAATTATTAAAAAAATAAAAAAATAAAAATAAAAATAAAAAAAATAAAAATAAAATAAAAATAAAATTTGTTCTCATAAGCTTGATTCATGATTCTTTATTAACTCTTGGAGAGAAGTGCTTTGTCCTTGAAATAACTTTTCTATTTTAGATTGAATTTTTGAGATTTTAGGCAAGGTAATAGTAACTTTAATGATGGATTTTCCCTCCTCTCCATACCATAGAGCAATTTTTTCCTGCATAAATCATTTAGGCTTGATTTAATTGTGAAATGATTAGTTATGTGTTCTTTAAACTAGTGTCACGCATATTTCAGAACTTTGTTTAATCTATCAGGGTACTTTATAATATGTAGATGCATAAATTAGGGGAAATAAAAGGTTGAACTTGAAAATTGGGGGAAATGATTAGTTATGTGTGATTTTCCCTCCTCGCCCAAATTCTTTATGGGTGTCGAATCCACCAGAAATTAAATTAACTAAAATCACCAAGTATGAAATATTTTCTGCAGTAAGTGGTGAATCCAGGTCGAACCCTAGGGACTGAATTATTAAATTTCGTGCACTTGTGTAATGGAAAAGAAACAAAGGATGTGGGGATTAATTTACAATCCAAAGAAGAAATAAAAAATAAGAAATTAAGAACTAAAATTAAATATGAAACTCTCGAATTAAACAAACTTCAGTCCAAGGTAATTCTCATTCCAATGCATTGATTTGATTATGGACAAAAGAAATACAATTATATCTTATTGAATACTTAACGTAGATTTACCAAATAGCAGGGTAAACCCCTGACTTCCCTATACTCATCAATTCAAGCCCAGCACTCTTATTGACTTTAGTTATTAACTGATTTGGTATTAAGCAATCCTCATCAAATTAATAACTACTTTAAGAAAAAGAAGTAGTTAAGCTGAACAACAATTTATGAAGCATAAATCATTTAATCCACCCTATTGTTTCCTTAGGTTATTATTGAAAACTTGGATCATAATCAATAAAACTTAATTGCTACTCATGTTTAATCTTACACAATAATTACGGATTATGAAGATGAACTAGCAATTGATCAAATCAAACAATTAACTAATAGGCATTTTTAGCAAATCATTCAATAGATTAAAAACAATTAGATCAAAAAACAATAGATATTCAAAAAGACATAAATTAAATTAAGAACCTGGTCTCACAAATCACACATAGGAACTTGAATCCCTTAAACTGAATTAAAAACTTAGCCACTCATGTTCATGGCTTACAAAAAAAAAAAAAATAAATAAAGATAAAGAAGAAATCTAAAAAGAAAGAATAGAGAATGAAGGTATTCTATGGAGAATGAAGGTCTGAACTGGGATGCTCTTAACTGTTGCCCAAAGACGTATTTATACTAAAAAAACCTAATTCCGAAGATAGGAATCAAACCAAACTAGGAAAGGTTTTGAAATTCAAGATGCAGATTTTCAGCCTGCATTCACGTTTCTGGAATCAAGGTATATTTTTAGCAGTTTTCTTTTCGAATCTGCCTCTGCTCTCTTCAGGAAAGTTGTAGCCATATTTCTTAGCTTTCCAACAGGTACTCATGGACCCAAATTCGAGGTCTACAGCCTAAGTTATGGCCCAAAAATTGGGACTAGTTCAGTCAGATAGTCTAGCCCATTATGACGACTTCATTGCCATTTTTGACAATTAAAATGGCCTCATCTCTCGTCCAGCCCTTCATAGAAGTTGTAGAGCTGGCTCTTAAGGTTCAATAGGACCTTCATTTGGACGTTTAAAACTCCAAATACAAAATAAATACTAAAACTGTTCGTGACCCATCGAGTCTAGGCTTTTGTAATAAATCCATAACTCATTTTGTCAACCTTGGAGACTGATTTGGGCTTTGGTCCCTCTTTATTATTTGAAGTGCTCTATCTTAGCTTTTCAATGGATTAAACAACAATCAATTTGGAGACCCACAACTTTAGAAACACCTAAAAAATACAGTAAAGGTCAAATGCTAAAAATTTCTCCATTTAACACAATTATTCCACAACTATCTAAAAATATGCCTAAATGATAAATATATTTAACCAACTGAATTAAACATAAAAACACACTAAAAACACTAAATGTGATGAGAGTAAAATTAATAAATTATGCACTTATCAATTGCCCTTCTTCTTGTTAGACTTTCCAGTAGAAGAAGATGCAATCAAAGCTACCTCTTTTCTTTTATTGCCCGGTATATTCTTTTGGGCAATAACCAGCATGTTAAGTAGACCAGCCAAGGTGTATTCCTACTTAGTCATATGGAAATTTGTCACAAAATTCCCAAATGACTCAGGAAGGGACTGAAGGATCAAATTCGTCTGTAGTTGGAAATCCATGTTAAAGTCAAGATATTCCAGCTGCTCAATAAGCCGAATCATCTTGTGGACATGATCCCCAATATTCTGTCTGTCAGACATCCTCATGTGAAATAGCTGTCTAGATATCTCATACCTGGCATTCCTGCTATGTTCACCATACAACTCTTGTAGGTGAAGGACGATCTCACTTGCATATTGCATGTTCTCATGTTACTTCTATAACTCATTACTCATAGAAGCAAGCATGTAACACTTAGCTCTCATATCATGCTCCTTTCACTTGTCCAAAGTTTCATGTTCCTCTTGAGTGGCCTCTAGAGGTAAGGGACCAGGAACCTGTGAGTCTAGAACATATCCTATATGTTCAAGGTTCAAGACAAGTTTCAAATTTCTTAGCCAATCAGAAAGATTAGGTCCTGTCAACCTATTGTGATCAAGTATTCTCGCAAGGATATTGGATGGTGGTGGTTGTGGTGTGCTCATTATTATCAGAAAATTAACTGCAAAAAATAACTAGATTAATTAGTAAATGTATCATATATTTGACCAAAATGATTATGGTCTTTTAATTAAATTGGTCCTCCCACTAACTTAACAAATCCTACACTTCCAAAGTAGAAAACGAAAATCCTAGTTGGATGGATTTCTAGTGGGTGATTGAATTCTTATAATCTTATTGATCATCTTCAGGCACTGTCGCAAGGCATTTTGCAGTCGCCTGGATGAGCACTCACCGAAGTGAAAAAAGTGAGGAGTCCCTACTTCAATTTTGAGGGAAATTTAAGAAAACCATTAAAATGAAACCACTTCAAAAACAAAGATTCTAGGTTTGGGGTCCGTATACGGGCAGGGAAGGTGTTAGGCACCCCGTGTCGTCCCTTTATGAGGGTAAACAGATTTGACATTATGCCCTTTATAAATTAAAATCAATAGTTAGGGGGGTTAGAATGAAGATGTTAATCCCTTTGATAAAAGAAAATATTTAATTTTTCACTGGTTCGGGTTACCCAGATACATAAATAAATGAGATGACCCTTAGTGAGTTGGTGTTGTGTATCAGTTTTTGTTTAGGGGGGTTACTTTGCGTATTGTGCTATTTTAGTTTGGATTTGAGAAAATCCGGGTAAAGGCTTCTCCCGATCTCTGGGGATAATTTATTTAAAGTTTGAATGAAGGATCTCGGATAAGAACCCTCCTCCAATCTCCACATATTTATTAAAATTTTGGTTGAGAATCGGATAAGAACTCTCCTCCGATCTCTTTTTAATATTCCTTAAAATTTTGATTGAGAATCGAATAAGAACTCTCCTTCGATCTCTTTTAATATTTATTAAAATTTTGGTTGAGAATCGGATAAGAACTCTCCTCCGATCTCTTTTAATATTTATTAAAAAATTTTGATTGAAGATCGGATAAGAACTCTCCTCTGATCTCTTTAAATGTTTATTAAAAATTTTGATTGAGAATCGGATAAGAACTCTCCTCCGTTCTCTTTAAATAATTTATTAGAATTTTGATTGAGAATCGGATAAGAACTCTCTTCCGATCTCTTTTAAATGTTTATTAAAAATTTTGATTGAGAATCGGATAAGAACTCTCCTCCGTTCTCTTTAAATAATTTGTTAGAATTTTGATTGAGAATCGGATAAGAACTCTCCTCCGATCTCTTGAGATTTAATTGCGATCGTATATCGTAAAGACCTTAGACTAAAGGTTCTGGTATCCGCAAATGCTGAGAACCCGAATAAGGCTTTTCTTAACCCGTTGGTACCTTATAACTAGGTAGGGGATACAGACTGAATTTTACCGATCTCCTATGTGATCGCCTTACCAATACCTTTTGACAGGCAACATTCGATCTCTGCCGCTTACTAGTCTGGGATCCTATCTTACCTCGGTCCCCCACTATACCAGGCTATCTCCAGGACGTGTTTAGTGGTTCAACTTCATAATTTTTCCTCCGATTTATTATCCAAACTTTAATTATTTTAAGGAAACTCTCATGTTAAGATATAGCTACCAACGTTTTATCAAACTACCTACACATTACCCATAACTAGAATGCCTATATTAGGAGATAATAAAGATTAAGAACAAATAAATAACATGAACTGATGTATCAAAAGATAAACTCAATAGAATAACCACCTATGTAGGGGCCTTTTAACATAAGATAAACTTGACGAAAATTACGAGCATGAAAATAAAGAAAATAAAAACAAACACTAGATAGGGCAACGGTTCGGACACTCACCTGTAGGGAGTTGAACTTATTGAACTAACTATGGAGTCACGAATGTTGTAGAGTTGCGTGCTAATAGTCTGGGGACTAATGCTTGCTTTAAAATGAAGAATACCAAGTTAGAGTGCAGTCGAGCCAGAATGACAATAACCAGGTTCGAATGAGATTGAGCTTGGAAAATAAAAGTGGATATAAAAGTGATGACAACGGAATTGAAACTAAGAGGGGGGTATCGTAAAGCAATGAACAAACTGAAAATAAAGAGTTCCAGTGTCCAATACTCCTTCAGAGAAAATACTTTAGAAAACTGATTTCTGAAGTTCTTTTCTATGCTGAAAGATTAAAAATAGCAGAGTAGCAAAACTGAATCGATTTTCAGAGCCTTTCCACTATAATCACCACCCTTTTTTTTCATCCCCTTTCAACAGTTTTCATGTAGGTATTTATAGGGACCGGGTGCTCCCAATGAAGGGTCAGGATTTTCTTTGAGGGAGATGGAAGGTTTGGATTTTAAAGGACATGATCTTATGCTTGGGAATTAAAGAGAATCAAAATGAACAGCTGAGATCCTTTTCAGAATATTTGTCCTTTCTCTTTTCTAATCTGACGGCTCAAAATTTTCTTGTCAAGAGCGATATGAGGGCAGGGAATAAAAGGCGCCGGTCTTATCGTCTTCTTCTTTGATCAAAGGGCTCCGGACTTGTCCTTACAAGTAAGATCAACGGTGGAGATTGAGATGTACAGGACTGCCATGACACGTCCTGGCGCCTGTCAGTAATGTGGGCGATTCTGCAAAGGAGGCGTGCGGTGGAGATTTGATCTCGTCTGCAACGCTTTAACTACCTCGGCTCTGATTATGATGACAGTTATTAGAAGTTGTCTTATTCTCTCCTTGCTTCTCGATCTCCCATTCCTTCGGACCTTCCTAATACGATCTTTTCCGATCTCTCATGCTGGGCCCCCTCTCCCGATCTCTCCCATTCCTGAGTCTTCTTTTTTATCTGAGCTGGTTTAGTCAAAGCATTTATTCCTTCGGTTTCCATGGCGTTCGCTTCGTTTTCTGCTAGCAATAAATGCTCAGACTTTCTTTATATATACCTTTAATGGGAAATCCTTCTGCATTTCATTTTCTCCTCTTTCTTTCTCACTTTTCCTGTTTTAGCCGCTCCGGTCACAATCCGGCCATAGTAGTTGTTTTTGATCTTTTTCTGACTGTTCCCTTTGTTTATTGACTGAAAATTTATGACCCCGGTGATCAGAAAATCACTATGGCCACTTTTAATGACAGAGAGAGAACCAGACTAATTTACCGATCCAGATCGAGAATGTCGATCGTGTTAATCTCGAGTCGGTCGATCGATCTAATCGGCGAACCGATTTTGGGTGAGAAGACTGCTAATTTCCCTCTTATCATTGGTGACTGCCCTTCAAAGTTCACTTGGCTCCTCACCACATTGGGTGTCCCGACCGCGGCTCGGTTCCGAGCGATAACATTGACGACGACCTCTCTTATCTTCATGAGAGTCGTAGTCACCCCATCTGAGTTGTACATCTATCCGATGTCGATGGCTGGTTTCCTGATCAAACACATCTCTTGATTCAGCCATGAGACTAGGCTTTGACATAGGTCTTTACTAGGTAGGATGTACCGCTGATCTCTAGAGATCGCCCAAATGATGTCATCTGACCTTTAATGTAATTCGATCTCCAGAGATAGCCCAAATGATGTGATCTAACCTTTAATGTAATCTGATCTCTTGAGATCGCCCAAATGATGTAATCTGACCTTTTGAAAATGAGATTTCATTTTGCCAATTATCATTTTATTATTATTGCATTGATTATTTTCTGATCTCTAAGTGTGTTTATCCGATCCGATTCCTAACTGAATAGCCCTTAGTCGATCTGTAATTCTGAACATCTACCTTAATTCGCCGATCTTTAACTAGCCGATCTCCCTTTATATATTTATGGAGTTTCTGGAATGTTCTTGCGACGTGTCCGAAAAGCTGGCAAATCCCGCTAACCGATGCACCGCTTAGGACACTGTGAGCATTAAATGCTCAGACGGGTATAAATAGGGGATGGGTCAGCCAGTTGCTCCCTTATGTCATTTTTAGCATCTCGCGAGCGGTTCTAAAATTCTCTAGTTTCTTCAAGTTCTTCCGACATCGATCACACTCCGGTAAGGGTTTCGATCTTTCTTTTAGTTAAATTTTCTTTTTTCTTTGAAAATGAGCGGCGCCGAGGGTCAGAGAGTGGCGAGCCCCCCTTCCCTTCACGTCTCGTGGTCGTCAGATGAAGTTGAGGTGGTCAGGCCAAGTGGGCGATCTGATCCTCCCATGACCTCCATTTCAGCTCGTGGTCAAGTGGGACCCTCAAGATGAGTGCATCCCTCAGGCAGAGAAAACCTTCCCATGGATGAGCTGCCATCAATCCTTCAAGAAATCGATCTGCAAACATTTAGCCAAGAATATAACCTTCGGCCCGATTCATACGAACTTATCAGATGTCATGGCGACCTCCGAGCCGATCACTTCTTCGAAGAAAATGATATGATCATGGTATACAAGGAGCAATTAATAGCCAGGCTATGGTTTCCCCTTGATGACTTCTTCAAGGAAGTTCTAAAATTCCACCAAGTATGTATAGCCCAAGTACATCCAAACTCATGGCGGATCCTGGTAGCATTCAGAGGCCTCAACCGAGCTAAGGGACTCAGTCCAACAGCGAAGGTGTTCGTCGAGCTACATAGGCTAACTATTTGAAAGGACGACGAGTATTGGTTCTTTCAGGTGAAGCCGCATTACAGGCTTTTTACCGATCTGCCTTCCTCATTGAAGAATTGGAAGAACAGCTTTTTTATTCTGAGGAGCAAGATTCAGAACAGTTTTGAGGGTTTCCCATGCAGCTGGCTGCATCTGGGCCCCTCACTTCCGAAGCGCATCACCCTGAATAGGGAAGAGGGCAGTGATGGAGCTGAAAGATCAGGCGGCGACTCAAAAGTTCTCCTGTTTAGATGCGGTGACGGCCGAATTGCATCATTGGACAATGCAGCTGATTACCGGCGAAGAATGCGGGTTTCAGCTCTCTGACCTCGGCCTCGATACTTTCTATATCTCTGATCTTTGGGCCTTAGAGAACTCACTGACTTTTTTTTTGTGCAGGCATGGTGAGCGCCGAGGCTTCCATGGAGAGCCGAAAAGCGGAAGAGAGAGGTCTCTAGAAAAGTGCGGGAGATGAAGCGCGCCGAGGGCTCTCAGACGCCAAGGCACGACCCAGAGGAGATGCAGAGAGGCTCGTCCCGACCCTCGGGACCATCGATCCCTGAAGTAGAAGTGATCCGATCTCCTCCTTGACAAGAAGAACTGCCACCTCCAACGGGTGCTCCGAGTGCGGAAGGGGGTCTTTCCCAACCTCCTACAAGGACCCTTTCCCGCGGTGCTCAAGTCCTGATTCACTCTCTAGAGAAGAACCGAACTGTTCGAGAGAATTTGGGTTTGGCTAAGGTTTTAGGGGCCTCCATCTGCCTTCAGGAGGATCAGAATAGGCTGACCCCGAACAGTCTCGACGATATCCTGACCCAGACTATGAGCCTGAGCGTGGAGAGTTTGGTAAACCAACATATCGTCCGGGAAAAGGCTCATCATTTAAAGTAGGAGATCCAAAAGGTGGGTCAGGAAGCGGCTTCCGCCCGAGCTCAACTTTCATCTGCCCGAGATTATATAGCTGAAATTGAGGGGCGAATGAAATTCTATGAGGATAAATTGGCCGAGCAGGCTCATGTTCTTGAAGAAGCTCAGGCGCTCCGAGCTGCTAATGTCGCTCGCCTCACTGCAGAAGAAGAGGCAGTGATGAGGGAGGCTGGTGATTATGTGAACGCCCACGAGGACCTTTTGGCCGAGCTCAAGAAGCTTTATCCTGAGGAGGACTTTTCCTGGATAGTGGACCTGGCTCCCCAAGACGAAGAGGATAGCGAGGAGGAGGCTGAGGGTGATAGAGATGGTGAACAAAATGTAGAACAGGCTGGGGGTGATCCTCCAGCCGAATGACTTGTATTTTTTTATTTTGAAATGAAATGAAGTTCTTTCTTTTGTTCAATGACTTGATGAGATCGGAACGAATCTAAATTGTACAAGCGCCTGACTGTCTGAACCGATTAGAACATCAAACTTAAAAGTGATCATTAGTCTAAGTATAAGAGGTCGGAAAAACATTGTAAGCATAAGATCGGCTGAGAACAAACCCCGAATGGGAGTTAAGATTATTAAAATTGGAAATCTGATTTGAACACTTAAGATCAGAAGCATCATTAAACCGGATTAAAACCTTAACTTTATTAAATGATTATCCATAAAATTTTAAAAGGGAGATTGGATATAAAACTGGATGGCACGAAGACCTAATGTTGGTTTGATTTCGTTTGACGAGAGATCGGAAATGTGATTAACTGGCCAAGAGACTTAATAATTGGTTTAAGAGATCGGTAAGGATATGAGTGATACGGAAACTTGGTATTGGTTTGGTTTCTTTGGAGAGAGATCGAAAATGTGATTGTCTGGCAAGGAGACTTGGTCTCGGTTTAGATCCCTATGAAGAGAGATCGGAAACGAATGGAGACTTGGTGATGGGGATCTATTTCAAAGTTTATTAATTTCGGGGATCGACCAAAATATGGTGTCGACAGCTGCCCCTCTTTACATAATTTCTATCGAAGGGAAAAAAATTTGCCGTGTAGGAATTATGTAAAGATTCAGACCCATATTTTGGACGATTTAAAATTATGAAACTCAAATTTAAAGTTAGGAAACTAAAACCCACTCAGGTCGGCGACCCAGAGGTTGGTAACATGAATTTAAACGCTGAAAGACTAAAATCAACTTAGATCAAAGAACCAGAGGTTGATAACAGGAATTTAAATGCTGAAAAATTAAAATCAACTTGGATCAAGGAACCAGAGGTTGATAACAGGAATTTAAATGCTGAAAAATTAAAATCAACTTAGATCAAGGAACCAGAGGTTGATGACAGGAATTTAAATGCTGGAAAATTAAAATCAACTTAGATCAAGGAACCAGAGGTTGATGACAGGAATTTAAATGCTGGAAAATTAAAATCAACTTAGATCAAGGAACCAGAGGTTGATGACAGGAATTTAAATGCTGAAAAATTAAAATCAACTTAGATCAAGGAACCAGAGGTTGATGACAGGAATTTAAATGCTGGAAAATTAAAATGCTCACAAAGTAAGCCTAACCTGACACAAGAAGTTCTTCCGCAACAAAGTGTACTTAACAGGATCCCGAACGTCAACGATTAATAGAGGACGAGTTATAAGACTTGTCCTACAACTTCCCTTTCCTTACTCACTTCCCTGGATGCCCTTTTTTTGTTCTTGACTTTCTTCTTGTTTTGTGGAAAGCGCCCTTGCGAGTTTTCACTTTCCTTTCCATTCATTCAACTAGAAGCGCCCTTCCGGGTTTTCACCCCTAGTTTTTTTTTTTTTTTCTATCAACCATCCCCTACAAGTTTCTTAGCAAAGTACACGAGGTTATCAATATCTAAATCCTAATCTTATAACAAAATTTTAACAAATTAATAGTGCATAGAAAACAGTATTAGAGTGTGAGTATATGAGAAAGATTAAAATGCGAAGAAGATAGATCGAAGTGAAAGGATGACTTTATTATGGCTTTGAGAAACAAAGGTACAGTTTCAAAGAAAAAGGGTACAAGGATAGATCTCACAGATTCCTTGTAGTTAGCTTTAAAGTCTCTTAACTGCCATTATTTCAAGTACTCCATTAACGAAGATTCATGCCGCGATGGTTTATTTTTCTTTCCTTGGTCCCATATCTTCTTCCTTATTTCTCCATTTTCTGGTTCTAAGGGCACCCTTTCGGGTTTTCACCTTTAGATTTTTTTTTTACTCGCTCTTTCAGGGTGCCATCTCGGGTTTTCACCCTTCACTCATTTTACAGAAAAGCGCCCTTCCGAGTTTTCGCCTTTGTTGCGCATTTTGCTAGGGGCGCCCTTTCGGGTTTTTCACCCCTACCCCTCTTTTAATTTTTTTTTTATTTTTTTAGGCATAATATCGCTTGACAGTGCGGCATTCACGGGTCTTGGGAATTCTTCACCATCCATATGGGACAAGATTAGGGCCCCACCAGAAAATGCCCTTTTAACCACATAGGGTCCCTCATAAGTTGGTAACCATTTACCCCGGGCATCATTTTGATTTGGAAGTACCTTTTTCAGGACTAGGTCCCCGAGTTGAAATTCGCGTGGGCGAATGCCTTTATTAAATGCCCTAGCCATTCTTCTCTGGTATAACTGCCCATGACATGCTGCCGCTAGCCTTTTCTCATCTAGCAAATTTAATTGGTCTAACCTTGACTGGATCCACTCGGACTCATCAATCCCTGATTCCTTCAGGATTCTTAGGGAAGGAATTTCCACTTTAATAGGTAATACAAATTCCATCCCGTAAACCAGTGAGTATGGGGTTGTCCCAGTTGATGTCCTTGCGGAAGTCTGGTATGCATGAAGGGCGTAGGGAAGCATATCATGCCAATCTCTATAGGTGACTGTCATTTTCCAAATTATTCTCTTGAGATTTTTATTTGTGGCTTCTACTGCTCCATTCATCTGGGGACGGTATGGTGAGGAATTGAGATGTTGAATCTTATATTGATCACATAATCTTTAGATCTTCGGACCATTCAAATTCTTGGCGTTGTCAGTGATGATCTCACTGGGGAGGCCATGTCAGTAGATAATATTATTTCTGAGGAACTTGAGAAATGTGTTCTGTGTGATGTGGGCATATGATGTCGCTTCGACCCATTTAGAAAAATAGTCAATAGCTACCAAGATAAATCTATGCCCATTGGATGCCTTGGGGTTGATGGGACCAATCACGTCAATTCCCCACATTGCAAAAGGCCATGGTGAAATGAGGTTGAACAATTGGTGAGGCAGAATATTTATCAGATCCGTGTAGATTTGACATTTGTGACACTTCCGAAAGTATTCAATGCAATCCTTCTCCATAGTAGTCCAGAAGTTGCTTAGCCATCATATGTCCATTAGCATGGGTAGCACAATTCCCCTCATGAGTTTCGAAAAGGATCCTCTTTGCTTCTTTTGCATCCACGCATCTCAACAATTCGCCGTTGGAGCTCCTTTTGTATAGAATTTCTCCACTGGGGAAGTATCCCAAAGCTAATCTTCGGATCATTCTTCTTTCGTTTCTACTTGCCCCTGGAGGGAATTCTCTGGTTTTGATGTAGACCTGGATGTCATGATACCAAGGTTTACCATATATTTCTTCCTCGATCATGAAGCAGTACGTCGGCTCACTCCTTGCTTTGATCTGCAATTCCTAAGTCGTCTGCCCTTCTTCTATTTGAGCCATGACAGCCAGGGTGGCTAAGGCATCTGCGAATTGATTTTGTCCCGATTGAGGTGAGTGAAAGAAATTTCTTCAAATTTCTTAATCAATTCCAGTAGGTACTTCTGATATGGGATTAACTTCGGATCCTTGGTTTGCCATTCTCCCTTGACTTGATAAATGATCAAGGCTGAATCTCCATATACCTCCAATTTCCTGACTTTCATTTCGATGGCGGCCTATAAACCCATCACACAAGCTTCGTATTTTGTGACATTATTGGTACTTTCAAACCTTAACTTGATGGCTATTGGGAAGTGTTTCCCATCAGGTGATACCAGTATTGCTCCAATTCCATTACCAAACAAATTAATAGCTCCATCAAAATACATTTCCCACACATCAGCTGGCTCTTTTTCTTCGTTGTCGACTTCATTAACATGCTCATCAGGGAACTCAAAATCCAAGGCTTCATAATCTAAGATTGGGTTTTCTGCTAGGAGATCAGCGATTACACTGCCTTTCACAGCTTTCCGGTTCATATAGACAATATCATATTGAGAGAGTATGACTTGCCATTTGGCTATCCTTCCTGGCACAAATGGGCTTTCGAATACATACTTAATAGGATCCATTCTAGAGATGAGCCATGTCTTATGATTCAACATGTAGTGTTTAAGTCGATTTTCCACCGAGGCTAATGCGCAATAAGTTTTCTCTAGGAAGGAGTACCTTGACTTGCAATCATTAAACTTCTTGCTCAGGTATCGTCATGTTGTCCCAAGACACATCCCATTGAATTCTGTTGGACAGCCATGTATAGAATCAATGGTCTTCCTGCCACCGGAGGAACCAGTATCGGCGGATTTGACAGGTACTGCTTAATTTTCTCGAAAGCCTCTTGACAAACTGAATCCCATTGAGCGGTGTTATTCTTTCGGAGTAGTCTAAAGATAGGCTCAGCTTTAGCAGTGAGGTTGGAAATAAATCTCGAGATGTAGTTCAACTTCCCAAGAAAATTGCGTACCTCCCTTTCTGTTTTTGGGGATGGCATCTCTTGAATAGCTCGAACTTTGTCTGGATCTACTTCTATTCCATTCTCACTCACTATAAATCCCAACAACTTCCCAGATTTAGCTCGAACACACATTTGGCAGGGTTCAATTTTAGCTGATATTTCTTGAGTCTCTCAAATACTTTTCTTAGCACCTGCACATGGCTTTCTCCTTCCCTAGATTTGATGATCATATCATCCACGTACACCTCAACTTCTTTGTGTATCATATCGTGGAATAATGTGACCATAGCACGTTGGTAGGTAGCGCCTGCATTCTTTAAGCCAAATGGCATGACCCGATAATAGAATACCCCCCACTGACTGACAAAAGTGGTTTTCTCCTTATCCTGTTCATCCATGGGGATTTGATTGTACCCAGATGCTCCATCGACACATGAACATCTGCCCAATCCTGCGGCATTTTCTACTAGCACGTCTATGTGCGGGAGAGGGAAATCATCTTTCAGGCTTGCTTTATTAAGATCCCTATAATCAACGCTCACTCTGACTCTCTCGTCCTTCTTCATTACCGGGACAACGTTAGCTATCCATTGAGGATATTTGACTACTTCCAGAAACCCAGCATCATACTGCTTTTTGACTTCATCCTTAACTTTGAGTAGCGTGTCGGGGTTCATTCTTCTTAGTTTCTGCTTTACTGGGATCGTCCTGGGAACTAAGGGAATTCTATGCGTCACAATCTGGGGGTCTAAACCGGTCATATCGTCATAGCTCCATGAAAATACATCCAAGAATTCTTTGAGCAAACTGACCATATCTTCTAATTCTGCACTCTCCACTACCTTAAGTTCCCTTTTTATTTCTTTTGTGCCTAAATTCACGATGTGTGTTTTGTCCCCACAAGGCACCAGGGAAGGTTCATCTCTTTCCTCCCTTTCTTCTGCAAGTTCTTCCTTAGAATCGCTTGAAGTAATGGCAGTTATGGGGATTTCAAAATTAACCAGAGGGATTTCTGAGTCTATTGAATATTAGGTGTTGATTGGTGAATGGTCCTGAAGAAATGAAAGTGGAATATATTATGAAAATGGCAAAACAAGGAAAAGAGGATTGGATGTAAAAATGCACTATTAACCCATTAATATTTATAACATAAGAAAAGGGTTCATTTATAGTATTACACTTGTCACCATGGATAAAATGATCAAGTGTTGATAACCAAAAGTACTTTACTCGAAATTGATTACAGGAATGTCCTCTGCCGTCCAGTTGTCCAGTTCTTGCCCTTCAGCTATTGGCGAGACTAGAGCTTCATACAAGGAATCGAGATGGATGACATCAATGGATGGTTCATCGGGTGATTCTTCAGTTTCCGCCGGATTTTCAATAACCGGCTTGGTGAAGACATCTGTGATTTTCGGGACTACCTTCATTTTCCCGATTTTCTAATCAAATCTCTGATCCCGAAGCATACTTCTCATCCAGAATCGTCCATCCATGAGGGCGTCTTCCTCATAACCCAAACCGCAACGACCAACCTTTTGGATAGCTGGTATAGGTTCGACAATCCCTTGTAATGTAGCGCCTAACCCCTTGCCCATCTCATACCCATTCTTCAGCATCACCTTCGCTACCATAGCCATAGCCCCTTCATTTCTAGAGGTGGTTTCTTGTAATTCAAGAGCCTAGAAAGAGCTTTCCAATGATTCCTCAGCTGCTTCCACATAAGGAAGTGATGGCGGCTTGGTGACCAACATGGCCTCCTCCCCCTTCACAGTGATGATCCTGCCATCCATGATGTACTTAATTTTCTGATGCAGGGTTGAAGGTACGGCATTTGCTGAATGGATCATAGGTCTTCCTAGCAACATAGTGTATGCAGGTTCAATGTTCATCACTTGGAACGTGACATTGAAAGTGCATGCACCGATTTGGAGTGGCAAGTCAATGTCTCCCAGTACCTCTCTCCTCTTGCCGTCAAAAGCTCTTACCACCATAGCACTTTGACGCATGTTTGACCTTGACCGGTCGATCGGCAACCTGGCCAAGGTGGCGTTGGGCAAGACGTTGAGTGCGGATCCATTGTCAATGAGTACCTTGGCAACTATGCAACCTTTACATTTTACTGTTACATGCAGAGCTTTGGTGTGCTTTAAGCCTACCGGGTCTATCTCTTCTTCTAAGAAAGTGACAAAATTGGATGCTTGAATCTGTCCCACTATCTTCTCAAATTGCCCCGGTGTGATGTCGGGGTTTACGAAGGCCTGATCCAGAATTTTCTGCAAGGCTTGACGGTGCACCTCTGAGCTCAAAATCAGTGACAATAGTGAAATTTGAGCAGGTGTCTTCCTTAACTGTTCGACCACGTCATATTCACTTTGCTTCATTATTTGAAGCAACAGTTCTTCCTGTTCTTCTGGTTCCATAGGTTCTGCTTTCTCCGCTTTCTCAACCTCCTCTTCCGTGTTCCCTCGTGGCTCTCCCATTTTTACTTTCCCTTTCTTCTTTTCCTTTTCTTCACTCCTGTAATATCTCCCACTTCGGGTTATAAACTCAACTTCTTGCTCAAGTGGGGAGGATTTTGTGGTAGTGACGGGCTGGGGATTTGATTGGGGAGTAGCATTGCTAGAAGGTCCAGTGTAAGTCATCTTGAAGTGCTCATGAGGAGTGAAGCACGGTTTAGGAGGTGCTGAGGGTGAAGCAAGGCTAGGAGCTGGTGTATTGCTCAATGCTCCTTGGGTGAAAACTTGGAAGTTATAGTTCCAAGGTACAGCATGGGTGTTCATGACTGGGAGCTGGGGCGGGGTTCGGATAATTGTTACTGGTGGTGATGATGCTGGGGTGGAGAAGGTCATTCGGTGATTAGAAGTGGAGGCATTCTGGCCGAATCGGGCCGTATTTACTCTGCCTTCCATTTTCGACCTTGCTTGGCATCTTAAGACTTTGAGGGATAGTAAGTTCTGGACCTCATGTTTGAACTCTTCACAATTTTACAGCTCGTGGTTAGCTGCTCTTCCGTGGTAGGGGCATCCCATATTGCCTTCAGGTTCTGGCGTTTGAGGGTAGAGGTATCCTTCCCTTACTGCTATTGTAAAAATTTCCTCAAAGTGAGGAATCAGTTGATCTACCTCTAAGGTTGACCCTTCTCCTTCCGAATCTATCATATTCGCGCTATTCCCCGTACCATGATTGGGCAATGGGTTTGAGGTGACATTGGGGAGGGAGCCATTCCCTTCGATTTTCAGCCACCCGTTTCTAATTAGAGCATGCACCCTTCCCCTGAGTGCTACACAATTATCAGTAGAGTGCCCCTGTGCCCCTCCATGATACTCACACCGGGCACTGGCTTCATACCACCTAGGATATGGTAGCTGAATTGGGTCAAGGGGAATCGGCACTATTTGATTTATACCGACGAGGTATCGGTATATTTCGCTAAGTGGGAGGGGAAGAGGTGGATCAAGGTTTCTTTGGGGTCTTGGGTTATTTTGAGGTGGTCTGGGTTGAGTGGGTTGTGGAAGTGGCCTGGCTGGTAAGTTGACGGTGGCGAATACTGTGGGCGTGGGTGAGGATAATTTGGGAGAGGGGGTGGAATATTTGCAATGGTTGGGCCATGAGGGGGAGGATATGGCCGGTAGTTATTTAGAGGTAATGAAGATTGGGTGTTCTGTCGGGTGATGGAATGCACATCACCCTATTTCTTCTTGCCAAAACTGGTAGTTTTCTTTGCAGGGTTCTCAGTCAACTCCTACAGTCGTCCCATCCTTAAGTTAGCTTCTACCCTCTCGCCAGCTTGGATGATGTCCGAGAAACTATTGGAGGTGTTCCCAATCATCAGATTGAAATAAGGTGCCTTCAACGTTTCAATGAACAAAGAGCATAGTTCATTGTCAGTCACTGGAGGATATACTTCTGCGGCTTTCTCTCTCCATCTCTGGGCATATTCTTTGAAACTTTCCCTGTCTCTCTGCACCAGGGTTTGGAGGTCTCTCCTTGTGGGGGCAACGTCGCAATTGAACTTGTATTGTTTTAGGAAAGCGTCAGCCAAATCTTTCCAGGAGCGTAATTTGCTCCTGTCCAACTGAATACACCACCTCAAGGCTGCCCCGGAGAGACTCTCGTGAAATAAGTGAATCAGGAGTCTATCGTCTTTCGTCAGGGCGGACATTTTGGCAATATAAGTGGCCAAGTGAATACGAGGGTCTGAATTCCCGGTGTATTTGTCGAAGTCCAGGACCATGAACTTAGGCGGTACCACCACATCAGGCACCAATCTTAGTGACACCACATCAACTGAACCATACATGTTTAGTCCCTCTTTTGCTCTTAATCTTTCTTCTAGAGTAGACAGCTTCTCATTTTCTCTCATCTTATTTTCTCCTCCTACTGCATGAAATACTCCCCCAGTTGGGAAATGAGGGGTGGAATGAACCGGAGGGATCAGGATTGAAGGGTATGGCTCGGCATTTGGGACAGTCGGGTAATGGGAGAAAGGTGGGTCATTATTCAGGGAGCTAGATTAACGGTAATTATCGGATGCATGATAGGAGGCTGAAAGGTGAAAGAGGTTGAAGCATGATGACAATCAACCGTTGTAAGAGGTGGGGGAGGTAGTGGTAAGTTAGGCTCTGAGGCTGGCTTATTATGGGACATCTCTCTCATTAGTCTCATGAGCTCTGAGACCTGGTCTTTCAATTCGGACACTTGTCCTTGTAGGTTCTGGACTTGTTCCTGGTCTTCCATTAGCCTTCTTGTTCGTGACCTCGTTAAGTACACTCGTCTAGGTTGAACTGCGTGTCTGGTCAGGCTTGCTTTGTTTGAAGCAATGTTGATTTTCTGTAGGGAGTAAAAAAAAGGTTTTTAATGAATTTCAAATTTTGTAAAAAAAAAATTAAAGGTCCTAGTTTGGAAAAAGGATACAGTGGCATCTGAGAACCAAAAATGAATTCTGCAGAAGAATAATTGCATCAATTTTATCATGGCATCGTTCGATAGTCCGATGGTGAATGACTAGATTGAATGAGCATCTATGATACCTGTCCATATGGCACATCCAATTTTTCGCATATGAGGTTCCTACGGGAGTCATACTATTCATTCACAATTTTGCTAAACAATGGCCCAAAGTTGTTCCATTAATCGAATAATTCATACATGGCATTCTTTACATTGGCCTAGGCTTAGGGAGATTCTTAATAATGTAATGACATTTCCTGAGATATTCATACAGCCTTTCTTCTTGTCTGGCGGGGTTGAATATTCTCAGGACATACTCGGATTCAGGTAAGAGTTCTTGTTTCCCCTGTGCCATCATTCTCTCCACCTGGTCAACATTTTCTTTTAGCTCTTGATAGAGAGTGGCTTGTCTTTCTTTTTCCTTCCTTTATTTAGCACATTCTCTCAGGATATCATTGATAAGCTATGCTTGCTCCTTCAGTTCAAGCTTCTTCTTTTTGCTTTCTTGTTTATACTCCTCCATGAGTATCTCCTGGTATTTCATTTTCTCTTGAAGCTTGCCATTCTGTATTTCTGCTTCTTTCATTGTAGCTTGGAGAGAGCTCTTCTCCTCTTCCCACCTTTCTTGTTCCTCAAACTCCGTCTTTTCGGCCCTTGCTCCTTCCCTTAGCCCTTTTACTTTTCTTTTGAGGATCTGCTGTTGGTCTTCCAACTGTCTTATTCATTCTTGTAATTGTTGATTTTCGATATTCGCCTTTTATAGAGAGTCAGCCAAATGAGCACTAGCTTCTTCTAAAAGGATGTTTCGACGAGGGTCACTACTTTTGAATTTGGTTGGATTTGCAGTTAGGTGTCCTTGATCCCTGCCAGCCCTCCATTTAAGATAATCGCCCGTGACACTCGGACCTTTAGGCAACCTTTCCATCATAGTGATGTTTTCCCAGGATTTGCGAGCTACTTTCAACTCTTCTTCACTATCGAGCTTATGATAGAAATGACCTTGGTGGTATTCTTCAATACTGATTGCGGTCTGGGTTGAGCTGAACTGCCTCATTACTAATGCTGGCATGTAACTTGTGTGTTCGGTCACTCCAATTAGGGACACTGAACGATTACCCTCTGTGCTGAACAAAATGGGTCGACCCGACGTCCACAATTTCTTCCAACAGTAGTTATGGCTGTTGAAGCTCAGAATCCGCTCTTGCCACTGCAGCTCGTCCTTTGGGCTGATTACTAATTTGATCATCTTTTCAATAAGAGGTTGGTCAAGATACCAAGTTAACCCCTTTGTTTCTATAGGACACATGTGACTGATGATCCAGAGGTGCAACAATTGAGAACAACACTTGATGGACCCCTTGCCTTGTTGATGATAGTAAGTAAGAGTCAATAAAGTCTCTGCAAGAATTACCGGTATCGGGTTGACTTTCTGTTTCTCTACTGCCCAGAATATCTCCACAACGCTGTCGGTTATAATTCCTGGAGGCCCAGGAAATAAGATCAAGCCGTAGATCCCCAAAGCAAGTGCCAATGAAGCTTGCTCCCATTGTTCATCCTGGATGTATCGATCTAACCACTTCCTGAGGTAAGTCCAATACCATCCATGCGTGTTTCCTTTGACAGTTTCTCTTGCCTTCGCTTCTTCGGGGGGGATTCCCAACATATGTGCGAACTGTTTCCAGGTCTGCCTATGCACAAGGTGTAAGTAGATCCGATTCTGCATCGCATAAGGAATTTCTAGCAATGCCTGATATTCTTCCATAGTGGGGGTAGTATCGATATCATTGAAGGAGAACACTCCATACTTGGGGTTCCAAACTAACAGCAGGGCCTTTAATGCCAAAATTTGGACTTTGACTCGTATCAAGGTCGCAATCCTTCCGTATTTTTCCTCATACTTCGCCTTGATGTGATCGGGAAGCGATCTCCAACTACTAGATAGACCCTCGAGATTGGTCATTCTGACCTCAACCTTACTTAGGTCCAATGGAGGTAACGGGCTAGTATCTGCCTTGGTGGCATCACTTTGTGGGGTTACTGAACTATGAGGCAGTCTGGACCATGGTTTAGCATTTTGTTCTTGTCTAGGAACTTCTTCTGCCGACTGACTTGAGGATGCCATGTTAAAAATGATGCTTATTCTTTTACATACCTTAATTCTGTAAGGCCAAAGTAGAAAACTTATTAGCAGAGTAAATTCGAGTAATTTTGAATTATATTGTTGGCAGGGTAACACCCACACATTTGTCAAAGTAGGAAAATGTGCAGATCCTTCTAACAGTATGATCCAAGATTATCCTCAAAATAAAAATATAAGAAGTGGAAAAAGTGAGTCGCCAAGCTATCACAAGGTATTTTGCGGTCGCCTGGACGAGCACTCACCGAAGTAGAAAAAGTGAGGAGTCGCCACTTCAATTTTGAGGGAAATTAAAGAAAACCATTAAAATGAAACCACTTCGAAAACAAAGATTCTAGGTTTGGGGTCCGTATACGGGCAGGAAAGGTGTTAGGCACCCCACCTCATCCCTCTATGAGGGTAAACAGATTTGACATTATGCCCTTTATAAATTAAAATCGGTAGTTAGGGGGGTTAGAATGAAGATGTTAATCCCTTTATTAAAAGAGAATATTTAATTTTTCACTGGTTCGGGTTACCCAGATACATAAATAAATGAGATGACCCTTAGTGAGTTGGTGTTGCGTATCAGTTTTTGTTTAGGGGGGTTACTTTGCGTATTGTGTTATTTTAGTTTGGATTTGAGAAAATCCGGGTAAAGGCTTTTCCCGATCTCTGGGGATAATTTATTTAAAGTTTGAATGAAAGATCTCGGATAAGAACTCTCCTCCGATCTCCACATATTTATAAAATTTTTGTTGAGAATCGGATAAGAACTCTCCTCCGATCTCTTTTTAATATTCCTTAAAATTTTGATTGAAAATCGGACAAGAACTCTCCTCCGATCTCTTTTAATATTTATTAAAATTTTGGTTGAGAATCGGATAAGAACTCTCCTTCGATCTCTTTTAATATTTATTAAAAAATTTTGATTGAAGATTGGATAAGAACTCTCCTTCGATCTCTTTGAATGTTTATTAAAAATTTTGATTGAGAATCGGATAAGAACTCTCCTCCATTCTCTTTAAATAATTTGTTAGAATTTTGATTGAGAATCGGATAAGAACTCTCTTCCGATCTCTTTTAAATGTTTATTAAAAATTTTGATTGAGAATCGGATAAGAACTCTCCTCCGTTCTCTTTAAATAATTTGTTAGAATTTTGATTGAGAATCGGATAAGAACTCTCCTCTGATCTCTTGAGATTTAATTGCGATCGTATATCATAAAGACCTTAGACTAAAGATTTTGGCATCCGCAGATGCTGAAAACCCGAATAAGGCTTTTCTTAACCCGTTGGTACCTTATAACTAGGTAGGGGATATGGACTGAATTTTGCCGATCTCCTATGTGATCGCCTTACCAATACCTTTTGACGGGCAACATTCGATCTCTTCCGCTTACTAGTCTGGGATCCGATCTTACCTTGGTCCCCCACTATTCCAAGCTATCTCCAGAACGTGTTTAGTGGTTCGACTTCAAAATTTTTCCTCTGATTTATTATCCAAACTTTAATTATTTTAAGGAAACTCTCATGTTAAGATATAGCTACCAACATTTTATCAAACTACCTCCACGTTACCCATAACCAGAATGCCTATATTAGGAGATAATAAAGACTAAGAACAAATAAATAACATGAACTGATGTATCAAAAGATAAACTCAAGAGAATAACCACCTACGTAGGGGCCTTTTAACATAAGATAAACTTGACGAAAATTACGAGCATGAAAATAAAGAAAATAAAAACAAACACTGGATAGGGCAACGGTTCAGACACTCACCTGTAGGGAGTTGAACCTATTGAACTAACTATGGAGTCACTAATGCTTGCTTTAAAATGAAGAATAAAAAGTTAGAGTGTAGTCGAGCCAGAATGACAATAACCATGTTCGAATGAGATTGAGCTTGGAAAATAAAAGTGGATATAAAAGTGATGACAAGGAAACTGAAACTAAGAGGGGGGTATCGCAGAGCAATGAACAAACTAAAAATAAAGAGTTCCAGTGTCTAATACTCCTTCAGAGAAAATACTTTAGAAAACTGGTTCCTAAAGTTCTTTTCTATGTTGAAAGATTAAAAATAGTAGAGTAGCAAAATTGAATCGATTTTCAGAGCCTTTCCACTATAATCACCACCCTTTTTTTTCGTCCCCCTTCAACAGTTTTCATGCAAGTATTTATAGGGACCGGGTGCTCCCAATGAAGGGTCAGGATTTTCTTTGAGGGAGATGGAAGGTTTGGATTTTAAAGGACATGATCTGATGCTTGGGAATTAAAGAGAATCAAAATGAACAGCTGAGATCCTTTTCAGAATATTTGTCCTTTTTCTTTTCTAATCTGACGGCTCAAAATTTTCTTGTCAAGAGCGATCCGAGGGCTGGGAATAAAAGGCACTGGTCTTGTTGTCTTCTTCTTTGATCCAAGGGCTCTGGACTTATCCTTACAAGTAAGATCAACGATGGAGATCAAGATGTACAAGACTACCATGACACGTCCTGGCGCCTGTTAGTAATGTGGGTGATTCTGCAAAGGAGGCGTGCGGTGGAGATTTGATCTCGTCTGCAACGCTTTAACTACCTCGGCTCTGATTATGACGACATTTATTGGAAGTTGTCTTATTCTATCCTTTCTTCTCGATCTCCCATTCCTTCCGACCTTCCTAGTACGATCTTTTTCGATCTCTCATGCCGAGCCCCCTCTCCCAACCTCTCCCATTCCTGAGTCTTCTCCTTTATCTGGGCCAGTTCAGTCAAAGCATTTATTCCTTCAGTTTCTGAGGCGTTCGCTTCGTTTTTTGCTAGCAATAAATGCTCAGACCTTCTCTATATATACCTTTAACGGGAAATCCTTCCGCATTTCATTTTCTCCTCTTTCTTTCTCACTTTTCCTGTTCTAGCCGCTCCAGCCACAATCCGGCCATGGGAGCTATTTTTGATCTTTTTTCGACTGTTCTCTTTGTTTATCGACTGAAAATTTATGACCCCGGTGATCAGAAAATCACTATGGCCACTTCTGATGACAGAGAGAGAACCGGACTAATTTACTGATCTAGATCGAGAATGTCGATCGTGTTGATCTCGAATCGATCCACCGATCTAATCGGCAAACTGATTTCAGGCGAAAAGACTGCTAATTTCCCTCTTATCATTGGTGACTGCCCTTCAAAGTTCACTTGGCTCCTCACCACATTGGGTGTCCCGACCGCGGCTCGGTTCTGAGCGATAACATTGACGACGACCTCTCTTATCTTCATAAGAGTCATAGTCACCCCATCTGAGCTGTACATCTATCCGATGTCGATGGCTGGTTTCCTGATCAAACACATCTCTTGATTCAGCCATGAGACTAGGCTTTGACATAGGTCTTTACTAGGTACGATGTACCGCTGATCTCTAGAGATTGCCCAAATGATGTAATTTGACCTTTAATGTAATTCGATCTCCAGAGATCGCCCAAATGATGTGATCTGACCTTTAATGTAATTCGATCTCTTGAGATCGCCCAAATGATGTAATCTGACCTTTTGGAAATGAGATTTCATTTTGCCAATTATCATTTTATTATTATTGCATTGATTATTTTTCGATCTCTAAGTGTGTTTATCCGATCCGATTCCTAACTGAATAGCCCTTAGCCGATCTGTAATTTTGAACATCTACCTTAATTCGCCGATCTTTAACTAGCTGATCTCCCCTTATTTATTTATGGAGTTTCTGGAATGTTCTTGCGACATGTCAGAAAAGCTGGCGAATCCCGCTAACCGATGCGCCGCTTGAGACACTGTGAGCATTAAATGCTTAGACGGTTATAAATAGGGGATGGGTCAGCCAGTTGCTCCCTTATGTCATTTTCAGTATCTCGCGAGCGGTTCCAAAATTCTATAGTTTCTTCAAGTTCTTCCGACACCGATCACACTCCGGTAAGGGTTTTGATCTTTCTTTTAGTTAAATTTTCTCTTTTCTTTGAAAATGAGCGGCGCCGAGGGTCAGAGAGCGGCGAGGCCCCCTTCCATTCACGTCTCATGGTCGTCAGATGAAGTTGAGGTGGTCGGGCCAAGCGAGCGATCTGATCCTCCCATGACCTCCGTTTCAGCTCGTGGTCAAGTGGGACCCTCAAGACGAGCGCATCCCTCAGGGAGAGAAAACCTTCCCGTGGATGAGCTGTCATCAATCCTTCAAGAAACCAATCTGCAAATGTTTAGCCAAGAATATAACCTTCGGCCCGATTCATATGAACTTATCAGATGTCATTGCGACCTCCGAGCCGATCACTTCTTCGAAGAAAATGATATGATCATGGTATATGAAGAGCAATTATAAGTCGGGCTGCGGTTTACCCTTGATGACTTCTTCAAGGAAGTTCTGAAATTCCACCAAGTATGTATAGCTCAAGTACATCCGAACTCATGGCGGATCCTGGTAGCATTCAAAGGCCTCTGCCGAGCTAAGGGACTCAGTCCAACAGCGAAGGTGTTCGCCGAGCTACATAGGCTAACTCGTCGAAAGGACGACGAGTATTGGTTCTTTCAGGCGAAGCCGCATTGCGGCCTTTTTACCGTTCTGCCTTCCTCACTAAAGAATTGGAAGAACCGCTTCTTTATTCTGAGGAGCAAGATTCCGAACGGTTTTGAGGGTTTCCCACGTAGCTGGCTACATCTGGGCCCCTCACTTCCGAAGCGCATCACCCTGAATAGGGAAGAGGGAATAATGGTGATGGATCTAAAAGATCAGGCGGCGAATCAGAAGTTCTCCTGTTTAGATGCGGTGACGGCTGAACTGCATCATTGGACAATGCAGCTGATTACCGGTGAAGAACGTGGGCTTCAGCTCTCTGACCTCGGCCTCGGTACTTTCTATATCTCTGATCTTTAGGCCTTAGCGAACTCACTGACTTTTTCTTTGTACAGGCATGGCAAGCGGCAAGGCTTCTAAGGAAAGTCGAAAGCGGAAGAGAGAGGTCTCCAGAAAAGTGCGGGAGATGAAGCACACCGAGGCCTCTCAGACGCCAAGGCACGACCCATAAGAGATGCAGGGAGGCTCATCCCAACCCTCAGGACAGCCGATCCCTGAAGTAGAAGTGATCCGGTCTCCTCCTCGACAAGAAAAACTGCCACCTCCAACGGTTGCTCCGAGTGCGGAAGGGGGTCCTTCCCAACCTCCTACAAGGACCCTTTCCCGCGGCACTCAAGTCTTGATTCACTCTCTAGAGAAGAACCGAACTGTTCTAGAGAATCCGGGTTTGGCTAAGGTTTTGGGGGCCTCCATCTGCCTTCAGGAGGATCGGAATAGGCTGAACCCGAATAGTCTCGATGATATCCTAACCCAGACTATGAGCCTGAGCGTGGAGAGTTTGGTGAACCAACATATCATCCAGGAAAAGGCTCATCATTTAAAGCAGGAGATCCAAAAGGTGGGTCAGGAAGCGGCTTCAGCCGAAGCTCAACTTTCATTCGCCCAAGATTATATAGCTGAAATTGAGGGGCGGATGAAATTCTATGAGGATAAATTGGCTAAGTAGGCTCATGTTCTTGAAGAAGCTCGAGCGCTCCGAGCTGCTGATGTCGCTCACCTCACTGCAGAACTTAGAGCAAAAGAAGAAGAGGCAGTGACGAGGGAGGCCGGTGCTTATGTGAACGCCCACAGGGACCTTTTGGTCGAGCTCAAGAAGCGTTATCCCGAGGAGGACTTTTCCTGGATGGTGGACTTGGCTCCCCAAGGCGAAGAGGATAGCGAGGAGGAGGCTGAGGGTGATAGAGATGGTGAACAAAATGTAGAACAGGTTGGGGGTGATCCTCCAGTCGAATGACTTGTATTTTTTTATTTTGAAATGAAATGAAGTTCTTTCTTTTGTTCAATGACTTGATGAGATTGGAACGAATCTAAATTGTACAAGCGTCTGGCTGTCTGAACCAATTAGAACATCAAACTTAAAAGTGATTATTAATCCAAGTATAGAGGTCGGAAAAACATTGTAAGCATGAGATCGGCTGAGAACAAACCCCGAACTGGACTTAAGATTATTAAAATTGGAAATCTAATTTGAACACTTAAGATCAGAAGCATCATTAAACCGGATTAAAACCTTAACTTTATTAAATGATTATCAATAAAATTTTAAAAGGGAGATCGGATATAAAACTAGATGGCACGAAGACCTAATGTTGGTTTGATTTCGTTTGACGAAAGATCGGAAATGTGATTAACTGGCCAAGAGACTTAAAAATTGGTTTAAGAGATCGGTAAGGATTTGAGTGATACAGAAACTTGGTATTGGTTCAGTTTCTTTGGAGAGAGATCGGAAACGTGATCGTTTGGCAAGGAGACTTGGTGTCGGTTTAGATCCCTATGAAGAGAGATCGAAAATGAATGGAGACTTGGTGATGGGGATCAATTTCAAAGTTTATTGATTTCGGGGATCGACCAAAATATGGTGTCGACAGGCACATCCACTATTGGAATTACAATAAACTATAAGTGAGCAACTCCTTGCCCATCACATCTCATGTGAGGTTCAATCCTTTTACTTAGCCCCTAATGCTCAAAATCTCAGGCACATCCATTATTGACTTATCTTGCATTAGCTAAGTTGATCCCATTGAGCCAGTAAACATGCAAATAATTTTAATGTCCTCAGGGACATCCATTGTTGGCCACCAAACCATTTACATAGTTACAACATCTCGTGCTTAACAATTATTCTTAAGAAAATCTCTTAAATTAATTGCATCATATGCAAGTATTTAAAATTTCTTAAAATAATTGCCTCAATAGAGGGCCCATGATATAATTACCTTTAATTATACTATTTTCAACTTAATCATTTATTTGGAAGATTTTGTGGTCGGCCTAATTACTATTATGGTCTCACTTCTGACTAAATCTGTCTAACTAGATATTTCTAGTCAAACTAGATATAGAAATGATGTTCTTAAAAGCATCAGGCGCATATAAAATATTATTCAAACATAAAACGTGTCCATACATGTAAAAAGATTTAGATCCTATGGCTAAAGCTTCAACAGTTGAGCCATTGCCAATTCGGAGTCTAACATCTTGAGCATGCAAGCTGCTACTGTTTGCTAGTTCCTGCATATCATAAGAAATGTGAGAACTAGCACCATTATCTAAAACCCAAGCTGTGTATGAACTATGAGCATCATCAGTATCTAAATAAAAAGATATAGACATACCTTCTGAAGGTGTATCCTTCTTGTCCTTCAAAGAAGCAAGATACTCTGGGTAGTTCCTTTTCTAGTGCCCATCCTTATGGCAGTGGAAACACTGTTTGCCCCCATCAGCTTTGGTCTTCCCTTTCTGTTTAGCTATCTTCTTGGAAGGTCCTGAAACTTGAGGTTTCTTTTTCTTATTGCCCTTCTTCTTGTTGGACTTTCCAGCAGAAGAAGATGCAATCAAAGCTACCTCTTTTCCTTTATTGCCCAAAATATTCTTTTGGGCAATAACAAGCATGTTAAGTAAACCAGCCAAGGTGTATTCCTACTTAGTCATATGGAAATTTGTCACAAAATTCCCAAATGACTCAGGTAGGGACTAAAGGATTAAATCCGTCTGCACTTGGAAATCCATGTTAAAGTCAAGATGTTATAGCTGCTCTATAAGCCGAATCATCTTGTAGACACGATCCCCAATATTCTGTCCCTCAGACATCCTCATTCGAAATAGTTGCCTAGATATCTCATACCTAGCATTCTTGCTATGCTCACCACATAACTCTTATAAGTGAGGGAGGATCTCACTTGCACTCTGCATGTTTTCATGCTGCTTTTGTAACTCATTACTCATATAAGCAAACATGTAACACTTGGCTCTCATATCATGCTCCTTCCACTTCTCCAAAGTGTCATGTTCCTCTTGAGTGGCCTCTGGAGGTAAGGGACCAGGAATATTTGAGTCTATAACATATCTAATACGTTCTATGTTCAGGATAATTTTTAAATCTCTTAGCCAATCTGAAAGATTAGGTCCTGTCAACCTATTGTGATCAAGTATGCTCGCAAGTATATTGGATGGTGGTGGTTATTGTGTGCTCATTTTTATCAGAAGAATAACTATAGAAAATAACTAGATTAATTAGTAAATTTATCATGTAATTAACCAAAATGATTAGGGTCTTTTAATCAAATTGGCCTTCCCACTAACTTAGCGAATCTTACACTTCCAAAGTAGGAAACGGAAATCCTAGTTAGATGGATTTCTGGTGGGTGATTGAATTCTTATAGTCTTATTGATCATCCTCAGGGCACATCCATTATTGGAATTATAATAAACTATAAGTGAGCAATTCCTTGCCCATCACATCTCATGTGAGGTTCAATACTTTTACCTAGCCCCTAATGCTCAAAATCTCAAGCACATACATTATTAACTTATCTTGCATTAGTTAAGTTGATCCCATTGAGCCAGTAAAAATGCAAATAATTTTAATGTCCTCAAGCACATCCATTATGGCTGCAAAACCATTTACATATTTACAACATCTCATGCTTAACAATTATTCTTAAGAAAATCTCTTAAATTAATTGCATCATATGCAAGTATTTAAAATTTCTTAAAATAATTGTCTCAATAGAGGGCCCATGATATAATTACCTTAATTATACCATTTCCAACTTAATCATTTGTTTGGAAAATTTAGTGGTCGATTTAATTACTATTATGGTCTTACTTTGCACATTATCCAATTAGCATGCATATATCATATACTTGTATACATTCCCATACATCTCATGCATACATGGATAAACAATAAATATGGTATGATCATGGACTTTCTAAGGGATTCAATTCTGAGCCACCAAGAATTGAATCAGGGCATTCCTAAATGCATTTCATTCATTCATTTTACAAGAGTTGCTGAAGGATGTAGACACTTATTTTGTGATGAGTATGTGTATTGTGGCCATGGAAAACCCGATGATGAAAAATTATATGACTGTAAGATATAATTGGAGGCATAGAACTGAATTATTAATTCCGTGGCATGATCTTGAAAAAAAAATAATATGTTTTTTGGAAAATTAATTTAATTTAAATAAAATTTTGTTTTGTTTAAATTTAATATGGGTAGTTCTTAAATGGACCTAATTAAGTTTAATTGGGACTCATGGGCCTAAGAAAGCATTGTTAGGAATTTTAAATATGACCCATTTAATTTATTTTTTAAAAATTAAAATAAAAAAAATATATTTTTTCTCTATCCCTCTCCCATACAAACTCTCTCTCCCCCTTTGGCCCTACTCTCTTTCTCACTCTCTATTGGTACCACCCCCTTTCGCTCTCTTCTTATTGGTTGGAACACCTCACCCATATCCCAGTGTCACCCAAATTCCTCAATCCCAGTTGTTTAAGTTATCTGAATCTTATCACACTAGGACTTTAAACCCTACCACACCTCTTCCTCACTTTTTATTGGTGCCTTCCCCTTCCTCTCCCTTCCTATTGGTTAAAACACCTCATCTATATATCAGTCTCATCCAAATTCTGCAATCCTAGTTGTTTAAGTTATGTAAACTTTACCACCCTAGGACTCCAAACCCTATCACACCTCTCTCCCAAAACCCTATAAATACCCCACTGCTAAAAATAAAAAAGAAAGCAGGAAAAAGAGAAAAAAAAAAAAGAGGGGGAGGAGAAGATAAAAAATAAAAAAAGAAAAAAAAATTAAAGAGAGGAATAACCAAAATTCTTTTAGTTCTTCTTTCTTTCTAGCGATATTTCTTAAAGGTTAGTTCTTTTATTTTCTTTTCAAGATCTATGCCATGTAATGTTTAATTCCATGTTCCTTGTTGTTAATTTATTTTATATATTCATATAGATCACGTAATCATGTTTAATTTGAGGGGATACACAACTCTGCACATGTTCAGTTTTCTGTCTCTCGTATTTTTATTATTTTTCATTATTTTCTAAATCTATAAAAAATTTGTAAAAATTATATTCATATTCTACAGGATATTCTATTAATTTTAGGCTGAAGAATCACTAAAAAAGCTTTAATATTTTGTAAGTTATGGCTGTTTGAAGTTAGGGTTCCTATAAAATCTAATTTGTAGGTTATCCGACTTGTAGAGCCTATATCTCCCTTGTTTCTTAATATTTTTATGTAAATCTAGTGTCTAAAATTAATTTCAGTATCTTAAGAATATTTTCCAATTGGTTTTGCATTCATATCTATTGTGGTTAATGAGTTATGAATTTTACAAAAAAGTAGTATGATTCTACCACTTAGAAAAGTTACGATTTATGTAGACCATTTGGCTAGGGTTTTGTTTGATTTATAAATTTTATGATCTTGTATGATATGTAGACTATCTTCTGTAAATTTTTTATTATTTTTAGGCATGTCTAACTATTTTTAAAAAATCATATTTCTTGCTACTGTTAATCTGCTAGAATTTGGAAATTGTATATTTATGCATGTTCTTGTATTTTCTTGGGTTTTAATTGATATTTGATCTATTTTTTCATGTTCTTTTAATTCAAGAAGTGTTATGAAGTGTTTGGATCATGTTAGAAGACTTAGACCATTAGATAGTTGTAACTAATTAGGAATCTTAAGCATTTAGAAGACTAAAGTTAGAATCCAATGTAAATTGTTATTAATATTTTCTTTATTTCTTTTATTTTCTTTAGTTTCTTTATTTTTTATTGCAAACAAAATTAGTAAGTAGCCCTAAGGTAAGTACCAAAAAGGGTATTTGCGTGGAGCTTACATGAAACTAAATGGGAGTAAGTCAGGGATATCATTGACATACTAGAAGAGAAGACCCTTTTAAGGGTAGCTTGCCCCAATGGCAACTGTATTTACCAACAGATAAGTAGCTATAAACTCTTCAAATAACCATTGGCATGAAATTGTAGTAATAATAGAATTTTTATTTGGTAAATTAAAATTAACTTTGTTTTTAATTTAACTAACTTTTGCATATAATTAATTTAAATAAATACTTTGTAAATTAAAATTAATCTTATTTGTAAATTAAACTAACATTGGCATGTAAAATAAATTTAATTTAATACTTAATAATTGTAAAATAAATTTGCATGTTAGAAATCTTTATTAGGTTGTGATTGTTTGGGCCTTATGTGATATTAGAATAAATTACACATGTACATAATTAACTTAGTTCAATTATCCTTAGGGTAACTTGGTAAAAATTAATTAATTAGGTTAAATAGAAACATAGGGTTATTTGAAATTGAATTTGTTTATAAATTAAATTCTCAATAATAAATTAATTTTAGTCATATGATAAATATCATTTAAATAATTAGCAACACCATAGATAGGAATTACTTGTGCATAAAAATTGAGTGTAAACAATAACTCTTTTGTGAATTACTTGCGTTTGTAGGATTAGAATTGCATTTTTTAGGATGAAGTTTAATAAATGAATAATAAACAAGACTTTTAGAAATATTAGTAGAGGATTGGCACTCAAATTAACGAGGTTAGACCAGGCGTAAGGGGTGCCTAACACCTTCCCCTTACGTACCCACTTTCCTGAACCTAGACATTGGACTATGGTAATGATGGTTGTGGAAACTCTGCAAGGAGTAAGTTGCCATCCATGACCCTCGAAAGAAACACTGAATATGTCCCGGTTATTACCCGGGTGGCTACTCCTGTCTATCTATGCCTTCGTGGCATAAATCCTTAGTACCGTGGTAGTGTTATGGGAAGACGGTACTTACTAGTGGTTTGATTCTATTAGGATTGTATGAAGTGCATGTCTAGGAAATGCTGTCTAAGGAGGTGGCACTTAAGTGAGACCATTGTGACTCCACCATCTTTCCTAGGCATTACCTAGTGCATTTTATATAATTCCAATGAATGATATTTCACCTCATGCCCCCCTCCTACAGTTTGGCGACTCCACTGGGGACTAAATGGATAGTTACTCCAACATGTTTCTATTAGTCTAATATTATTCCTCTGTTAAACTTTTTGCATTGCACTACACTATCACACGGATCGCCCTTATCCTTTTTAGCCCTGTTAGTACTAGCCAAGCAGACCATAGTTCTACTCGAGCTATGACGAATTAGTGAATGCTAGCACACCATGCTCGTACCTTCGAGTATATAAAAGAGCCACAGCTCTGGCCGTTGTGCTTAATGGACAAGCTCTCGCATGGGTGACCCTTTCCTACCCAATGAAGCCCATGAGCCATAGATTTCAACTCTTGGTACCCCGCAGATTTTTATTGTGCTGGATTTATAACCTTACTATTTAAACCATAAGTTCTAGTGGTAGTTGAGATGAACCTAGGCCTATGCATAAACCTAATATGTGTATAGGCCCAAGTCCATTTCAAAACCCGTGTTAAGCAAGAAGATGCTTACTTATGATTAAACTTTAAGGATATAAATCCTTTATTTTTGAGGGGAGGATCGTGCTGGATCACTCCCTGTTGGTGTGTCTAGTGTACCATAACCTAGGATAGAATTTTTTTTCTTACCCTGCACATGAGAGTTGAAGGTATAAGGGGGCAAAGATTCAGTTCTAGAGATTTTTTTTTTTTTGGTTTTCATTCAGTCTTTGGTCCGATTTTAGTTCAGTTTATATGGTCTAGTTTTGGTTCTATTGGTACGGTTCATTTTTGGTTTGTAAAAGTAAAGGCAAAAAAAAAAAAAAAAATTGGTCCATTCATGCATTGCATTCATGTACATAGCATACTTAGGTTAACCCTTAAATCCTATTTTTTTTGAGCAAACATAGCCTCAAAACACATAAAAGAGACTTCCAATCAGGTCACTTGGGTTAGGGAAGGGAAGAGACTAGTAAGGATTTCATTTGCACTACTTAAGATGGAAGAAACTATGGCCGTGCTTGATGAAGTATTGAACGCCAAGATGTTTGAGCTAGAGAAGAAAATTGTGGTCAACTTTAGAAAGAGGCCCCGAGGTAGGCCAATTAAGTGGCATTAAAGTTATTGAGGTTAAAATTGTGTCTCACACCCCAAGGAGATATTTCTAATTCAGCCGACCCTTATCCAAAGTTTTGGAGCACCTCAAAGCTCAAGACCTCTTACAGCTCTTAGCACCCAGACCACTACCAAATCCACTCCCACCTAGCTATGATATCAACCAATGTTACCAGTTCTACCAATGCCCACAGTCATGACACCGACTAATGCTTTTAACTTAAGCATGATATCTAAGACTTAATTGATGCCAAAAGGGTAATTGATCCAAAAAAATCAACCAAAAAAAAAAAACCCACACTAGCCCTATGCCTAACCAAAATTTTTACCTACACTAGGTCTCTACATGATCTCCATCACACCAAATAACCCTAACAGAATTATTGACTTTATCCAACCCATCCAAAAGCCCAATGAACGTATCCAACCCATCCAAAAGCCCAATGAACCTCAGTCTATAATGTTTATTGACATTTGTGATGATTCTAGCTATGATAAGGGTCCTTTGGATGTTTGGACTGATTCTGATGAGGAGACAGTTACATTACAACTAGATGGTTCAGTTCCACTGGTGTCTGATTTTCAAGTTGTTGGGATCTATAAGAACTAGATGGATCTAAAAGTGGCTACTTTGAAGAAACGGCTGAAGTTTTTTCTTAGCATAGGCCTAGGAGAAAGTATAAATGATCTGGTGACTTTTCTTGAGATGAAGGGGCAGATCACAAGTCATGGTTTGGGCTATGAGCTAACAGAAAAGGAAGAAGAGCCAAAGCCTCCTAAGTTCTTGAAAAAGGGGGCAATTACCTTGACATATGATTAGGGGTTACCACATGTGAAAGAATTAGAGCAGAAAATCAGCACCATTGATCTAAAGACTGCATGGAAGCCAAGAACCTAAAGTTACACTCCTAAGTTTGAGTTTATCTTTTGTAATGCTCACAGTGGTGATACTGATGTTTCCATTTCTGATGTACTTGATGAAGATTTTGAGGCAAAAATTACTGATATAACTAGTCTTTCTGCTTACTTATTTGATGTTTATACTAATAGGCATACGCATGGCATTCATAATCATTTAGAATCAGTTTCTATTAATGTATCAAAATCGATCTTTATTAATTTGGATACACCAAATAATCCTAAAGACATTAAGTTAGCTGAAGATTTAACCTAATAAGAAAGAGATAAATTTATAGCCTTGTTAACAAAGTACCAAGAAACACATGCCTCAAGCTTAAAATTAGATGGCCAATTCCCAAGCCATGCTAGTGTCCCCATAGGAAAAGAATGATCAAAAGTTAAATTAGTTAGTTATCCTAATGAGGAGTAAAATTTCATGCTATGAAGGATTAATAGTAGCACATGTGGACCAAGAGGGAGAAGGAAAATGATATGAAAACATAAGGAGGTCTCTGAAAGTGAGAGAATACTCGCAATAAGCCTACAAAAGAGATAGAGCAACAATTCATAGATTAGCCACTCAACTTACTATAGATGGGGGGCAATTCTACAAACTCTTATACGTGATAGAAAAATAGGCTGAGCAAATAATGAAAGAAGTACATGCAAGAATGTGTGGTCCCCATATGAATGGAAAGGTTCTAGTTGGAAAAAAAAATATTCAAAACATATAAGGATTGGCCTGAAAAACTCCCTGTTCTTTAAGGTTATCGTAATACTACAAGGACATCCACGGGGGCAACCCCATTGTCTTTAGTGTATGGGACTAAAGCAATGCTATCCATTAAGCAAGAGCTCATATTCTTAAGAGTGATGCTATAAGCTAAGATCCTAAAAAAATGAGTGGGCTTAGAAGATATATGAAGAACTAGCTTTGATTAAAAGAGAATGTGAGCCTTGTATCATATGCAGGCTTGTCAGAGGAAGATAGTGAAGGAACGAAAGCGTGAAAAAATCAAGTTTATATTAAAAAATTTTCACCTAGGGTCACATGCATCATGCAAGATTTATTTTTATCTATTTGATTTCAATGATAAACAACATATTAAAACTCTTTTAATATGTTTTTGGATCTGTATTTGCCATTTAAGATTTTAAAAATTAATCAAATTAATTTTAGAACCCTAGATGAGATCACGAACAAACACACTAACCTCTTGATGCACTGCAGTGTATTTGTGCCTTTCAGATGCGTCTTTCAAGACACCAAATGTTGTCCCTCTAGTTTGTCCACACCATGTTCACCTATGGCAGCCCTTGAACAGCTTCTAAAGCTTTTTCTATTAATTACAAAATCAAGTTTTGCCTTTTAAGAGATTAAAGATGTAAACAGGACACTAGAAACAATTTCTAGTATTTTTATTTAAGAGATTGTTTGCTAATCTCTTGGAATAGATGAAAGATGAAGAGAAAGAGAAGGGAGACTCTTGGGTGGTGGCACCAAGGATGAGGAGCTGCTAGTTGTGTTATTTTTTTTCATAACAACACTTATATAGCTAGGTCAACACATTAAACCCTTACCACATGTCACCCTCTGATTGGTTCTAGGTTTAATTGACCCAATCATATTGTGCCAAGTGTCAAACCTATATTTAATCTTAATTTTAATCATCTTACATGATTAAAAGACATTTGGCAAGCTTATGTGTAATTCCATGTGTCACCATCTCATGGTGCCACATGTCACCCTGTGAAATGACCAAAATGCTCCTGTATCTTAATTTTGAGTTCTTAACCCAAAATAATTATTTCTCTTCTTTTAATCAATTTATATCAAATATAAATTAATTAATTAATCTCTATTAATTAAATTCTCATTAATTAAATTCATATTTAAACACTTTAAATATAAATTTAACTTATACTATACATCCAATAATCTAGATTTGATTTCAAGTCATGCTAGGGACTTTGCAATCTAATTGCAAACCAAACCTATTTAATTAATCAATTAAACTCTTTAATTAATTAATTAAATCATATTTAATTAGGTGATAACTTGTGTATGTGTGTGACTTACTAGGCTCATCACTAATTGGCAATGAGATATGATATCAACTCTTAATATCATCAGAACTCTTTCTTACCATAAATGATTTCTCTAAATCATTTTATGCACCTCATAGACCATGGTTAACACCTAGCGTAGCATGCCATGGCTACCCAATTAGTAATAAGGTTTACTTTCAATGAACCTATAATCATATGTTACCATGCACTAGAATCTCTCTGTTACAAAATCCCAACTCAAGCTGGAGTCATGGTTTATGTCAAACTCCATTTGCTATGAATATTATGTTCTCTTTTAATTCCAGTTCTTGAATAAAAGATTTTCTCATCAGAAACTCTTTTCTGAATAAATTTATCTGTCATGGCAAAGAACTTGAAACATAAAAAACAATTAAATGAACATAGGATTTTATCTCTATTTACTTAGAGGAACAGATTCCATCTTGATCAACACCTATCTCTATATATAACTAGTAGGAGCCAACACATGCCCATATACCCATACACAGTACAAGTATGAAAGTAGTATCAAAATCAAACTATCTATATACAAGATAACTGTGCTATCTCAGGTCTAAAGATTATATGCACTGATATGATTTATGACAATGTATTGACAAGAGTAAACTCCATGTGCTTGTCATAAGTGTCACTGGTTCGGCCTACTTATTATTTATAAGTGCCTATCATGTTTGTCATATGGCATGAGACTCACCATTCCATCTCATTTATATCTCATATAAATAACTTGGGAACAAACATGAATACAATCTTTCTGGATAAGTTATGTCCTTATTATGAAGTATCCTCGATTGTGAACCTATTTATGATACTTTGTACTAGAAATAATGTCACTCATATTCTTAATAACTTAAGAATATAATTTCTAACAAAATATCAATGGACCTTTTCTATTACACATAAATATATTATGTAAACGGAAAAGTGGAAATGCCTTTTATTAATAAAAACATGTACAAGATACATACTAAATGATATGCTCTAGAGCATACTACTAACAATCTCCCACTAGCACTAGAGCCATTCATTACAATATCTTAGACCCATCTTCTTAAGATGTCGGTCTAGTTGAGTCTGTGACATAAGCTTAGTGAATGGATCAGCTGGATTTTCAGCTAATGCTATTTTCTGTATGGTTACATCGCCTCGCCCAACTATTTCTCTGATAATATGGTAGTGCCTTTCTATGTGTTTGGATTTTTTATGAGACCTGGGTTCCTTAGCCTGTATGACTGCTCCATTGTTGTCACAGTGTAGTGGAACTGCTGACTCAATGGAAGGAACTAATGCAAGTTCTTTCACGAACTTCTTTATCCAAACAGCTTCCTTTGCAGCATCTGATGTAGCAATATACTCAGCCTCTGTAGTAGAATCTGCAGTCGTGCTCTATTTGGAACTCTTCCAACTGACTGCACCTCCATTATAAATGAACACATATCCAGAGGTAGACTTTCTATCGTGGATATCTGATTGGAAATCAAAATCAGTATAACCATCCAATTGTAAGTCTCCACCTCCATAGATCAAGAATAAATCCTAAGTTCTTCTCAAGTACCTAAGGATATTCTTGACAGCTATCCAGTGTTCCAAACCTGGATTGGATTGATACCTGCTAGTCAAACTAACAGCATATGCGATATTCGGCCTAGTACACAATACTGCATACATTAAACTTCCAATAGCTGAAGCATATGGAATTCTGGCCATTTTATCTCTTTCTTCAGGTGTCTTTGGAGACATCTCTTTAGAAAGGTGGATACCATGTCTCACTGGTAACAATCCTCTCTTGGAATCAAGCATGTTAAACCTCTTTAACACCTTTTCCAAGTATAGACTTTGGGATAAACCAATTATTCTTTTTGCTCTATCTCTATGGATGCGAATCCCAAGAATATATGTTGCCTCCCCTAAGTCTTTCATGGAGAATGTTTTTGACAACCATACCTTTACAATTGTCAACATACCTGTGTCATTACCCATTAATAGTATGTCATCCACATATAAGATAAGGAAAGTGATAGCACTGTCACTAACCTTCTTATATACACATGGCTCATCCTCATTTTTGATAAAACCAAATGATTTAATGGCTTCATCAAAACGGATGTTCCAACTCCTCGAAGCTTGCTTCAACCCATAAATGGATCGCTTTAGCTTACATACCTTAGAACCATCTTGGGATTCAAAACCCCTAGGTTGTTCCATGAAAATGTTTTCTTCAATGTATCCATTGCGAAAAGCTATTTTGACATCCATCTGCCAAATCTCATAATCATAATATGCAGCTATTGCTAATAGAATCCCAATTGATTTAAGCATGGCAACAGGCGAGAAAGTCTCCTCATAGTCGATTCCTTGCCTTTAGCAAAACCCTTTCGCTACTAGCCTTACCTTATAGGTCTCTACCTTTCCATCAAAACCAATTTTCTTCTTGAAAACCCATTTGTTTCCTATAAGTACAATACCTTCAGGTGGGTCAACAAGATCCCAAACTTGATTCTTATACATGGAATCAATTTCAGATTTCATAGCATCAATCCATTTTGAAGATTCTATATCTGATATAGCTTCTTCATAGGTAAGTGGATCATCTCCATGATCTACTTCTTCATGAGTAGACAACTCTTGTTCTTCTTCATGAAGGAAACCATATCTCACTGATGGGTGAGATACCCTAGTTGTTCTACGAGGAATAGCTATAGATGTTTCATCAATGGGTGTAGGTTGACTAGATGGATCTATATCCATCTGATCTATTGGTTGATAAGAATTCTCCAATTCCAACTTTATTTGTCTTCCTTTGCCTCCTTCTTGAACAAACCGTTGTTCAAGAAATATGGTATCTCTACTCACCGCAACCTTTTGTGATGTAGGCAAATAAAATAATATCCAAAACTATCTTTTGGATATCCAATAAATCGACCCTTTTCTGATTTGGTTTCTAATTTATCAGTGTTCAGCTTTTTGATATAAGCTAGATAACCCTAAATCTTAACATGCTTAAGACTTGATTTTCTTCCATGCCATATCTCATAAGGTGTGGAAGAAACTGATTTTGATGGAATCTTATTCAGAATATACAAAGCTGATTCTAATGCAAATCCCCAAAAGGAGATTGGCATATCAGTATAGCTCATCATACTACGTACCATATCCAATAGGGTACGATTTCTCCTTTTAGATACACCATTCAGCTGTGGCGTTCCTGGAGGAGTTAGCTGGGAAACAATGCCGTGCTCTCTCAAGTATTTATCAAATTTAGCACTCAAATATTCACCTCCACAATCTGATCGAAGAGCTTTAATACTCTTTTCTGTTTGATTTTCTACTTCAGATTTAAATTCTTTGAACTGTTCAAAGGATTCATGTTTGTATTTCATCAAATACAAATACCCAAACCTTGATTTATCATCAGTAAAGGTAATAAAGTAATGAAAACCGCCTCTAGCCATTCCCTTAAATGGACCACATACATCACTATGTATTAGCTCTAAAATATTTTCAGCCCTTAGCCCTTGTCTAACAAAGGGTGATCTAGTCATTTTGGCCTGAAGGCAAGATTCACAAGTTGGACTAAGCTCAGAGCCCAATGAGGATAAAATCCCCATTTTCTTAATTTTGTAATCCTATCTTCTGCAACATGACATAACCTTAAGTGCTAAATATATTTTGAACTTGAGTTGATTTTCACAATGGCATTGCATTATTTTATATTGCTATACTCTGGGCAGTTCCTATTCCAGTGCCCATCCTTCTAGCAGTGGAAACACTTTCCTTTCCCTTCTTCAGCTTTAATCTTCCTTTTCTGTTTAGCTATTTTCTTGGAAGGACCAGGAATCTGAGATTTCTTTTTCTTATTGCCCTTCTTCTTGTTGGACTTTCCAGTAGAAGAAGATACAATCAAAGCTACCTCTTTTCCTTTATTGCCCAACATATTTTTTTTTTGGGCAATAACTAGCATGTTGAGTAAACCAGCTAAGGTGCATTCCTGTTTAGTTATATGGAAATTTGTCACAAAATTCCCAAAAAACTCAGGAAGGGACTGAAGGATCAAATCCGTCTGTAGTTGGAAATCCATGTTGAAATCAAGATGTTCCAACTGCTCAATCAGTCGAATCATGTTATGGTCATAATCCCCAACATTTTGTCCCTCAGACATCCTCATGCGAAATAACTGTCTAGATATCTCATACCTAGCATTCCTGCTGTGCTCACCATACAACTCTTGTAGGTGAAGGAGGATCTCACTTGCACTCTGCATGTTTTCATGCTGCTTCTATAACTCATTACTCATGGAAGCAAGCATGTAACACTTAGCTCTCATATCATGCTCCTTCCACTTGTCCAAAGTTTCATGTTCCTCTTGAGTGGCCTCTGGAGGTAAGGGATGTTAGTAGTATACCCTAGAGCATATCATTTAGTATGTATCTTGTACATATTTTTATTAATAAAAGGCATTTCCACTTTTCCGTTTACATAATATATTTATGTGTAATAGAAAAGGTCCATTGATATTTTGTTAGAAATATTATTCTTAAGTTGTTAAGAATATGAGTGACAATATTTCTAGCACGAAGCATCATAAATAGGTTCACAATCGAGGATACTTCATAATAAGGACATGACTTATCCAGAAAGATTGTATTCATGTTTGTTCCCAAGTTATTTATATGAGATATAAATAAGATGGAATGGTGAGTCTCATGCCATATAACAAACATGATAGGCACTTATAAATGATAAGTAGGCCGAACCAGTGACACTTATGGCAAGCACATGGAGTTTACTCTTGTCAATGTTTTGTCATAAATCATATCAGTGCATATAATCTTTAGACCTGAGATAGCAAAGTTATCTTGTATATAGGTAGTTTGAGTTTGATACTGCTTTCATACTTGTACTGTGTATGGGTATATGGGCATGTGTTGGCTCCTACTAGTTATATATGGAGGTAGGTGTTGATCAAGATGGAATCTGTTCCTTTAAGTAAATAGAGATAAAATCCTACGTTCATTTAATTGTTCTTGATGTTTCAAGTTCCTGGCCAGGACAGATAGATTTATTCAAAAAAGAGTTTCTGATGAGAAAATCTTTTTAATCAAGAACTGGAATTAAAAGAGAACATAATATTCATAGCAAATGGAGTTTGACATAAACCATGACTCCAGCTTGAGTTGGGATTTTGTAACAGAGAGATTCTAGTGCATGGTAACATATGATTATAGGTTCATTTAAGGTAAACATTATTACTAATTGGGTGGCCATGGCATGCTATGCTAGGTGTTAACCATGGTCTATGAGGTTCATAAAATGATTTAGAGAAATCATTTATGGTAAGAAAGAGTTCTGATGATATTAAGAGTTGATATCATGTCTCATTGCCAATTAGTGATGAGCCTAGTAAGTCACACACATACACAAGTTATCACCTAATTAAATATGATTTAATTAATTAATTAAAGAGTTTAATTGATTAATTAAATAGGTTTGGTTTGCAATTAGTTTGCAAAGTCCCTAGCATGACTTGAAACCAAATCTAGATTATTGGAAGTATAATATAAGTTAAATTTATATTTAAAGTGTTTAAATATAAATTTAATTAATGAGAAATTAATTAATAGAGATTAATTAACTAATTTATATTTGATATAAATTAATTAGAAGAAGAAAAATAATTATTTTGGGTTGAGAACTCAAAATTAAGACACAGGGGCATTTTGGTCATTTTGCAATGTGACACGTGGCACCATGAGATGGTGACACATGGCATAACACATAAGCTTGCCAAATGTTTTTTTTTAATCATGTAAGATGATTAAAATCAAGATTACATATAGGTTTGACACTTGGCACAATGTGATTGGGTCACTTAAACCTAGAGCTAATCAAAGGGTGACATGTGGCAAGGGTTTAATGTGTGAACCTAGCTATTTAAGTGTTGTTATGAGAAAATAAAATACAACTAACAGCCACACTCCTTGGTCACGCCATTTTGCAGCCCTCCCTCTATTCTTCTTCATCTCTCATCAATTCAAAGAGATTAGCCATCAATCTCTTGAATGAAGAACACTAGAAATTGTTTCTAGTGTCCTGTTTACATCTCTAATCTCTTAAAAGGCAGAACTTGAATTTCTAATTAATAGAAAAAGCTTTAGAAGCTGTTCAAGGGCTGCCATAGGTGTTCTTGGTGTGGACAAGCTAGAGGGACAACATCTGGTGTCCTGAAGATGAATCTCAAAGGCGCAGACACGCTGCAGTGCATCAAGAGGTTAGTGTAATCGTTCTTGATTTAATCTAGGGTTCTAAAATTAATCTGATTAATTTTAAAATCTTAAATGGTAAATACAGATCCAAAAACATATTAAAAGAGTTTTAATATGTTGTTTATCATTGAAATCAAATAGAAAAAAAAATAAATCTTGCATGATGCATGCGACCCTAGGTGAAAATTTTTGAATTCAATGGTATAAACTTGTGTTTTTCACGCTTCTGTTCCTTCAAGGGATCAGGAACATTTGAATCTAGAACATATTCTATATGTTCAAGGTTCAGGATAAGTTTAAATTTCTTAGTCAATCAGAGAGATTAGGTCCTGTCAACCTATTGCGATCAAGTATGCTTGCAAGGATATTGGATGGTGGTGGTTGTTTTGTGCTCATTATTATCAGAAAATTAACTATAGAAAATAATCAGATTAATTAGTAAATGTATCATGTAATTAACCAAAATGATTATGGTCTTTTAATTAAATTGGTCCTCCCACTAACTTAGCGAATCCTACACTTCCAAAGTAAAAAACGAAAATCCTAGTTGGATGGATTTCTAGTGGGTGATTGAATTTTTATACTTCTATTGATCATCCTCAGGTATATCCATTATTGGAATTACAATAAACTATAAGTGAGTAACTCTTTGCCCATCACATCTCATGTGAGGTTCAATCCTTTACATAGCCCCTAATGCTCAAAATCTCAGGTACATCCATTATTGACTTTATCTTGCATTAGTTAAGTTGATCCCATTGAGCTAGTAATTATGCAAATAATTTTAATGTCCTCAGGTACATCTAATATTGGCCACAAAACCATTTATATATTTACAACATCTCATGCTTAATAATTATTCTTAAGAAAATCTCTTAAATTAATTACATCTTATGCAACTATTTAAAATTTCTTAAAATAATTGCCCCAATGGAGGGCCCATGTTATAATTACTTTAATTATAGAGTTTCCAACTTAATCATTTGTTTGGAAGATTTTATGGTCATCCTAATTACTATTAAGGTCTCACTTTGCACATTATCTATTTAGCATGCATATATCATATAATTGCATACATTCCCATACATCTCATGCATTTATGGATAAGCAGTAAATATGGTATGTTCATGGACTTTCTAAGGGATTCAATTCTGAGCCACTAAGAATTGAATCAGGGCATTCCTAGGTGCATTTCATTCCTTCATTTTACAAGAGTTGCTAAAGGAGTACATAATCAACACTTGATCTTGAATTCCTCCCATTGGTCCCACCAATGCTCTTGACCTCCTTGATCTTCTTGCAATCCAATATTACAAAGTAATTCTTGGCATACCAAGGCGAATTTACAAGAATTAAATAAATGAAATTACAGCCCAAAAATTATTACAACCTTAATAATACATGCCCAAAATAAATTAAAATAAATAAATTAATTTACAATCCCAAAGATACATAAAAGAAATAATCCAATCGCATTGGTCTTTTATAGTCCATGATCATCTATCATGCATATCACTATTTAACAATTAAATAAAACATACATACTTAAATTAAATTGAATATCTCATATTCAACTTAAAAATCTGGATTTGAATGTGATTCAAATAAATTTAAAAATTTAGATTTGAATCTCATTCAAACAAATTTAAAAATTCAGATTTGAATCACATTCAAACAACCTTAAAAATTCAGATTTAAATTACATTCAAACAATTTTTAAAAATCAGATTTGAATCACATTCAAATAATTTTTAAAAATTCAGATCTGAATATTATTCAAACAACTTTAAAAAATTAGATTTAAATATCATTCAAACAACTTTAAAAATTCAGATTTGAATCACATTCAAACAACTTTTAAAATTCAAAACTGAATCACATTCAAATAATTTTTAAAATTCTGATTTGAATCAAAATTTAACTGTGTGATTAAAATTCTAATTAAACAATTTAATTAGACATAGGATGAACTTTTACATCATACAACAATTGCAAATTAAAAAGTCAAACCTTGAGCCACCCATGGAAGCCAAAATTGGCGCACCAAAGATGGTGTTATTCAAGCATGCCACCACACATCCAATGCAACCAGCAATGGATAATTCATCTCATGATCAAAACACACAGTTAAATCATATAATCAACAATCTAAATGGCAAATATAGTGGCTCTAATACCAATTGAAGGAATAGAAGCGTGAAAAAATCAAGTTTATACTATTGAATTCAAAAATTTTCACCTAAGGTCACATGCATCATGCAAGATTTATTTTTATCTATTTGATTTCAATGATAAACAACATATTAAAACTCTTTTAATATGTTTTTGGATCTGTATTTGCCATTTAAGATTTTAAAAATTAATCAGATTAATTTTAGAACCCTAGATGAGATCAAGAATAAATACACTAACCTCTTGATGCACTGCAGTGTATTTATGCCTTTCGGATGCGTCTTCAGGACACCAGATGTTGTCCCTCTAGCATGTCCACACCATGTTCACCTATGGCAGCCCTTGAATAGCTTTTAAAGCTTTTTCTATTAATTAGAAAATCAAATTTTTCCTTTTAAGAGATTAAAGATGTAAACAGGACACTAGAAACAATTTCTAGTATTTTTAATTCAAGAGATTATTTGCTAATCTCTTGGAATAGATGAAAGATGAAGAGAAAGAGAAGGGAGTGTAACATCATCCCGGTAGCAATTCCGAACAGTCTACTGTTCCGGTGACCGGTGTCGGTCCCGACAGCTAGAACGTCCGGAAAAATATTCAAATCAAAGTGAGGGACCAAAATTAACTCAAATATTAATGAGAAAAATTTAGTAAAAATTTTAGAAATAAAATACAGTTAAGTCAAAAGAACCGGTGCCCGAGCGATGGGTAACCAGAGGTAAGTTGCGGTTCTCGCAACGAGGAGCCCTAGACCCGGGGGAAAAATTATAAAATAATTTTTGGGACTCCAAAGAAGGGTCATTGAGGTTCCTATGGCATTAGAATGCCAAGAAAATATTTAGAAAAAATTTTTAATCTGTACAGACAATTTTGACCCGTTAAGCCAAACGGAGGGCATTTTGGTCATTTCGCCTTCAGAGGTGATTTTTGGCCAACTTTTCCAGTTAAGTAACTAATTAATATGACATAAAATATGAAGAAATAATGCTAAAAATTAAATTGAAATGTGGTAGAAAAGAAAAGAAAAATGAAGGAAATTAGGGATAATGACATCACATGATGTCATTTACATACCCTCCACCAATCACCATTCAATAAGTCTTTTTTTAAATAATTAAAAGAGACAAATGGACTCAAAATTCTGCTGTTTCCTTCTTCTTCTTCAGCCAAAACGTGAATCTCTCCCTCTTCTCCCTCCATTGATTTTCAAACAAAAGCTTCATTTCTCATGCTTCCTCACCATATTTCCTCAAGACCCCAACACTAAAATGAATCCTTGGACCTAGAGGAAGTGTTTGGCAGCTAAGAGAGTACAAGAAAATGAAGATTTAACTTGGAGAAATCTGCCCTACAAGAGGTTAAAGTGAGGTTAGTGCCTACTTATATATATACTTCTTTGATTCCATGTTAGAAGCTTGAAATAAGTGAGAAATTGTAAATTAAATGAATAAAAGTTAAGTGTATGCATCCCTTGGATTTTTGGCAGCCCTAAGGAAGGATGAGTTTGATTGTTTTAATGAATTTAGAATGGATAGAAATGATGTTTAAGGTATGAATATGCATGGATGTTGAACTAGTGTGCTAATTGAGGTTTATGGGCAAATTGAATTGGACATTAGGGTTTTGAGAAGTGAAAAATTGATTTGGCTTATGAAATTGTTAGAGCACATTTTAATGGTCAATTAGTGACCATTTTAGGTAAGTTGACCATATTATGGACTGAAAAATAGGATTGCAAAGTGAAGTTGTAGGCTGCCCTAGGACAGCAGTAGAGGGACTGAAAATTTAGTCCACTTGCACTGCCATAACTTTGGCTGTGTAGGTCCAATTGATGTTTGGCCAATTGGACATGAAACTAGGCTTATAATGGCACATTTTTACTGAAGAAACCATGCCCAAAAGACCAAAGCAAGAGGACCAAAACTTGGCCCCAATCCGGATACCCTGCAAACAGCCCCTGCAGAAATGACCAAATGAATAGTAACTGTTCATTTGGCCATAACTCACTGTAGAGTGGTCAAATTGACCTGAAATATTTACAGCAACAAGATAGGATATAGACAAACAACTTTCATGAAGAAACCTACCCCAAATTATGCCATTAACCCATTCAAATTATTGAACAAAGTTGAGTTATCAAACCTGCAACTCTGCAGATTTACATTTGAACAGTAATGTTTGGATGGCTATAACTCTCTCTAGAAAACTCGGATTTAGGCGATTCTTGAACCGATGGAAACCTAAGGCATGGTAGAACATTTCATATGAAGAAAGTTAGACCAAATTATGAACTTAACTTGGTCAAATTACTGACCAAAGTTGGACCAAAATCTGCCAAAACCCAAAATTTCAGCGAGAACGATGCAGTAACAAGAAACTTATTTTGGCCATAACTTGAGCTACAAAACTCCAAATGGAGTGATTCAAAAAAAGAAATTCAACTAGACAAAATAACGAACAACTTTCATGTTTACCATTTCTTCAAATTCCCACTGTAACAGTGTTTAATGGAATAGTAAAGTTAAGCTTCAAAAACCGAAAATTTTGTTTCCCTTGGTTTAAGACTAGAAATGGTAATGGTAATCACTTCCAACAAGTTTTAAATACAAAATGTGGTATGTTTGGGGTGTTAAAACCAATACACCTATTTTCTATCCAAAAGTCAACATTTTTGTTGACCAATGAGGTGAATAGTGACACCAAACCAAAAATTGGCAATTTTGCCAAAATGACCTAAGCTTTGAGAAAGTGACTAAAACCAACAAGTTTTGAATACAAAATGTGGTATGTTGGGAGTACTAAAACCAATGTACCTATTGTTTATGCAAAAGTCAACATTTTAGTTAACTAATGAAATGAATAGTGACATGAAAACTTGAAATTCAAAAATTGTGAAACTTAAAAGTGCAAAATGCCCTAGTAGGCCTAATGTGATTGGTTTGGATAGATTGGCATGCCAATAGGGTATTGTTTTAGCAGTACTGCGAAAGGCTTTATGCCTGTATTCATGGCTTTTATGCCCGTATTCATGGCTTTTATGCCAATTATGTGATATCATGGCTTTTTAGCCATCTTGATCACGTGGTTGACGTTCTGCGTCCCATGGTATGACGGCCCGAGGCACCGCGGTGTCCAGTGCCAACGACCCGTTATCCAGTCCAGTCGTCCAGTATAGGTTACTTGGGCATGGAAAAGTATAACTGTAATTGAACTGATTGTTAAAGAAAATACGAAAATTAAATATCAGGAATGATTACGATAGAATACAAAGAAACTCAAGATCATGAAGAAAATAATTAACAAAATGCATGAAGAAGTTAATATCATAAAACGTAATTAGCCCTCGACTAAACACTAAGTTGGTAATTATTCAGTTCTTATGAACACAATGGCTAAGAAATTATGATTTTATTTGCATATTATATTTTCTTGTATTATTGGCACCACTAAGCTTTATGCTTAGCGCGTCGCTCTTGCAACGCGTAGGTACTGAAGATTTGGACAGAGGGCCCAGTAGACCACGGATTCGGTAAGGCAGTTCACAGTTCTGCATAGTGTCCGTGTCACCTCACAGGCTACAGTGCATTGGTAGGACACTAGGTTTCATTTTGGTATTTTGTAACAAATGTTTATTTTCTCATATGTAATTGAACTTATGTAACATATTTTGATGTTCATGTAAATAATGAAAATTGTATTTGTGAATGGAAGAGTGAATGCCTATTTATGACTTGTACATGATTAACAAATGAGATGAATGATTGAGAAATGAATGGTTGAAAAATATTGAGATCTTGATAATTGGAGTTGGGATTGATTGAATATGATAATTGGAAGTGTTTTTCACAGGTTCCGAAGAACTGTTTTCTCCATTTTTAGCCGGTACTCTGCCGGATTTTCTATAAAATTTTCGGAACCTCAAATAAATAATAATTTCGATAAATGGCTTAAATGAATTATATTTCACAAATTGTATTCAAAACCATGATAAAAATGAATTAAGATAAAATAGAGTGTTCCGGCACACTGAGTGGCATAACTTGCTCGGCTACACTGCAGTCGGGTAAGGGGTGACACATTTAGTGGTATCAGAGCGCGGTTTAGGCGTTTCTAGACCTAGATAGATTGCATATCATGCATTGCATTCATAAGAGTCGAGGTGACACTATTGCAGATCTGTATTTCCTGTTTATTTTAGGTTAAGGTATGGAATAAGAGAGTGAAGAGACAATGAGATAGCGAATGGAGATGAGAAAGAGACTGTATTTAAGATGAAAAAGGATGAGTACATAACTGTTTGAGGATAGGATTGAGACTAAGGAGAAAGTGAAGTAGGATAACACGGAAAGGTGAAGAAATAAAGAGGTAGTAGCTCCTTGGCTATTTACATTGGATAAATTTCGAGGACGAAATTTAAATAAGAGGGGAAGAGTTGTAACATCCTCCCGGTAGCAATTCCGCACAGTCTACTGTTCCGGTGACCGGTGTCGGTCCGGACAGCTAGAACGTCCGGAAAAATATTCAAATCAAAGTGAGGGACCATAATTAACTCAAATATTAATGAGAAAAATTTAGTAAAAATTTTAGAAATAAAATACAGTTAAGTCAAAAGAACCGGTGCCCAAGCGATGGGTAACCAGAGGTAAGTTGCGGTTCTCGCAACGAGGAACCCTAGACCCAGGGGAAAAATTATAAAATAATTTTTGGGACTCCAGAGAAGGGTCATTGAGGTTCCTATGGCATTAGAATGCCAAGAAAATATTTAGAAAAATTTTTCAATTGGTACAGACAATTTTGACTCGTTAAGCCAAACGGAGGGCATTTTGGTCATTTCGCCTTCAGAGGTGATTTTTGACCGACTTGTCCAGTTAAGTAAATAATTAATATGCATAAAATATGAAGAAATATTGCTAAAAATTAAATTGAAATGTGGTAGAAAAAAAAAGAAAAGAAAAATGAAGGAAATTAGGGATAATGACATCACATGATGTCATTTACATACCCTCCACCAATCACCATTCAATAAGTCTTTTTTTAAATAATTAAAAGAGACAAATGGACTCAAAATTCTGCTGTTTCCTTCTTCTTCTTCAGCCAAAACGTGAATCTCTCCCTCTTCTCCCTCCATTGATTTTCAAACAAAAGCTTCATTTCTCATGCTTCCTCACCATATTTCCTCAAGACCCCAACACTAAAATGAATCCTTGGACCTAGAGGAAGTGTTTGGCAGCCAAGAGAGTACAAGAAAATGAAGATTTAACTTGGAGAAATCTGCCCTACAAGAGGTTAAAGTGAGGTTAGTGCCTACTTATATATATACTTCTTTGATTCCATGTTAGAAGCTTGAAATAAGTGAGAAATTGTAAATTAAATGAATAAAAGTTAAGTGTATGCATCCCTTGGATTTTTGGCAGCCCTAAGGAAGGATGAGTTTGATTGTTTTAATGAATTTAGAGTGGATAGAAATGATGTTTAAGGTATGAATATGCATGGATGTTGAACTAGTGTGCTAATTGAGGTTTATGGGCAAATTGAATTGGACATTAGGGTTTTGAGAAGTGAAAAATTGATTTGGCTTTTGAAATTGTTAGAGCACATTTTAATGGTCAATTAGTGACCATTTTAGGTAAGTTGACCATATTATGGACTGAAAAATAGGATTGCAAAGTGAAGTTGTAGGCTGCCCTGGGACAGCAGTAGAGGGACTGAAAATTCAGTCCACTTACACTGCCATAACTTTGGCTGTGTAGGTCCAATTGATGTTTGGCCAATTGGACATGAAACTAGGCTTATAATGGCACATTTTTGCTGAAGAAACCATGCCCAAAAGACCAAAGCAAGAGGGCCAAAACTTGGCCCCAATCCGGATACCCTGCAAACAGCCCCTGCAGAAATGACCAACTGTTCATTTGGCCATAACTCACTGTAGAGTGGTCAAATTGACCTGAAATATTTACAGCAATAAGATAGGATATAGACAAACAACTTTCATGAAGAAACCTACCCCAAATTATGCCATTAACCCATTCAAATTATTGAACAAAGTTGAGTTATCAAACCTGCAACTCTGCAGATTTACATTTGAACAGTAATGTTTGGATGGCTATAACTCTCTCTAGAAAACTCGGATTTAGGCGATTCTTGAACCGATGGAAACCTAAGGCATGGTAGAACATTTTATATGAAGAAAGTTAGACCAAATTATGAACTTAACTTAGTCAAATTACTGACCAAAGTTGGACCAAAATCTGCCAAAACCCAAAATTTCAGCAGGAACAGTACCCATAAACAGTAAACTTATTTTGGCCATAACTTGAGCTACAAAAGTCCAAATGGAGTGATTCAAAAAAAGAAATTCAACTAGAAAAAATAAGGAACAACTTTCATGTTTACCATTTCTTCAAATTCCCACTGTAACAGTGCTTAATGGAATAGTAAAGTTAAGCTTCAAAAACCGAAAATTTTGTTTCCCTTGGTTGAAGACTAGAAATGGTAATGGTAATCACTTCCAACAAGTTTTAAATACAAAATGTGGTATGTTTGGGGTGTTAAAACCAATACACCTATTTTCTATCCAAAAGTCAACATTTTTGTTGACCAATGAGGTGAATAGTGACACCAAAACCAAAAATTGGCAATTTTGCCAAAATGACCTAAGCTTTGAGAAAGTGACTAAAACCAACAAATTTTGAATACAAAATGTGGTATGTTGGGAGTACTAAAACCAATGTACCTATTGTTTATGCAAAAGTCAACATTTTAGTTGACTAATGAAATGAATAGTGACATGAAAACTTGAAATTCAAAAATTGTGAAACTTAAAAGTGCAAAATGCCCTAGTAGGCCTAATGTGATTGGTTTGGATAGATTGGCATGCCAATAAGGTATTGTTTTAGCAGTACTGCGAAAGGCTTTATGCCTGTATTCATGGCTTTATGCCCGTATTCATGGATTTTATGCCCGTATTCATGGCTTTTATGCCAATTATGTGATATCATGGCTTTTTAGCCATACTAACTGCATACATGGTTGACGTTCTGTGTCCCATGGTATGACGGCCTGAGGCACCACGGTGTCCAGTGCCAACGACCCGTTATCGATCCGATCGTCGAGATAGGTTATTTGGGCATGGAAAAGTATAAGCGTAATTGAACGATTGTTAAAGAAAATACAAAAATTAAATATCAGGAATGATTACGATAGAATACAAAGAAACTCAAGATCATGAAGAAAATAATTAACAAAATGCATGAAGAAGTTAATATCATAAAACATAATTAGCCCTCGACTAAACATTAAGTTGGTAATTATTCAGTTCTTATGAACACAATGGCTAAGAAATTATGATTTTATTTGCATATTATATTTTCTTGTATTATTGGCACCACTAAGCTTTATGCTTAGCGCGTCGCTCTTGCAACGCGTAGGCGAAAGATTTGGACAGAGGGCCCGATAAACCACTTGATTCGTAAGGCGGTTCCACGATTCGCATAGTGTCCGTGTCACCTCACAAACTCTGATGCATTGGTAGGACACTAGGTTTCATTTTGGTATTTTGTAACAAATGTTTATTTTCTCATATGTAATTGAACTTATGTAACATATTTTGATGTTCATGTAAATAATGAAAATTGTATTTGTGAATGGAAGAGTGAATGCCTATTTATGACTTGTACATGATTAACAAATGAGATGAATGATTGAGAAACGAATGGTTGAAAAATATTGAGATCTTGATAATTGGAGTTGGGATTGATTGAATATGATAATTGGAAGTGTTTTTCACGAGTTCAAGAAGCTGTTTTCTCCATTTTTAGCCGGTACTCTGCCGGATTTTCTTTAAAATTTTCGGAACCTCAAATAAATAATAATTTCGATAAATGGCTTAAATGAATTATATTTCACAAATTGTATTCAAAACCATGATAAAAATGAATTAAGATAAAATAGAGTGCTCCGGCACACTGAGTGGCATAACTTGCTCGGCTACACTGTAGTCGGGTAAGGGGTGACACATTTAGTGGTATCAGAGCGCGGTTTAGGCATTTCTGGACCTAGATAGATTGCATATCATGCATTGCATTCATAAGAGTCGAGGTGACACTATTGCAGATCTGTATTTCCTGTTTATTTTAGGTTAAGGCATGGAATAAGAGAGTGAAGAGACAATGAGATAGCGAATGGAGATGAGAAAGAGACTGTATTTAAGATGAAAAAGGATGAGTACATAACTGTTTGAGGATAGGATTGAGACTAAGGAGAAAGTGAAGTAGGATAACACGGAAAGGTGAAGAAATAAAGAGGTAGTAGCTCCTTCGCTATTTACATTGGATAAATTTCGAGGACAAAATTTAAATAAGAGGGGAAGAGTTGTAACATCCTCCCAGAGCAATTCACATGATCTCTGTTAGGTGATCGGTGTCGGTCCGGACAGCTAGAACGTCCGGAAAAATATTCAAATCAAAGTGAGGGACCATAATTAACTCAAATATTAATGAGAAAAATTTAGTAAAAATTTTAGAAATAAAATACAGTTAAGTCAAAAGAACCGGTGCCCAAGCGATAGGTAACCAGAGGTAAGTTGCGGTTCTCACAACGAGGAGCCCTAGACCCGGGGGAAAAATTATAAAATAATTTTTGGAACTCCAGAGAAGGGTCATTGAGGTTCCTATGGCATTAGAATGCCAAGAAAATATTTAGAAAAATTTTTCAATTGGTACAGACAATTTTGACCCGTTAAGCCAAACGGAGGGCATTTTGGTCATTTCGCCTTCAGAGGTGATTTTTGGCCGACTTGTCCAGTTAAGTAAATAATTAATATGACATAAAATATGAAGAAATATTGCTAAAAATTAAATTGAAATGTGGTAGAAAAGAAAAGAAAAGAAAAATGAAGGAAATTAGGGATAATGACATCACATGATGTCATTTACATACCCTCCACCAATTACCATTCAATAAGTCTTTTTTTAAATAATTAAAAGAGACAAATGGACTCAAAATTCTACTGTTTCCTTCTTCTTCTTCAGCCAAAACGTGAATCTCCCTCTTCTCCCTCCATTGATTTTCAAACAAAAGCTTCATTTCTCATGCTTCCTCACCATATTTCCTCAAGACCCCAACACTAAAATGAATCCTTGGACCTAGAGAAAGTGTTTGGCAGCCAAGAGAGTACAAGAAAATGAAGATTTAACTTGGAGAAATCTGCCCTACAAGAGGTTAAAGTGAGGTTAGTGCCTACTTATATATATACTTCTTTGATTCCATGTTAGAAGCTTGAAATAAGTGAGAAATTGTAAATTAAATGAATAAAAGTTAAGTGTATGCATCCCTTGGATTTTTGGCAGCCCTAAGGAAGGATGAGTTTGATTGTTTTAATGAATTTAGAGTGGATAGAAATGATGTTTAAGGTATGAATATGCATGGATGTTGAACTAGTGTGCTAATTGAGGTTTATGGGCAAATTGAATTGGACATTAGGGTTTTGAGAAGTGAAAAATTGATTTGGCTTATGAAATTGTTAGAGCACATTTTAATGGTCAATTAGTGACCATTTTAGGTATGTTGACCATATTATGGACTGAAAAATAGGATTGCAAAGTGAAGTTGTAGGTCACTGGGACAGCGGAGGGACTAAAAATTCAGTCCACTTGCACTGCCATAACTTTGGCTGTGTAGGTCCAATTGATGTTTGGCCAATTGGACATGAAACTAGGCTTATAATGGCACATTTTTACTGAAGAAACCATGCCCAAAAGACCAAAGCAAGAGGGCCAAAACTTGGCCCCAATCCGGATACCCTGCAACAAAGCCCTGCGAAATGACCAAATGAACAGTAACTGTTCATTTGGCCATAACTCACTGTAGAGTGGTCAAATTGACCTGAAATATTTACAGCAACAAGATAGGATATAGACAAACAACTTTCATGAAGAAACCTACCCCAAATTATGCCATTAACCCATTCAAATTATTGAATAAAGTTGAGTTATCAAACCTGCAACTCTGCAGATTTACATTTGAACAGTAATGTTTGGATGGCTATAACTCTCTCTAGAAAACTCGGATTTAGGAGATTCTTGAACCGATGGAAACCTAAGGCATGGTAGAACATTTCATATGAAGAAAGTTAGACCAAATTATGAACTTAACTTGGTCAAATTACTGACCAAAGTTGGACCAAAATCTGCCAAAACCCAAAATTTCAGCAGGAACAGTACCCATAAACAGTAAACTTATTTTGGCCATAACTTGAGCTAAAAAACTCCAAATGGAGTGATTCAAAAAAAGAAATTCAACTAGACAAAATAAGGAACAACTTTCATGTTTACCATTTCTTCAAATTCCCACTGTAACAGTGCTTAATGGAATAGTAAAGTTAAGCTTCAAAAACCGAAAATTTTGTTTCCCTTGGTTTAAGACTAGAAATGGTAATGGTAATCACTTCCAACAAGTTTTAAATACAAAATGTGGTATGTTTGGGGTGTTAAAACCAATACACCTATTTTCTATCCAAAAGTTAACATTTTTGTTGACCAATGAGGTGAATAGTGACACCAAAACCAAAAATTAGCAATTTTGCCAAAATGACCTAAGCTTTGAGAAAGTGACTAAAACCAACAAGTTTTTAATACAAAATGTGGTATGTTGGGAGTACTAAAACCAATGTACCTATTGTTTATGCAAAAGTCAACATTTTAGTTGACTAATGAAATGAATAGTGGCATGAAAACTTGAAATTCAAAAATTGTGAAACTTGAAAGTGCAAAATGCCCTAGTAGGCCTAATGTGATTGGTTTGGATAGATTGGCATGCCAATAAGGTATTGTTTTAGCAGTACTGCGAAAGGCTTTATGCCTGTATTCATGGCTTTTATGCCCGTATTCATGGCTTTTATGCCAATTATGTGATATCATGGCTTTTTAGCCATCTTGTTGCATACATGGTTGACGTGCGTCCCATGGTATGACGGCCGAGGCACGCGGTGTCGGTGCCAACTTCCGTTATCCGATCCGATCGTCGAAGATAGGTTACTTGGGCATGGAAAAGTATAACTGTAATTGAACTGATTGTTAAAGAAAATACGAAAATTAAATATCAGGAATGATTACGATAGAATACAAAGAAACTCAAGATCATGAAGAAAATAATTAACAAAATGCATGAAGAAGTTAATATCATAAAACGTAATTAGCCCTCGACTAAACATTAAGTTGGTAATTATTCAGTTCTTATGAACACAATGGCTAAGAAATTATGATTTTATTTGCATATTATATTTTCTTGTATTATTGGCACCACTAAGCTTTATGCTTAGCGCGTCGCTCTTGCAACGCGTAGTGCCAAGATTTGGATAGAGGCCCAGTAGACCACTGATTGGTAAGCGTTCACGATTACGCATAGTGTCCGTGTCACCTCACAGGCTACAGTGCATTGGTAGGACACTAGGTTTCATTTTGGTATTTTGTAACAAATGTAACACCCCTAAGTTCGGTAGTGCGTTCTACTGCTCCGGTGACCAGTGTTGTCCGGACAGCTAGGATGCCTAGAACCGTACTTCAATATGAGTGAGGAGACATAAAATAATGAAATACAAGAAAAGAAAAACAAAGGAAAAATCATAGCAAAGAAATGTAACCGAGTAAGTGAGCCGGGAAACCTAGCGATGGGTGACCGCACCGGGAGGTCACGGCGTGGACCGTTGACTAACCTGACTGCGGGAACCTGGAAAATACTTTTTGGACATAAATAGAACCTTATTTAAGTATAAATATCATTATAAATATCAAAGAAAAATTATATAATTAGTACAAATTAAAGTGAGAAATCGAAAAAACAGACAAAATACGATTATTCTGAAAAATCGGAAAGCCACGAGCAGGGGCATTATGGTCATTTGACATCCCGAATTGTCTTTTGACCTAAATGTCCATTAAAAATAAATAGTATTACACTTAGAAAATGAAATGAAAAATTAATTTGATGGTACCTAAAATAAATAGTGGAAATAATGGGTTAAATGTGGATTAATTGAAAGTTAACTTATAATATGTTTTAATTTTAGTTAGTGGACCACTATAGGATTAATTTATCATTGAAATATGGCTGATATGGTCCACTCACCATCTGAAATTCCATCTTCCTCAAAATTCTCTCAAATGGCGAATTGAAGAAACCTTGAAACTCCATTGACGTTTTCTTTGAGCTTCATTTCCTCTCTCCATTTCAACTCCATTCTCTTAGGTTCTTTCATGAAAAATGGTCTACACACCACAAGGAAGATATTGATACTAATTTTGAGAAGTTTGGTGAAGGTTTAGCAAGTTACAAATAAAGGTAAGTTTGCATTTTTGAGAAATCCTTTGTTAAAGTTTTTATGCATGTTATGGGTATTGGTTTGGTGAAGGAAAATTTTGAGTTTGAAGGGTTATTGTTGTTGCCATTTTGGACAGCCATGGGTCACGTTTTTGATGAGGTATTTGTGTATATAATTGATGAGAAATAATGTTAATCATGGTGATTTAGTAACCTAGTGATTTAATGCATGTATATATGGTGAATGATGCACTTTGATGGGAATTGGCATATGGTACGGCAATGTGATGTTGATGAATGAATTGTGGCAGCTTGTGGACACTTGAATAATGGTGTATATTGAAGGAAGAGTGGGCAGAATATTGACCTAGAAGGATTGATGATATGTATGTCAATTTACATTGTAAAGTGTATGTAAAGTTTGTAATGTTTAGGTGTGTTTGTAATGGTACTTAGAAATTGTAATTGTGAATGATATTTGGTGTGTTGAGGGTGATTGGAATCTGCCCAAAATAATGCTAATGTTATGTAGAAAATGTTGTTGGTAATGTGCCAAAACAGTTTGGTAGGGTATGGAAGTAAACCTTGCAAAGGTAAGTGTGTGTTTGAAGTTGGGATGTGAATTGCATATTGAGGGCAGTGTATATTTTAGCTTATAACCTTGAATGTGTAACCTCAATTGGTATGAGACCAATTTGAGGTGAAACTAGGCACAAAATGTGCCAACTTTCATTGAGAAACCATGCCAAAATTCTGCTTGCAAGGTGACCTAAAAAAATGACCAATTCGGATTAGGTGCAATTAGGACCTGAAAAATGACCAATTGGGCAGCAGTGAGTGTTTAGGCCATAACTCACTCAAACCAGGTCCAATTGACCTGAAATTTTGACCAAGAATAGTTAAGACCCATACCTACAAGTCTTATGAAGACACCAAAGCCCAGAAATGACCATAAGCAAGTCAAACAACTTGCACAAGTTCGGGTCCAAAAACTGGCCGAACCAGAATTGACCAATTTGACCTAAAATTGACCTAAAATGGTACCACTTGACCAGCAATAGTGTAATGACCATAACTTGGTCTACTTAACTCGGATTGACCTGAAATTTTGCACCGCGTGCAATAAGACCTAGATCTACAAGTTTGTAGTTTCGACCGAGACCCGAAAACCGAGGAAACTAGATCGTCCGGTTAGGTCAAACCAGTGTTCCGGAATCCAGCAATTTGCATTAAAATGCACTAAGCTTGGAAATGACTTTGGTAAAAAATACCAAACCTAAAACCCTATCGAGTGTGACATATTAAAGACACTAAAACCTAATTTACCTAAAACACATCGAGGGTCTTTATATTAGGTGATTAAGCGAATAATTGAGTTCATTGAATTATTTAACAAACCCCATAGATAGAGATAGTTTAATTTGGTATCAAACACTTCAAATTGTGTTTCTCGATTAACAAGGACTCAAAGAAAAGGGAAAGAAATCTGAGTCAAGACCAGAGACAAATATCGAGGTTTGTGCACAACAAGCTGTTTATTTTTAATTATTTTCAATGGAAATAAATATTGATTATTTGTATATCATTATTTTAAATTGTGGAAATGTGTTTGAGGAATATTTATTGATTGAAAAATATTGTGAATAGTTTGAAACTGTGAAAAATGGTTTGAATGACATTGATGGATACTTATTGATTAAAAAGCATTAGAAATGGTTTGAAACCACATATAATGTATATTGATTGTATTCCTCTCTAGCTTGTCTAGTGGGATGAATTGAATTCCCTCTCTGGCTGAAGTGTTGAGGTGTGTGCCTGTTGAGGACGAATAGAATGAGTACTCATATTTTTGCTAGCTAGCCATGTTATTCCTCATTAGTCATCGACTTTTGGGATGAATTGAATACCTCATTAGCCATCGGCTTTTGGGATGAATTGAATTATGGATCATGAGTAAGGTGTGTGATTTATTGATGTGTATTGTGAGGTTGTGAAATGGATTTAAACTCTCATTGACATATACTGTCTTTTGAATTCAAACCTGATCTGACTTATGGAAAATTATTGTGATATTGAGAAATGGAGTTTAAATTCTTGTTGACAATTATTGTCTTGAATTTAATTATGATTTTAAGTATCCACTATTTACATGACTTATGAATTGTGATTTAAATTGGATTTGGTTAATGTTGTGCACCATCGAGACATTGTCTCGTGATAGCTTTATTCTTTGTCGCAGTAGAGAGATAGACAGGCGTGAGACTAGGTGCATATACATCCAATGAGGATTACAGTATATTGAGTATACCGCTTTTGCTTTTGTAATGTATGACACTGTATGTACATATTGTATTTGGTTTTGAGCAGTTGTAAATTAAATTGTACTTGAAGTTGTAAATTAATTATGAGTGTTTTGGATTGTAAAAGTTGTATTATATTTCCTTATCTCAGACTTTGAAAAATTTCTATGGAATTGAGTTGATGAATTGTTGTGTTGAGAAATGTATTGAAGTTGAGATTTGGAAGATTATAGAAGTGCTTTTACAGGTTTTCTGAAGAACTGTTTTATCCAAAATACAGAGGGCACTCTGCCAAAAATTTTACAGAAATTCTAAATAAATCAAATGAGTTAGTTATTTCACTTCAGTTCACCAAAGTCTTTAACACCTGTAAATAGTGCTCACCACTGTAAAAGAAGTAAGAAAAGTTTTTTTTTAAAATCCCTTGTAGTGTATTTAATGGGTTATCAGTAGACGGAGTTGGTAATTCATTAGGTATACTACGGGATCATGTTATGCCTTACAGAGGGGTAGGGTGTGACATGTTTTAGTGGTATCAGAGCAAAGTTTTAAATTCCGTTTTCACCTGTTATTTGAATGTTCTTTTTGCATAGTACAACTGCTCAATATCATTGTTTGATACATACAGTACATTACAGTATAAATATGCACTAACGAGAGTGAATATTCTTGTGTTATTGTTCAGGAAAGCTAAGATCCTCGCATTGAATATGGAAGAGGGTGATCGTTCAGTCGATCAGTCTATTGAGGCTGAGGTGCAAGGGGATGCCCCAGCTGTACAAAATGTCAGTGGTTCAGCAGCACCAGCCCCTGCGATCTGCAGATTCCTGCTCGATTCGCTCGTGATGGCTGCAATATTCCAACAAATGGTCGTAATGCGCCTACTCAAGTCCCAATTCAAACACCCGTGGTACAACCACGATCTCCTACAAGCGATATGATAAATTGATGAAGTATGGGGCTCTGAGTTTAAAGGGACAGTAGATCCTATAGAAGCTGAACAGTGGTTAGAGAGGATGGATAGGGTGTTCAAGAAACTTCATTGTACAGAGGAGCTCAGACTTGAATACTCAGTATCCTTACTACAAGGGGATGCTTATGACTGGTGGAAAACCATTCCCCACGATGCAGTAGAACTGCAGTCTTGACACTGAATGACTTCCTCGAGAATTGAGGCAATACATCCCCGATGCTTATGTAGACCGAAGCTACAAGAATTCTTAAGTTTGAAAGCAGAGGCGGATCGGTGGTGAGTATGAAAGAGAATTTTCCCACCTTAGCCATTATGCAGTGAGTCTACTCTCTACCAGCAGGGAGAGATGCAAGAGGTTTGAAACTGGCTTGAAGCCCAGTATCAGAGTACAAGTGCTCGGCTTCAAACACACTAACTTCTCTGAACTTGTTTCTCAAGCCCTAGAGTTGGAAAGAGTTGAGTTTGAGATTGCTCCTGAGAAGAAGAGGTCGGAGAAGACAGAGAAAGAGGGAAAATCAAGAGATCGAGTTCCAGTGGTCATCTTGGAAAGAGGAAGAACTATGGGGACATGGCGAGGCGGCAAGAAATCTGGTAGGGAAGACATTCGGGACAGACCTCCCTATCTGGTCGTGAGTACCGAAGTTCCTATCCTCCCCGCCAATGTGAAACTTGTGGAAAGAATCATGGTGGAATCTGTTACAAGGCTATTGGAGCCTGTTATAACTGTGGAGGCACCGGACACTTTGCCAAGGACGCACCAAGATGTCGCAGAGTTGGACCACTTCCTACTCTGCAGAAGGGTCGATTCGAGCCACTGTCACGAAGCTCACAACCACCTAGCGAGGTAGAGGCGGGGTAGAGGTAACCAAAGCAGCCAAGGCACGATAAAGCGATCGAGAACAAGACGATTGCTCGATCGAGTCTATGCCATGAGACAGAGAAGAGGCAGAGACATCTGATGTTGTGGCTGGTACCTTCTCAACTTTTAACTGAATGTATTTGTGCTATTTGATCCGGTTCTACCCATTCTTATGTGAGTGCTAGCATCATTGATTGCATTGCTGTTCCATGTACAAAAATGGACTTAGATGTGCTAGTAACAAGTCCGCTAGGACAGAGGTCGTGGTTAATAGGATGTATAGAGATTGCCCTTTGGTGATCCAAGGACACACTTTCTGTCGATCTCATTGAAATGCCCTTCAGAGATTATGATATCATCTTGGGCATGGATTGGTTAGCTAGGCATCATGCCATGATTGATCAGAGATCAAGATACCACCTTTGGTCTCCTCAAGACTGAATGTGGTGATACAAGGAGAGGCAGCTATTGCCATCCAACATCATTTAGCTGCACTAGCCGTAAAAATGATCGTAAAAGGGTGTGAAGCATACTTGGCACATGTGGTAGACACCCAAGTAGGAGTCCAGATTGAAGGACATCCCTACAAGATATGACTTTCCGGATGTGTTTCTGATGAATTGCCGTGATTACCTCCGAAAGAGAAGTGCGATTTGAAATTAATGTTTTGCACGTGTGGATCCAATCTCCATAACGCCATACGTAATGGCACCACAGAGTTGAAGGAGTCAAGATACAGTTACAAGAATTACTTGAAAAGGGCTTCATCCGCCCTAGTGTGTCACCTTGGGGAGCACCAGTGTTGTTTGTTAAGAAGAAGGATGGTACTCTCCGCTTATGCATTGACTACAGGCAGTTGAATAGGGTGACAATAAAGAACAGATATCCATTGCCTCGCATTGATGATCTGTTCGATCAGTTGAAGGGTGCAGCTATATTCTCCAAAATTGATTTGCGATCTGGTTATCATCAGTTGAAGGTGCAAGAGCAGAGTATCCCAAAAACTGCTTTCAGAACTCGGTATGGCCACTATGAGTTTCTAGTAATGCCATTCGGGTTAACAAATGCTCCAGCTGCTTTTATGGATCTGATGAACACTATCTTCAGACCATATCTTGATCAATTTGTGGTGGTGTTTATTGATGACATTTTGATATACTCGAGGAGTGCAGAGGAGCATGATAGACATCTGCGGATTGTACTGCAGACTTTAAGGGAGAAACAGTTGTACGCCAAATTGTCGAAATGTGAATTTTGGCTGAAGGAAATCTCCTTTTTGGGACATGTTGTGTCACCAAGGGATCAAGGTAGATTCCAGAAGGTAGAAGCTATCCTTAATTGGAAGCCCAGAACATCACGTAAATTCGCAGCTTAGGTTTAGCTGGATATGACCTTTGGTTTGTGAAGGGGTTTTCTATGTTATCTTCTCCACTGACCAAGCCGCTTGGAAAGATGTGAAATTTCGTGATGATAAATGCCAGAAAGTTTTGATGAGTTGAAGAGGTGCTTAATCAAGCTCAAGTTCTCACTCTACCTACTCCGTAAAGAATACACGCTTTATAGTGATGCTTCTCACAATGGGTTAGGCGTGTAATCGATGCAAGATCGAATGTCATTGCTTATGCATCACGCCACTAAAACCGCATGAGAGGAACTACCCAACACATGATCCGGAGTTAGCTATTGTTTTTGCTCAAGATCCGAGACTCTATTTGTATGGGTAGATATGCTACATTTACACAGATAAAAAGAGATTGAATTTCTTATGCACCAAGAAGTAATTGAATTTTAGTTAGAGGATATGTTTAGAACTCAGTAAAGAATATGATTGCTTAATAGACTATCACCGTGGAAAGCAAATGTGGTGGCCGACGCTTAAGTCGCAAGACTATGGCAAGTCTCGAGTTTCTCCTTTGTCCATGGTATATGAATTGAAAGCACAAAGATGCCGCTTTAGAGGTTGATGATGAGGGACAGATAAAGTTGCATGGCATGTACAGCGGTGTTGATTGATCGATCGAATGGCTACACAGAGTGATGAAAAATATCGAAGTCACGAAAGAAGTTCAGCAGGCAAGAAACCTAAATTCTCCGTGAGAGATGATGGTTTATTGCTACATCGAGCAGTGTGCATTCCTAGTGATGTGGAATTGAGACAAACCATTTTGAAGGAAGCACATGAGTCTCCATTTGCTATGCACCAGTGGAACTAAAATGTACAGAGGGTCAAAGAGCATTCTTGGTGGATGGGCATGAAAAGAGATATAGTGAATTCATTTCCAAATGCCTAACTTGTCAAGTAAAGGCGTAACATCAAGTTCCACTGGTTTGTTACATCCTTTGTCGATGCAGTGGAAATGGGAACGGATAACTATGGATTTTGTTACAGGACTTCCAAGGACACAGAGTAGTCATGATGCAAGATGGGTTATAGTTGATGATTGACTAAGTCCGCTCACTTTTGCCGATTCGGATGGACTATAGCCCGGAAAGATTGGCCGATTGTACATATATGAGATTGTAAAATTGCATGGAGTGCCAGATCAATTGTGTCCGACAGAGATCCTAGGTTCACTTCTAGATTCGGGTAGTCTTGAGAGAGCCCTAGGAACTAGATTGAACTTCAAAGACAAAGATTCCACCCACGCATGCATGGCCACCCGAGAGGGTTATTCAGATATTGGAGGATATGCTACGGGCTTGTGTGATTGAATTTGAAGGTAGTTGGGATACACACTTGCCTTTGATTGAGTTTGCTTATAATAACACTACCAATCAAGCATAGGGATGCCTCCATATGAAGCTTTGTATGGCGTAAAGTGTAGAACTCCCTTATGTTGGGATGAAGTAGGTGAAAGGAAGATGATTGGGCCGTAAATTGTCCAAACAGACAGAGGAAAAGATCAGTTGATCAAAGATAGGCTCAAGGTCGCATCGATCACAAAAGTCCTATGTTGATCTCAAGAGAAGAGATATTGAGTATGTAGTGGGTGATAAGGTATTCCTCAAAGTTTCTCCTTGGAAGAGGATTATGAGATTTGGCGAAAGGGGAAGCGAGTCCTCGTTTCATCGGACCATATGAAGTTACGGAAAGAGTGGGTCCTTTAGCATACCGGTTGGCATTACCTCCAGAGCTAGCAAGGATACACAGTGTCTTCCATGTGTCCATGTTAAGGAGGCAGATCGACCCATCTCATGTACTATCGATTGAAGAGATTGAAGTAAATCCACCTCTCATATGAGGAAGAACCCATAAAAATTCCGCTTATGAGGTGAAACAAATTGAGGAACAAACAGATACACCTAGTTAAAGTCTTTGTGGAACCATCATTCGGGCCAGAAGCAACTTGGGAACGTGAAGAGGATATGAGGAGACAAAGACCATACTGTTCGAGAGACTAATGCTGTAAAATTTCGAGACGAAAAATATTTAAGGGTTGGAGAATTGTAACACCCCTAAGTTCGGTAGGCGTTCTCTTGCTCCGGTGACCGGTGTTGTTCTGGACAAACTAGGATGCCTAGAACCGCATACTTCAATATGAGTGAGGAGACATAAAATAATGAAATACAAGAAAAGAAAAACAAAGGAAAAATCATAGCAAAGAAATGTAACCGAGTAAGTGAGCCGGGAAACCTAGCGATGGGTGATCATGACCGAGGTCACGGCGTGGACCGTTGACTAACTCCCGGATCATGGGAACCCTAGAAAATACTTTTTGGACATAAATAGACCCTTATTGAAGTATAAATATCATTAGAAAGATCAAAGAAAAATTAAATAATTAGTACAAAGAAAAGTGAGAAATCGAAAAAATAGACAAAATACGGTGTTACCGAAAAATCGGGAAAGCCACCCGAACAGGGGCATTATGGTCATTTGACATCCCGAATTGTCTTTTGACCTAAATGTCCATTAAAAATAAATAGTATTACACTTAGAAAATGAAATGAAAAATTAATTTGATGGTACCTAAAATAAATAGTGGAAATAATGGGTTAAATGTGGATTAATTGAAAGTTAACTTATAATATGTTTTAATTTTAGTTAGTGGACCACTATAGGATTAATTTATCATTGAAATATGGCTGATATGGTCCACTCACCATCTGAAATTCCATCTTCCTCAAAATTCTCTCAAATGGCCGAATTGAAGAAACCTTGAAACTCCATTGACGTTTTCTTTGAGCTTCATTTCCTCTCCATTTCAACTCCATTCTCTTAGGTTCTTTCATGAAAAATGGTCTACACACCACAAGGAAGATATTGATACTAATTTTGAGAAGTTTGGTGAAGGTTTAGCAAGTTACAAATAAAGGTAAGTTTGCATTTTTGAGAAATCCTTTGTTAAAGTTTTTATGCATGTTATGGGTATTGGTTTGGTGAAGGAAAGTTTTGAGTTTGAAGGGTTATTGTTGTTGCCATTTTGGACAGCCATGGGTCACGTTTTTGATGAGGTATTTGTGTATATAATTGATGAGAAATAATGTTAATCATGGTGATTTAGTAACCTAGTGATTTAATGCATGTATATATGGTGAATGATGCACTTTGATGGGAATTGGCATATGGTACGGCAATGTGATGTTGATGAATGAATTGTGGCAGCTTGTGGACACTTGAATAATGGTGTATATTTAAGGCACTCTGTGCAGCATATTGACCTAGAAGGATTGATGATATGTATGTCAATTTACATTGTAAAGTGTATGTAAAGTTTGTAATGTTTAGGTGTGTTTGTAATGGTACTTAGAAATTGTAATTGTGAATGATATTTGGTGTGTTGAGGGTGATTGGAATCTGCCCAAAATAATGCTAATGTTATGTAGAAAATGTTGTTGGTAATGTGCCAAAACAGTTTGGTAGGGTATGGAAGTAAACCTTGCAAAGGTAAGTGTGTGTTTGAAGTTGGGATGTGAATTGCATATTGAGGGCAGTGTATATTTTAGCTTATAACCTTGAATGTGTAACCTCAATTGGTATGAGACCAATTTGAGGTGAAACTAGGCACAAAATGTGCCAACTTTCATTGAGAAACCATGCCAAAATTCTGCTTGCAAGGTGACCTAAAAAAATGACCAATTCAGATTAGGTGCAATTAGGACCTGAAAAATGACCAATTGGGCAGCAGTGAGTGTTTAGGCCATAACTCACTCAAACCAGGTCCAATTGACCTGAAATTTTGACCAAGAATAGTTAAGACCCATACCTACAAGTCTTATGAAGACACCAAAGCCCAGAAATGACCATAAGCAAGTCAAATAACTTGCACAAGTTCGGGTCCAAAAACTGGCCGAACCAGAATTGACCAATTTGACCTAAAATTGACCTAAAATGGTACCACTTGACCAGCAATAGTGTAATGACCATAACTTGGTCTACTTAACTCGGATTGACCTGAAATTTTGCACCGCGTGCAATAAGACCTAGATCTACAAGTTTGTAGTTTTGACCGAGACCCGAAAATCGAGGGAACTAGATCATCCGGTTAGGTCAAACCAGTGTTCCGGAATCCAGCAATTTGCATTAAAATGCACTAAGCGAGGAAATGACTTTGGTAAAACATACCAAACCTAAAACCCTATCGAGTGTGACATATTAACGACACTAAAACCTAATTTACCTAAAACGCATCGAGGGTCGGTATATTAGGTGATTAAGCGAATAATTGAGTTCAGTGCATTATTTACCAAACCACATCGATAGAGACATTTAAATTTGGTAATCAAACACTTCAAATTGTGTTTCTCGATTAACAAGGACTCAAAGAAAAGGGAAAGAAATACCGAGTCAAGACCAGAGACAAATATCGAGGTTTGTGCACAACAACTGCTTTCTTTTGAATTATTTTCAATGGAAATAAATATTGATTATTTGTATATCATTATTTTAAATTGTGGAAATGTGTTTGAGGAATATTTATTGATTGAAAAATATTGTGAATAGTTTGAAACTGTGAAAAATGGTTTGAATGACATTGATGGATACTTATTGATTAAAAGCATTAGAAATGGTTTGAAACCACAGCTATCATGTATATTGATTGTATTCCTCTCTAGCTTGTCTAGTGGGATGAATTGAATTCCCTCTCTGGCTGAAGTGTTGAGGTGTGTGCTGTTGAGGACGAATAGAATGAGTACTCCTATTTTTGCTAGCTAGCCATGTTATTCCTCATTAGTCATCGACTTTTGGGATGAATTGAATACCTCATTAGCCATCGGCTTTTGGGATGAATTGAATTCTGGATCATGATTAAGCTGTGTGTGATTTATTGATGTGTATTGTGAGATTGTGAAATGGATTTAAACTCTCATTGACATATACTGTCTTTTGAATTCAAACCTGATCTGACTTATGGAAAATTATTGTGATATTGAGAAATGGAGTTTAAATTCTTGTTGACAATTATTGTCTTGAATTTAATTATGATTTTAAGTATCCACTATTTACATGACTTATGAATTGTGATTTAAATTGGATTTGGTTAATGTTGTGCACCACTGAGACATTGTCTCAAATGATAGCTTTTATTGTCACGCAGGTAGAGAGATAGACAGGGCAGCAGACTAGGCTGCATATACATCCAGCGAGGGATTACCTGGTATATTGAGTATACCGCTTTTGCTTTTTGTACTGTAATGTATGACACTGTATGTACATATTGTATTTGGTTTTGAGCAGTTGTAAATTAAATTGTACTTGAAGTTGTAAATTAATTATGAGTGTTTTGGATTGTAAAAGTTGTATTATATTTCCTTATCTCAGACTTTGAAAAATTTCTATGGAATTGAGTTGATGAATTGTTGTGTTGAGAAATGTATTGAAGTTGAGATTTGGAAGATTATAGAAGTGCTTTTACAGGTTTTCTGAAGAACTGTTTTATCCAAAATACAGAGGGCACTCTGCCAAAAAATTTCTGAAATTCTAAATAAATCAAATGAGTTAGTTATTTCACTTCAGTTCACCAAAGTCTTTAACACCTGTAAATAGTGCTCACCACTGTAAAAGAAGTAAGAAAAGTTTTTTTTAAAATCCCTTGTAGTGTATTTAATGGGTTATCAGTAGACGGAGTTGGTAATTCATTAGGTATACTACGGGATCATGTTATGCCTTACAGAGGGGTAGGGTGTGACAACAAATGTTTATTTTCTCATATGTAATTGAACTTATGTAACATATTTTGATGTTCATGTAAATAATGAAAATTGTATTTGTGAATGGAAGAGTGAATGCCTATTTATGACTTGTACATGATTAACAAATGAGATGAATGATTGAGAAATGAATGGTTGAAAAATATTGAGATCTTGATAATTGGAGTTGGGATTGATTGAATATGATAATTGGAAGTGTTTTTCACAGGTTCCGAAGAACTGTTTTCTCCATTTTTAGCCGGTACTCTGCCGGATTTTCTATAAAATTTTCGGAACCTCAAATAAATAATAATTTCGATAAATGGCTTAAATGAACTATATTTCACAAATTGTATTCAAAACCATGATAAAAATGAATTAAGATAAAATAGAGTGCTCCGGCACACTGAGTGGCATAACTTGCTCGGCTACACTGTAGTCGGGTAAGGGGTGTCACAGGGAGACTCTTGGGTGGTGGCACCAAGGATGACGGGCTGCTGGTTGTGTTATTTTTTTTCATAACAACACTTATATAGCTAGGTCAACACATTAAAACCTTGCCACATGTCACCCTCTGATTGGTTCTAGGTTTAATTGACCCAATCATATTGTGCCAAGTGTCAAACCTATATTTAATCTTAATTTTAATCATCTTACATGATTAAAAGACATTTGGCAAGCTTATGTGTAATGCCATGTGTCACCATCTCATGGTGCCACATGTCACCCTGTGAAATGACCAAAATGCCCCTATGTCTTAATTTTGAGTTCTTAACCCAAAATAATTATTTCTCTTCTTCTAATCAATTTATATCAAATATAAATTAATTAATTAATCTCTATTAATTAATTTCTCATCAATTAAATTCAAATTTAAATACTTTAAATATAAATTTAACTTATACTATACGTCCAATAACCTAGATTTGGTTTCAAGCCATGCTAGAGACTTTGCAATCTAATTGCAAACCAAACCTATTTAATTAATCAATTAAACTCTTTAATTAATTAATTAAATCATATTTAATTAGGTGATAACTTGTGTATGTGTGTGACTTACTAGGCTCATCACTAATTGGCAATGAGATATGATATCAACTCTTAATATCATCAGAACTCTTTCTTACGATAAATGATTTCTCTAAATCATTTTATGCACCTCATAGAACATGGTTAACACCTAGCATAGCATGCCATGGCTACCCAATTAGTAATAAGGTTTACCTTAAATGAACTTATAATCATATGTTTCCATGCACTATAATCTCTCTGTTACAAAATCCCAACTCAAGCTGGAGTCATGGTTTATGTCAAACTCCATTTGCTATGAATATTATGTTCTCTTTTAATTCTAGTTCTTGAACAAAAGATTTTCTCATCAGAAACTCTTTTCTGAATAAATCTATCTGTCATGGCCAGGAACTTGAAACATCAAGAACAATTAAATGAACATAGGATTTTATCTCTATTTACTTAGAGGAACAGATTCCATCTTGATCAACACCTACCTCTATATATAACTAGTAGGGGCCAACACATGCCCATATACCAATACACAGTACAAGTATGAAAGCAGTATCAAACTCAAACCACCTATATAATTGTATGCACTGATATGATTTATGATAATGCATTGACAAGAGTAAACTCCATGTGCTTGTCATAAGTGTCACCGGTTCGGCCTACTTATCATTTATAAGTGCCTATCATGTTTGTCATATTGCATGGGACTCACCATTCCATCTTATTTATATCTCATATAAATAACTTGGGAACAAACATGAATACAATCTTTTTGGATAAGTCATGTCCTTATTATGAAGTATCCTCGATTGTGAACCTATTTATGATACTTTGTACTAGAAATACTGTCACTCATATTCTTAACAACTTAAGAATAGAATTTCTTACAAAATATCAATGGACCTTTTCTATTACACATAAATATATTATGTATACGAAAAAGTGGAAATGCCTTTTATTAATAAAAACATGTACAAGATACATACTAAATGATATGCTCTAGGGCATACTACTAATAGATATCTAGAGCCTTTAATAAGAAGGTGAAGCCAAGGAAGATCAAAGAGGGAGACATGGTTTTGAAACAAGCTCGGCCCATTCCTTTTGACTTAAGAGGAAAGTTTAACCGAAGCTAGGATAGTTCATACATAGTCAAAAAGATCTTGCTACTGTAAGAATATCAGACCTAGATGGGAATAAATTTCAAGAACCAGTCAATTTAAACAGGCTTTGTGTGAGACAGGTTCGCTAGGCTGAAAACCTGCAAAAGGTGGTCTAGGAAAAAGTAAAGGTCAAAGAAAAAAGAACGAAAGAGAAAAAAGAAAAGAAAAGAAAAGAAAAAATGCTAGATTGAAATCCTACAAAAGGCAGTCTAGGCAAAAGGAGATATGAGAGAAGATCTGGATGGAAAACCTAAAAAGGCCAATCGGCAGGTTATAAAGCTTATTTCTAACTTTGAAAGGTTAGAAATTTAGAAAAACTAAATGTAAGAGGGAGTAATGGTGTACCTGAATAAATAAAAAAGTTTTTATTGCATTAACTAGGAATGGATTTTATTTAATTATGATCGCGAATGTTTGTGTCTTGAGAGATACATCAAATGATTAAGTAATTAAACTGCATTGTTTTGATTTAACCTATTATTTTATGAGCGTGACAGAATAGGTGTTTGATATGAATGCCCTAGTGATTGTCTAATTTCAAAAAAAAAAGGAGAAAAAAGAATAAGAAAAAGAAAAGAAAAAAAGAGAGCTCGCTAAGTGAAAAACCCGAAAGAGCCGTTTAGGCAAAAGTTAGAGCAAGCCAACTGAAATGAAAACTCAAAAGAGCATTTCAGGAAAAAAGTTAGGGTACAAAGAATTGAGTTCATGGAAGAGAAAGGAGGCAAGGCAAAAAAATTTTTTTGAAATAGCTGTAGAATAATGAAGCATGGGGGAGAGAAGAAAAAGAAAAAATCAGAGGGAAATTGTATTGTGACCTTAAGGAAGTCTTTTTTGGTGAACAAATCTTCTAAAAAATTTTGAGGTTATAAGAAAGTTTTTGCAAAAAGAGGTCCCCTAGAGGACTAAGTTTTTTTAGAATCTCTAGTAAAATCAGCATGCCCATGATAGGAAGTAGCATACAGAGAGCATAAAAATCAAAGAGAATTTTGAGACCCAGTCATCTCAATTTTTTCAAATCATGAATTAGATATTTTTTTGTAAGTCCTTAGAAGTTGTTTATGGCGCACTACATAGTTATGTAAGACATAGAAGAACATGCATCAACATGTCACTTGTAGGTGTGTAAGGCATAGAACAACATACAACATCACAGTTTCAAGTGTTAAACTATGAGGGGGTCTGATTTTTCCTCAAGATAGCGAGGGGGATATGTAGGTAGTTTAGGACTGCGGTCCTAAATATGAATGCACAACATTTCATGGCAGATGTTTTTTGGTAAGTCCTTAGACATTATTTATGGCATATGGCATAGTTGTGTAAGGCGTAGAAGAACACACATCAACATGTCACCTGTAAGTGTGTAAGGCATAGAAGAACATGTATCACCACAGTTTCAAGTGTCGAACTACAAGTGGGTCTGATTCTTCCTCAGGATAGCGAGGGGGATATGTAGGTAGTTTAGGATTGAGATCCTAAATACGAATCCACAAAATTTCAAATCACAAAGTTGCCATTATCATGAGACCATAGCTAGTCTTATGATGCAGAGTGTATCGACAGAGCAAGATGCATTTAATTTTCACATGACAAAGTTATCATTGTTATGAGACCGTAGCTAGTCTCATAATGCAGAGTGTATCGACAGAGCAAGATGCACTCAATTTTCACGTGACACAACTATCACGGTTATGAGACCATACCTAGTCTCATAACATAGAGTATGTCGACCGAGCAAGATATACTTGATCCACATAGCCAATGTTTCATAGTTATTAGAAATTTGAGTTTCACTTTGACAAAACTTGAGCAATGCTTTCGCATTGATTTCAACTTTCCCCAAATTGGAGGGAAAACTATAAACCCTTATTTTGTGATGAGTATGTGCATTGAGGTCTTGAGAAACTCGATGATGAAAAATTATAGGACTGTAAGATATAATTGGAGGCATGGAACTGAATTATCAATTCCGTGGCATGATCTTGAAAAAAAAAATATATGTTTTTTAGGAAATTAATTTAATTTAAATAAAATTTTGTTTTGTTTAAATTTAATGTGGGTAGTTCTTAAATAGACTTAATTAAGTTTAATTGGGCCCCATGGGCCTAAAAAAGCCTAGTTAGGAATTTTAAATACGACACATTTAATTTATTTTTTAAAAATTAAAATAAAAAAAATATCTTTTTTCTCTATCCCTCTCCCATACAAACTCTCTCTCCCCCTTTGGCCCCACTCTCTTTCTCACTCCCTATTGGTGCCACCCTCTTTCCCTCTCTTCCTATTGGTTGGAACACCTCACCCATATCCCAGTCTCACCCAAATTCCTCAATCCCAGTTGTTTAAGTTATCTGAACCTTATCACACTAGGACTTCAAACCCTACCACACCTCTTCCTCACTTTCTATTGGTGCCTTCCCCTTCCTCTCTCTTCCTATTTGTTGAAACACCTTATCCATATCTCAGTCTCACCCAAATTCTGTAATTCTAGTTGTTTAAGTTATTTGAACTTTATCACCCTAGGACTTCAAACCCTATCACACCTCTCTCTCAAAACCCTATAAATACCCCACTGATAAAAAATAAAAAAGAAAGGGGGAAAAAGAGAAAAAAAAAAGAAGGGGGAGGAGAAGACAAAAAATAAAAAAAGAAAAAAAAGAAAAAAAATTAAAGAGAGGAATAACCAAAATTCTTTTAGTTTTTTCTTTCTAGAGATATTTCTTAAAGGTTAGTTGTCACACCCTACCCCTCCGTAAGGCATAACATGATCCCGTAGTATACCTAATGAATTACCAAACTTCGTTTACTGATAACCCATTAAATACACTACAAGGGATTTTAAACCTTTTCTTATTTCTTTTTTTACAGCGGTGAGCACTTTTGACGGGTGTTATTTTTTTTTTCTTTTAACTGAAGTGAACCCAAATAATAAAATATGAAGTATCAGAAATTTCTATAAAAATTTTGGCAGAGTGCCATCTGTATTTTGAATAAAACAGTTCTTCAAAAACCTGTAAAAAGCACTTCCAATATGTTTGTTCAATCCCAAACTCCAATATGGCTCAACACAAATCAATTTCCTCAACATTTGTCAAACTCAATAAATATAAGTTTTTAGTAGTTCCAAAAGCTGAAATAAGAAAAATATATTACAATATTTTTACAGGCCAAAATAATTTATAACTTTAGTTTACAGCTGCTCAAGACCAAGTACAATATATACATACAGTGCACATACATTACAACAAAAATTACAAAAATATGGTATACTCAATATACCCGGTAGAATCCCAAAATGTAGCACAAGCAGCCTACTCTGTTGCTTTGTATATCTGTCTACCTACGACAGCAATGAAAAAGTTATCGCTAAGGCAATGTCTCAGTGGTGCACAACATTAAGAAAATGCAATTTAAAATCATAAACCATAAATCATATAAACTATGGATACTTAAAATCATAGTTAAATTCAAAAGACAGGTAATGTCATAAAGAATTTAAACTCTATTTCACAATATCTCAATAAATATCAATAAATCACATACACAGTCTAGGAGAATAAATTTTAATGTTACTAATATGTCACATTTTATAGTCCTTTAGTGTTGGAACATGTTACCAAATTAATTTTCAAGTGTATTGCATTTTATTGCAATTTATCGGATTTCGGTATGCTATTTTGACCTAGCCGGATGACTTAGTTCCCTCGGTTTTTGGGTTCTGGTCCGAATTTCAAACTTGTAGGTTTATGTCTTAATGAACTTTTGCCACAAAGTTTAGGTCATTTGGAGTTTACTAGTCCAAGTTATGGTCATTTTACTATTGCTAGACAGATTGCACTAAAATGGCAAACTTATGTCATTTTTAGGTCATTTCTGATTCTGGCAGTTTTTATACCTGAACTTGTGCAAGCATTTTGACTTGCTTATGGTCATTTCTGGGATTTGGTGCCTTCATAAGAGTTGTAGCTCTATGTCTAAGCTTTCCATGGTATAAATTTCAGGTCATTTGGACATGTTTTGAGTGAGTTATGGCCAAAATACTAACTGCTGTTCAAATGGTCAATTTTCAGCTTTGCAAGGTCACTAATTCGGATTTGGTTAATTCTCATGTCATTTTCTAGACAGAATTTAGGTAGGCTTTCTTCATGAAAATTGACACATTTTGTGCCTAGTTTCACCTTCAATTAGCTTCATACCAATTGGAGTTACACACTTAGGGTTATTGGCTCATTTGTATACTGCCCTTTACATGTCTCTCAAACACTAAACCAATCACACATTCACCAACTATATCTTTACTTTCCAAACCATTCTGCACTTGTACCATACCATACCCATTCATTAGTTTGCATTATAGCAACTTTGGGCAGAATACAATGAGCTTACATACACTAAATATAACTCCTAATTTACAATATCCAATTCTAAATAATTTTCCACATAATACTCCTAACCAATACATAAAATTTCCACTACCAACTTACATACATTATCACTACTATTTCATATACATAAGCTGTCATTTTTTGTACCATAATTCAACAACTTTTCATGAATTTAAACATCACCAATCTTCACCATGAGGCTGCCGAAGTAATACATATACATCAAGCTTTCCATTTTAACTTTTCAAACTTAGAAATCAAACTTTATACATGGTAAATCACTCCTATACAAATAAACACTTAAATTAACACCTCAAACTACCATTTACATGTAAAAACAAGCTAAACATGATGTACTTCCATGGCTGCCAAAATGGAGCATCACCCTAACTTATCAAACCTCAACTTTTCTTCCATAAATCAACTCACCACAACCTTAGTTACAATTTTAATGAAACAAGTAATGAAAACAACCACTTACCTCTTTTGAAGCTTGACCAAAACTTCACTAAAACCTCTTAAAATTGCTATCAACTTCTTTCTTACAAAGTGAGGATTAAGTTTAATGAAGACCATTTATGCAAATCATGACTTAAAGAGGGAGATGGGAGCTTGGACATGGGGCGACCATGGGAGAGTTTCTTCAAGCTTGGTTCGGCTGGTTTTTAAAGTGAGGTTGAAGATGAGTTTCTGATGTCCCAAGTGTCTTTTATGTGTCCATAAATTGAGGTTAGTGGAGCACTAATGTAAAATAATATTAGTTTAATCCAACTTTTAATTATTCCAAATCTTACCCCATAATTTTCTTTATTTATACATTTCATTTTCATTTTCATTTTTCATGGGGTTTTCACTATTTAATATCACTTTATTTTCATGGAAATTTAGGTTAAAATCCAACTCTGGGTGTCAATTGACCACAATGGCCCTATTCGAGTTGTATTCCTGATTTTTCGGTAATACCGATTTTTGTTGGTTTCTCGGTTTCTCGTTTTTCTTTGTACTAATTAATTAATTTTTCTTTAACATATCCAATGTCATTTATACTTCAATATATTTTTATTTAAGTCTTAAAAATATTTTCCAGGGTTCCCCACAGTCCAGGGCTAGTCAACTGTCCACGCCGCAACTTCCCGGTGCGGTCACCCATCGCTACTGTTTTTAGCTCATTTAACTTAGTTACATTTCATTGCTCTTATTTTTTTCTTTGTTTTTCTTGAATTTTCCTCTATTTTATTTCATTATTTTATATCTTTGCACTAATATTTAAGTATAATTCCAGGCATCCTAGCTGTCCAGACAGACACTAATCACCAGAAGAGTAGAATGCACTACCGAACATAGGGTTGCTACATTAGTTCTTTTATTTTCTTTTCAAGATCTATGCCATGTAATGTTTAATTCTATATTCCTTATTTTTAATTTATTTTATATGTTCATATAGATCATGTAATCATGTTTAATTTGAGGGAATACACAACTCTACACATATTTAGTTTTCCATCTCTCGTATTTTAATTATTTTTCATTATTTTCCGAATCTGCAAAAAATTTTTAAAAATTATATTCATATTCTACACGACATTCTATCAATTTGAGGCTCAAGAGTCACTAAAAAAACTTTAATATTTTGTAATTTATGGCTATTTGAAGTTAGGGTTCCTGTAAAATTTGATTTGCAGGATACCCGATTTGTGGAGCCCATATCTCCCTTGTTTCTTAATATTTTTGTGTAAATATAGTGTCTAAAATTAATTTCAGAATCTTATGAATCTTTTCCAATTGGCTTTGCATTCATATCTATTGTGGTTAATGAGTTATGAATTTTACAAAAAAGTAGTATGATTCTATCACTTAGAAAAGTTACTATTTATGTAGACCATTTAGCTAGGGTTTTGTTTGATCTAAAAATTTTATGATTTTGTATGATATGTAGGCTGTCTTATGTAATTTGTTTATGATTTTTAGGCATGTCTAACTATTTTTAAAAAATTGGATTTCTTGCTACCGTTAATCTGCTAGAATTTGGAAATTGTATATTTATGCATGTTCTTGTATTTTCTTAGGTTTTAATTGATATTTGATCTATTTTTCTATGTTCTTTTAATTCAAGAAGTGTTATGAAGTGTTTGGATCATTTTAGAAGACTTAGACCATTAGATAGTTGTAACTAATTAGGAATCTTAACCCTTTAGAAGACTAAAGTTAGAATCCAATGTAAATTGTTATTAATATTTTCTTTATTTCTTTTATTTTCTTTAGTTTATTTATTTTTTATTACAAACAAAATTAGTAAGTAGCCCTAAGGTAAGTATCAAAGAGGGCATTTACGTGGAGCTTACATGGAGCTAAACGAGAGCAAGTCAGGGATATCATTACCAAACTAGAAGAGAAGACCCTTTTTTAAGGGTAGCTTGCCCCAATGGCAACTGCATTTACCAACAGATAAGTAGCTATAAACTCCTCAAATAACCATTGGCATGAAATTATAGTAATAATAGAATTTTTATTTGGTAAATTAAAATTAACTTTGTTTTTAATTTAACTGACTTTTGCATGTAATTAATTTAAATAAATACTTTATAAATTAAAATTAATCTTGTTTGTAAATTAAACTAACATTGGCATGTAAAATAAATTTAATTTAATACTTGATAATTGTAAAATAAATTTGCATGTTAGAAATCTTTATTAGGTTGTGATTGTTTGGGCCTTATGTGATATTAGAATAAATTATACATGTACATAATTAACTTAGTTCAATTATCCTTAGGGTAACTTGGTGAAAATTAATTAATGAGGTTAAATAGAAACATAGGGTTATTTGAAATTGAATTTGTTTGTAAATTAAATTCTCAATAATAAATTAATTTTAGTCATCTAGTAAATAACATTTAAATAATTAGCAATCCCATAAATAGAAATTACTTGTGCATAAAAATTGTGTATAAACAACAACCTTTTTGTGAATTACTTGCGTGTGTAGGATTAAAATTGTATTTTTTAGGATGAAGTTTAATAAAGGAATAATAACAAGACTTTTAGAAACGTTAGTAGAGGACTGGCACTCGAATTAACGAGGTTAAACCAGGCGTAAGGGGTGCCTAACACCTTCCCCTTGCGTATCCACTATCCCGAACCTAGACATTGGGCTATGGTAATGACGGTTGTGGAACTTCTGTAAGGAGTAAGTTGCCATCCATGACCCTCGAAAGAAATACTGAATATGTCCCGGTTATTACCTGGGTGGCGACTCCGATCTATCTATGCCTTCGTGGCATAAATCCTTAGTATCGTGTTAGTGTTATGGGAATACGGTACTTACAAGTGGTTTGATTCTATTAGGATTGTATAAAGTGCATGTCTAAGAAATGCTGTCTGAGGAGGCGGTACTTAAGTGAGACCATTGTGACTCCACCATCTTTCCTGGGCATTACCTAGTGTATTTTATATAATTCAAATGGATGATATTTTGCCTCACGCCCCCCTCTTATAAAGGAGTACATAATCAACACTTGATCTTGAATTCCTCCCACTGATCCCACCAATGTTCTTGACCTCCTTAATCTTCTTGCAATCCAATTACATTGTAATCCTTGGCATACCAAGGCGAATTTACAAGAACATGGACTTTAAAGTCCTTAAATAAATGAAATTATAACTCAAATTATTACAACACTTATAATACATGCCACCAAAAATAAAATTAATTATTTTACAACCCAAAGAAAAATAAAAGAAATAAATCCAATCACAATGGTCTTTTATTGTCCATGATCATCCATCATGCATATTACCATTTAACAATTAAATAAAACATACATACTAAAATTAAATTGAATATCTCATATTCAACTAAAAAATTCAGATTTGAATCTTATTCAAACAAATTTAAAAATTAAATTTTGAATCTTATTCAAACAAATTTAAAAAATTCAGATTTGAATCTCATTCAAATAAATTTAAAAATTCAGATTTGAATCTCATTCAAGCAAATTTAAAAATTAAGATTTGAATCTCATTCAAACAAATTAAAAAATTCATATTTAAATCTCATTCAAACAATTGATTCAAAATTTAATTGTGATTAAAATTCTTACTTAAATAATTTAATTAAATGTGAGCATAATCATGGGCCTAATTATGGGCCTTAAGTCATACAACAATTGCATCATGAAGCCCAAACCATGCACACACTTTGAATGGCCCAAAACCATGAGCACCCATGGTGCATACACACATGCCGCCACCTTTGTTGGTCCAACCAGCAATTAATCAATCAACTTTGGATCAAATCACACAATTAAATCTCATATTAAACAATCTAAATAGCAAATATAGTGGCTCAGATACCAATTGAAGGAGCGAAAGCGTAGTGATTTGTTCATTAGAGCATTGAATTTCAAAAAATTTCTTATAGGGCATCATGCATCATGCCAAGAGCATTGAATTCCATCTTGATCAACACCTACCTCCATAAATAACTAGTAGGAGCCAACACATGCCCATATACCCATACACAGTACAAGTATGAAAGCAGTATTAAACTCAAACCACCTATATACAAGATAACTGTGCTATCTCAGGTTTAAAGATTATATGCACTGATATGATTTATGACAATACATTGACAAGAGTAAACTCTATGTGATTGTCATATGCGTTACTGGTTTGGCTTACTTATCATGCATAAGTGCCTATCATGTTTGTTATATGGCATGAGACTCACCATTCCATCTTATTTACATCTCATATAAATAACTTGGGAACAAACATGATTACAATCTTTCTGGATAAGTCATGTCCTTATTGTGAAGTATCCTCGATTGTGAACCAATTTATGATGCTTTGTGCTAGAAATACTATCACTCATATTCTTAACAACTTAAGAATAAAATTTCTAACAAAATATCAATGGACCTTTTCTATTACACATAAATATATTATGTAAAAGGAAAAGTAAAAATGTTTTTTTATTAATAAAACATGCACAAGATACATACTAAATGATATGCTCTAGAGCATACTACTAATATTCTTGGCAGCAATTGAGATGAGTATTGAGGTGTTATATTTGTGTGTTTTCAGTAGAAAAAGAAGTTGGAACGAGGAAGGAGAATTATTGAAGATTTGTGCATAACTAACCTATTTCTTTGTTTTAACCTTGTAAATTGATATGAATGAGTTTATTTTAATGAATTTGATTTGAATGAGTTTATTTTGAATAAGATATAGTTTTTCTCTTACATTTAAGAAATTTGTGTGTTGCCACCTCTATGGGTTTTATGATGATTTGAAAGTGTTTACTGGTTTGCAAATGTGATTGTTGAATGAGAAACTTTTGAAAATCATTTTGAAACCACAGTTAGCTTGACATTCCCTTTTGAAAGTCCCCAGTAGTAACGACTACTTGGGGTTTGCTATTTGATTATGATTATGTCCCCCATTCATAACGGTTAGTGGTGTGAGACTATATGAGTACTCATTAGCTAGCTAGCCCTTCCCTCATTAATAACGGTTAGTGAGATTGAGATTGCTTAGATGTGGTGTACAGCACGGCATTGATCGTGAAATTTTGTGTCATGGTCTAAACTGTGTGTTAATGTTGGTAACACTTATGATTTGTGAATTATGACCTCTTCGTTGAAAGGTGGTTTCTATTAATGATTTTTATGGACTTAGAACTTTTGTGTGATGTTTTTATGCTTATGAAAAGTATGATTTACTATGTTTTGACAAGTTGTGCTTTATTTTATTTTTTAAAGTTATTAGTGAAGGAGCAGAAGCATTGTGATTTGTTCATTAGAGTATTGAATTTCAAAAAATTTCTTCTATGGTTTCATGTATCATGCCACATCCATTATGTGCCTAATTAATTTCAATGCTCAATTGCATATTAAAACACTTTTAATATGTATTAGGATTTATGTTTGCCATTCAAGATTGTGAAATAACAAATTAATTCATTTAAACCCTAGTTTAAAAGAGAAGTTAGAGCACTAACCTCTTTGATGCAATATGGATGTGATTGGCACCTTTAGGAAGCACCTAGGACCCTAAATGTTGTCCCTCTAACTTGTCCACACCAAGATCATCAATGGGCAGCCCCCAATCTTGCTTCTCAAGCCTTGCCAACCAATTATAAATTGGGTTTTTGCCTTTAGAGAGGTTGTAGATGTGTACCGGACACTAGAAATAATTTCAAAGAAATTTGGGCAATTCTCATTGAATTGATGAGCAAAGATGAAGAGAAGAGAGAGCTCTAAAAATGGCGACACCTTTGAGACAAAGAAGAAGAGTGTTTTATTTTTCTTTCTTTTTCCTTTTATAATTAGGTTATCACTTAAACCCTTGCCACATGTCATCACCACATTGCATCTTATTTTTTAATTGACTTAATCACATTAAGCCAAGTGTCAAAGCTAGACTTAATCTTGACTTTGATCATCTTACATAATAGGAAGACAAATGGCAAGCTTATATGATGCCATGTGTCACCATCTCATGGTGTCACATGTCACCCTATGAAATGACCAAATTACCCTTATGTTGTAATTTTCATTTCTCAATCCAAAATTATTATTTCTCCTCTTCTAATCAATTTATATCAAATATAAATTAATTAATTAATCTCCATTAATTAATTTCTCACAATTAAATTCATATTTAAACACTTTAAATATAAATTTAATTTATACTATATATCTAATAACCTAGATTTGGTTTCAAGTTATGCTAGGGACCTTGCAATCTTATTGTGAACCAAACCTATTAAATTAATCAATTAAACTCTTTAATTAATCAATTAAATCACATTTTACTTGGTTATTAACTTATGTATATGTGTGACTTACTAGGCTCATCACTAATTGGCAATGAGATATGACATTAACTCTTAATATCATGAGAACTTTTTTTTATCATAAATAATTTCTCTAAATCATTTTAGGCATCTCATAGACCATGGTTGACACCTAGCAAAGAGTGCCATGGCCACCTAATCAGTAACAAGGAATACCTTGAGTGAACCTTTAATCATATGTTACCATGCACTAAAATCTCTCTATTACAAAATCCCAATTCGAGCTAGAGTTATGGTTTATGTCAAACCCCATTTGCTATAAATATTATGTTCTCTTTTAATTCCAGTTCTAAATTAATTAGATTTTCTTGTCAGAAACTCTTTTCTGATTAAATCTGTCTGTCCTGGCCAGAAACTTGTAACATCAAGAACAATTAAATGAACATAGGATTTTACTCCTATTTACTTAGGGTAATAGATTCCATCTTGATCAACACCTACCTCCATATATAACTAGTAGGAGCCAACACATGCCTATATACCCATGCACAGTACAAGTATGAAAGCAGTATCAAACTCAAACCACCTATATATAAGATAACTATGTTATCTCAGGTCTAAAAATTATGATATATGACAATGCATTGACAAGAGTAAACTCCATGTGCTTGTCATATGCGTTACTGGTTCGGCCTACTTATCATGTATAAGTGCCTATCATATTTGTTATATCGTGTGAGACTCACCATTCCATCTTATTTATATCTCATATAAATGCCTTGGGAACAAACATGATTACAATCTTTCTGGATAAGTCATATCCTTATTGTGAAGTATCCTCGATTGAGAACCAATTTATGATACTTTGTGCTAGAAATACTATCACTCATATTCTTAACAACTTAAGAATAGAATTTCTAACAAAATATCAATGGACCTTTTCTATTACACATAAATATATTATGTAAACAGAAAAGTAAAATTGCCTTTTATTAATAAAATATGTACAAGATGCACACTAAATGATATGCTCTAAGGCATACTACTAACAATTAGTTGTGCACTACTGAGTGATATACTCAGTGATAGCTTATTTATGCTATTGCAAGTAAGGGAAAGGAGAAGACTGCTAAGTGAGAGACTTGGGAGCAGCATTTTGTATTGACTGATGGGTATATATAGTCGGTATGCCCTTGAAATTTCATTTTTGATGTATTTTGTAGCTATATGTATGGATGTACGGACATTGAGCAGTTTATATTAAAAAACATTACATTGCTAAAGCATTTTGGGATTGTAAATATTTGACATTTTTATTTTGAGACTTATGTAAATATAACTTTTATAATATTAAGTTTATTTCCTCCAATGAATGTCTACTTAAAATATAATTGAATTTATTATGTTATGAAACGGATTGAACGAAATCTTTTACTTGATTTATTTCATGGTTTCAACAGGTTATACTTTGGGTTTTGTTAAAGTTTTAACTATCACTATGCAGTGTTTCGCAATTTAAAAGTAAAATAAAATGCTATGTTTTGTTTTAAAATCTCTTGTAGTATATTTAATGGGTTATCGGTAGATGTAGTTCGGTAATTTATAAGATATACTACAAGAACATGTCATGCCTTACTAGGGATAAAGTGTGACATGTTTTAGTGGTATCAGAGCTTTGGTTTTCATACAAGTTTGAATTGCATATTTAAAATATTTTGGTAAGTACAACTGCTCATTTGTCCTTAATTGATACATATAGTGCATTACATCATGAATATGGACTAATGGAGGGAAATATCCTTGTGTTGGTTGTCTAGGGAATAGAATTTTTTGTGATTCATTATGGAAGAGGGGGATCACATAGTAGAGCAATCGGTAGTAGCTGAGGTACAGGGGGAGGCCCAACTCCTCAGAATGCCAGTGGGTCAGCTACACCAATTTCATCCATGCGTTTACGCTCGGTTAAGCACAGCGGATGGCTGCATTTTTTCAACAAATGGTGGGTAATATACCAGTCCAAGCTCCAATACAAGCACCTTCAGTGCAACCACTAGCCCCAGCCAAACAATAAGACAAGTTAGTGAAGTATGAGGCAAAAGAGTTCAAGGGCACAGTGGAACCTTTGGAAGCCAAATAGTGGTTGGAGAGAATGGAGAGGGTGTTTAAGAAACTGAATTGCACTGATGAGCTAAAATTTCAATATTCGGTGTCCTTACTGCATGGAGATACATATGAATGGTGGAAAACCATTCCCCATAGTTTGGTGGAGCCCCCAATTCTAACATGGGATGACTTCCTCAGAGAGTTCAGGTAAAAATACATCCCAGACATGTATGTGGATATGAAGCTATAGGAGTTTCTGAGCCTGAAGCAGGGTAATAAGATAGTGGCCGAGTATGAGAGGGACTTTTCTTGCCTTAGACACTATGCTAGAAGCTTACTCACTAGCAGCAGGGACAGATGCAAACGGTTTGAGGCCGAGTTGAGGCCTAGTTTGAGATTGCAAGTGGTTGGGTTTTGGCATGACAACTTCTCTGAGTTAGAAAGGATAGAACTAAAAGGAGCATCCGATAAAGGAACAACTGAAAAAGACAATATTGGGAAGCTCAGGGGTCAGAGTTCAAGCAGTAGTTTGGGGAAGAGAAAGAGATTTGGGGGACCGAGTAACAGAGGATCTGGTAGGAAAGATCTTCAGGGTAGAGGCCACCTAGATCTAATCAGCATACATCTAGGGGTTCTTTTCCTATCGGTACCTATAAGACCTATGGCAAGACACATGGAGGAGTATATTATATGGCCACAAGTGCCTGCTACAACTGTGGTGGAAGTGGGCATTTTTTTAACACCCTCACTGTAGCAATCCCGTACATTCTACTATTCAGGTGACCGATATCGGTCCAGACAGCAAGAACATCTGGAAAAATATTTATACTAAAGTAATGAGTCATAATTAACTCAAATAATAATAAGAAAAATTTAGAAAAAATTTTAGAAATAAAATACAACCAAGTTAAATGAGTCGATGCCCTAGCAATGGGTAATCCAGTGGAAAGTTGCGGTCTTCGCAGCTAGAAGCCTTAAACCAAGGGGAAAATTCATGAAATAATTTTTGGGACTCCAGAGAAGAGTCATTGACGTTTCGATGGCATTAGAATGCCAAGAAAATGCTTCTGGAATTTTATCAATCGATACAGACAATTTTGGCTCAATAAGCCAAACGGAGGGCATTTTAGTCATTTCGTCTTCAGAGATGATTTTTGGCGAACTTGTCCAGTTAAATAAATAATTTGTATAACATAAAATGTGAATAAATATTGCTAAAAATTGAATTGAAATTTAGTAGAAAAGAAAAGGAAAGAAAAATGAAAAAAATAGGATTTTTGACATCACATGATGTCATTAAAATGTCTCTCCACCAATCACAATTAAGCAAACTCATTAAAATGGGATAAATGAGACAAAAATGAACAAAAGAAATCTGCTCCCTTACTCATTTTCTTCCTTGGCGGAACCACACACCAAAGAGACTCCACCATTGTTATCCCAACCAAGCTTCCTTCCCACTTAATTACACCATAAAATCCCTTGCTCCTTTCATTAAAAACACTCATTGCATCTTAGGCAAACTTGAGGCAGCAAAAAGAAGAGAAAGGAAAGGGGTTTTACAAGCTTGGAAATTGACTCAAGCAAGGTTAGTGCCAAATTCTTCCTTTCTTCTTCTAAATTCTTCTTTATGTACTTGATTTAAGCTAGAAATTGCAAGAAAATGAACTAAAATCTTCATGTATGTGTAATCCTAAATTCAGCCAGCCTTGGTGTGTGGTTGGGCTGATATTTTTGATAGGTTCAAACATGTTATAGATGATGGAGATTGCACATAAATGAGTTAGAATGGAAGAATTAAATTAATAACATGTGACATGTGCAATTGAGAATTTGTTATTAGGGTTTTGAACTCAAAATTTGAGGGTTTATGTAATTAATGAGGGATTGATATTTTAATGGTCAATTAATGACCATTTGGCTATGTGTGATGAGGATTTGAAGTGAAATGCGGCTTTGGATTTGAGTTTGGGTGTGCTGCCTTGAGTGCCTTGCAGGTCTAGATGTGAGTCCAGCATGTTTGGGCGGCTATAACATTGATTATGTAGATTCAATTGGTGCAAGGCTAATTGGAAATGAAATTAGACATATAATGGCATAATTTTGGTGAAGGAACTCTGTACAGAAACTAAACATAGGATGCCCTAAAAATTGACCAAATGTGGATGACTTACATTCTGCCTGGGCAAAATGACTAAATGAATAGTGTTCATTCATTTGGTCATAACTTAGTGTAGAAAGGTCCAATTGACCTGAATTTTTACCAATAGAAAGCTGATACATAGCCCTACAACTTTCATGAAGGAAACAAACCCAAATTTTGACCATAATGTGTTCAAAAACTGACCTGCAGTCAGTGTACAAAAATTGCAGAATTGATTCTGCCCAGAAATTCTTGAAAAGTTGCAATCTGGCTAGTTATGGTGTTTAGGCCATAACTTGAGCTAAAAAACTCCAAATGGAGTGATTCAAAAAGTGAAATATAACTAGACACAATAAGGAACAACTTTGATGAAGAACATTTGGCCAAATTCTCACTGTAGAATGGCCTAATGGAACAGTGAACTCTAGCACCCAAAACTGAAATTTCTGATTTATTCTCCATTGGTTAGAAGTGTGAATTGGCAGCTAATGCCAACACTTTTGGAAATCAAAATGTTGTAAATTTATGTGATTAGGACTCATGTAATTATTATGCATTGGAAAGTCAATAATTTGACCTAAATAGTAAAATGAATAGTAACCTTACATGTTAAACCTAGTAAGATTGGTTTGGATAGGTTGGCATGCCAATAGGGTTCAGTTAGCAGTACTGCACATGGTATTATGTCATTCTGTGATTGTATGACTTTTAGCCATTATGATATTATGATGATACTTGGCCTTGTGCCTAATGTTTATTATAGCTTATCACCTGTTCTATTGCACACCGGGAGATACATACGTGACCGATGATGTGACAGCCCGAAGTACTTGGTGCCCAGTGCTAGTTTACCCATTTATCTAGTCCAGTCATCCAGTAGACGTTGCTTGGGCAACCAATAATGGAAGTTGATAAATTTAATGAAATAATGGATATAACAAGTATCAAATAAATAAGACTACAAATAATTACTAAAAATTTGTTTACATGAGACATCAATATACACACTGCATATTTATTCTCTTTTAGTTTTTTTTTTTATTGGCACCATTAAGCATTATTGCTTAGCGCGTTGCTTTTTGCTACGCGTAGGTACTGGAGATACGGAGAGCCATCCCAGTAGACCCCGGTCAGGGTGAGAGTCAGATATGCTAGTGTCCTGTGTCACCTCTCTGCTACGGTGCATTGGTAGGATGCTAGGCTACATTTTGTATTTTGTGTTTTGTTTTTTTGTAAATTTTGTAATTAAACTTTTATTTTGTCATGTATATTGAAACTTATGTGATTATGTATTAATGAAATTATCTGTAAATGGTGTTCATAAATGAAAGTTGAGTATTTATTTATGATTTGAGTATAAATATGATGTGAATTGAATGATTGGAAAGCTTGAGAAATTGATGAGAAATTGTTGAAAATTGATGTGATAATTGGGAGTTGTGGAATATAATGATTATTGGAAGTGTTTTTCACAGGTTCCAAAGAACTGTTTTCTCCATTTTTAGCCGGTACTCTGCCGGATTTTTTATAAAATTTTTGGAACCTCAAATGAATTTATAATTTCAATAAATGACTTAAATGAGTCAAATTTCCCAAATTGCATTTCATCATCATAAAAAAAATAAATTAAGGAAGGATAAAAATAATTTAGATAAAATATGGTGTTTGGGTACATAGTGTGACATATCTTGCTCGACTATACTATGAACGGGTAAGGGGTGTCACATTTAGTGGTATTAGAGCACGGTTTAGGCGTTTCTGGGTCTAGATCAAGTCCATACCATGCATTGTATTTGTAAGATTCAAGGTGACACTAATGCAGATCTGTTTGGTTTTTTTATTTTGATTAGGATATGGACCCCACATCACAAAGGACAATTAAGGAGGAAGTGGAGAGTTATGCTCCACCTGCAGCAGCTTAGACTGGGGGTAGGGGAGAACCTACTCCTCCAGCTCCAGCAGAGCCTGCTCAGCCTCCACAAGCTATGTTCCAGCAAATGGCCGAGTTTTTCAGATAAATGGCAAGGTTAATGCCACCACTACCGCCACCTCCACGGCAAAAATCTCTTTTGGAGAAACTCAGGAAATTTGGAGCAGTGGATTTTTTTGGCAAGAGGGAAGATGATTTTGTTATAGCTGAGAACTAGTTAAACAGAACAGGAAGAGTTTTAAAACAACTCCACTGCACCCCAGAGCAAAACCTAGAAGCTACTGTATCTCTACTGTAAGATGATGCATATCAATGATGGGATACAGTGTCCAGTGAAGTGTAGCCAGAACAAATAACCTGGGACTTCTTTCTCTTAGAGTTCAAAAAGAAGTATGTGGATAGTGTATATCTGAAAGAGAGAAGAAGAGAATTCATTAACTTGAGGCAGAGACAGCTGACAGTGGTAGAGTATGAAAAAGAATTTGCTAGACTAAGCCATTATGGAAGGGAGATAGTCCCTAATGAGGCTGAGAGGTGTAAAAGATTTGAAGAGGGGCTAAATGACAACATAAAGATAATGATCACTGCCTTGGGAATTACAGACTTCACCAAGTTAGTCGAAGCTGTAGTAAAAGTTGAGAAAGTTAGAATAAGTGAGCAGACCAGAAGAGAGAGACAGCAGAAGAGGGGTCCAGGTCAGTCTAGTTCATCTCCTGCACTTGGAAAGAAGTTCAAAGGTCCACTCACTCAGAGTTCAGATCAGCCTCAAGGTTGGGGTCAGTCCCAAGGGCCCAGACCACAGTTTACACCTAAGAAAGGCCAGTCCACACCATCAGTGGGTAGCTCTCCAGGGATGGTGTTCAGGGGACCAGCCCCAACATCTTCTGCATGTCCGCATTGCTTGAAGTGTCATAAGTGGGAGTGTTGGAGAGTGACAGGTGCCTGCTTAAGGTGTGGGTCGACAGAGCATCAGTTAAGGAACTGTCCATGCTGAACTGCTATAGCTGCTCCAACACAAGCAGATAGACCTGCCCCTATACCTCAAAGGGGTAGGAAGTCCAGTAAATCTGAGGTAGTTGGTCCATCGCAAAGACCTGCATCTGAGCCAACTGAGAGGCCAGAGGCTAGAGCACCTACCAGAGCCTATGTCATGAGAGCTCAGGAGGAGCAAGATGCCCCGAATGTTATAAGGGGTACGTTATCCCTCTACAACACATCTATGCATGCATTAGTGGATCCAGGATCCACTCATTCATACATTTGCATTAACCTACCCATAGAAAGAGGGATACTAGTAGGGGAAAGTGACCAAGATATTCTGATCACTAATCCATTAGGCCACAATGTAGTGGTGAACAAGGTGTACAAAGGTTGCCCGCTAAGGATTCAGGGGTATGAATTCTTGGCAGACCTTATTGAATTGCCTTTCTATGAGTTTGATGTGATTTTAGGAATGGACTAATTATCACGTCATCAGGCAATGGTTGATTGTAAATTAAAGAGGATTTCCTTGAAAACTCCTGAGGGTAATAAGATTACAGTTGTGGGGGAAAGAACATATTTTTTGTCCAATGTCATCTCAGCCACAGTTGCAAGAAAACTGATGAGAAAAGGCTATGAAGCCTACCTAGCACATGTGGTGGATACTAGGCAGGCTAAGCTGAAGGAATGTAAGCGTGAAAAACACAAGTTTATACCATTGAATTCAAAAATTTTCACCTAGGGTCACATGCATCATGCGAGATTTATTTTTTATCTATTTGATTTCAATGATAAACAACATATTAAAACTCTTTTAATATGTTTTTGGATCTGTATTTTCCATTTAAGATTTTAAAATTAATCAGATTAATTTTAGAACCCTAGATTAAATCAAGAATGATTACACTAACCTCTTGATGCACTGCAGCGTGTCTGCGCCTTTGAGATTCATCTTCAGGACACCAGATGTTGTCCCTCTAGCTTGTCCACACTAAGAACACCTATGGCAGCCCTTGAACAGCTTCTAAAGCTTTTCTATTAATTAGAAATTCAAGTTCTGCCTTCTAAGAGATTAGAGATGTAAACAGGACACTAGAAACAATTTCTAGTGTTCTTAATTCAAGAGATTGATGGCTAATCTCTTTGAATTGATGAGAGATGAAGAAGAATAGATGAAAAGCCTCAAAGTGGCATGACAAAGGAGAGGAGTGGCTGCTGGTTCTTTTTTTCTTTTCATAACAACACTTAAATAGCTAGGTTAACACATTAAACCCTTGCCACATGTCACCCTTTGATTAGCTCTAGGCATAAGTGACCCAATCACATTGTGCCAAGTGTCAAACCTATATTTAATCTTGATTTTAATCATCTTACTTGATTAAAAAACATTTGGCAAACTTATGTGTAATCCCATATGTCACCATCTTATGATGCCACGTGTCACACTGTGAAATGACCAAAATGCCCCTGTATCTTAATTTTGAGTTCTTAACCCAAAATAATTATTTTTTTTCTTCTTCTAATTTATATCAAATATAAATTAATTAATTAATCTCTATTAATTAATTTCTCATTAATTATATTCATATTTAAACACTTTAAATATAAATTTAACTTATACTATACATCCAATAATCTATATTTGGTTTCAAGTCATGCTAGGGACTTTGCAATTTAATTGCAAACCAAACCTATTTAATTAATCAATTAAACTCTTTAATTAATTAATTAAATCATATTTAAATAGGTGATAACTTGTGTATGTGTGTGACTTACTAGGCTCATCACTAATTGGCAATGAGACATGATATCAACTCTTAATATCATCAGAACTCTTTCTTACCATAAATGATTTCTCTAAATCATTTTATGAACCTCATAGACCATGGTTAACACCTAGCATAGCATGCCATGGCCACCCAATTAGTAATAAGGTTTACCTTAAATGAACCTATAATCATATGTTACCATGCACTAGAATCTCTCTGTTACAAAATCCCAACTCAAGCTGGAGTCATGGTTTATGTCAAACTCCATTTGCTATGAATATTATGTTCTCTTTTAATTCCAGTTCTTGATTAAAAAGATTTTCTCATCAGAAACTCTTTTCTGAATAAATCTATCTGTCCTGGCCAGGAACTTGAAACATCAAGAATAATTAAATGAACTTAGGATTTTATCTCTATTTACTTAGAGGAACAGATTCCATCTTGATCAACACCTACCTCCATATATAACTAGTAGGAGCCAACACATGCCCATATACCCATACACAGTACAAGTATGAAAGCAGTATCAAACTCAAACTACCTATATACAAGATAATCGTGCTATCTCAGTCTAAAGATTATATGCACGATATGATTTATGACAAAACATTGACAAGAGTAAACTCCATGTGCTTGTCATAAGTGTCAACTAGTTCGACCTACTTATCATTTATAAGTGCCTATCATGTTTGTCATATGGCATGAGACTCACCATTCCATTTTATTTATATCTCATATAAATAACTTGGTAACAAACATGAATACAATCTTTCTGGATAAGTCATGTCCTTATTATGAAGTATCCTCGATTGTGAACCTATTTATGATACTTTGTGCTAAAAATATTGTCACTCATATTCTTAACAACTTAAGAATAATATTTCTAACAAAATATCAATGGACCTTTTCTATTACACATAAATATATTATGTAAACAGAAAAGTGGAAATGCCTTTTATTAATAAAATATGTACAAGATACATACTAAATGATATGCTCTAGGGCATACTACTAACATAAGCCAGATCTGTGTGACATACTCATAGTAAGAGACTTCCCAGATGTTTTCCCTGAAGAATTGCCTGGCTTGCCACCAGAAAGGGAAGTCAAATTTGCTATTGAGATACTGTCGGGTATAGCACCAATCTCTATTGCTCCTTATAGGATGGCACCTACTAAGTTAAAGGAGCTGAAAATCTAGTTGCAGGATTTACTGGATAAGGGGTTCATATGCCCCAGTGTGTCAGCATGGGGAGCTCCAATGCTATTTGTAAAGAAGAAGAATGGGACTTTGAGGTTATGCATCGATTACCGGCAGTTGAATAAAGTGATTGTGAAGAACAAGTATCCGTTGCCTAGAATTGATAATATGTTTGATCAGTTGAAGAGAGCAGGAGTATTTTCTAAAATTAATCTCAAATCAGGGTATCATCAGTTGAGGGTGAAGGATGCAGATGTGCCAAAGACTGCATTCAGGACCCGGTATGGGCATTATGAGTTCCTGGTGATGCCATTTGGCCTAACAAATGCACCAGTAGATTCATGGACTTTATGAACCGTATCTTCCATCCATACCTAGATCGGTTCATAGTGGTCTTTATTAATGATATTTTGGTGTATTCCAAGACCAGGGAAGTGTTAGTAGTATGCCCTAGAGCATATCATTTAGTATGTATCTTGTACATGTTTTTATTAATAAAAGGCATTTTCACTTTTCAGTTTACATAATATATTTAAGTGTAATAGAAAAGGTACATTGATATTTTGTAGAAATTCTATTCTTAAGTTGTTAAGAATATGAGTGACAGTATTTCTAGCATAAAGTATCATAAATTGGTTCACAATCGAGGATACTTCACAATAAGGACATCACTTATCCAGATAGATTGTAATCATGTTTGTTCCCAAGTTATTTATATGAGATGTAAATAAGATGGAATGGCGAGTCTCATGCCATATTACAAACATGATAGGCACTTATATATGTTAAGTAGGTCGAATTAGTGACACTTATGACAAGCATATGAAGTTTACTCTTATCAATGTATTATTATAAATCATATCAGTGCATATAATCGTTAGACCTGAGATAGCACAGTTATCTTGTATATAGATGGTTTGAGTTTGATACTACTTTCATACTTGTACTGTGTATGGATATATGGGCATGTGTTGGCTCTTACTAGTTATATATGGAGGTAGGTGTTGATCAAGATGGAATATGTTCCTCTAAGTAAATAGGGATGAAATCCTATGTTCATTTAATTGTTCTTGATGTTTCAAGTTCCTGGCCAGGACAGATAGATTTAATCAGAAAAGAGTTTCTGATGAGAAAATCTTTTAATCAAGAACTGGAATTAAAAGAGAACATAATATTCATAGCAAATGGGGTTTAACATAAACCATGACTCCAGCTTGAGTTGGGATTTTGTAACAGAGTCATTCTAGTGCATGGTAACATATGATTATAGGTTCATTTAAGGTAAACCTTATTACTAATTGGGTGGCCATAGCATGCTATGCTAGGTGTTAACCATGGTCTATGAGGTGCATAAAATGATTTAGAGAAATCATTTATGGTAAGAAAGAGTTATGATGATATTAAGTGTTAATATCATGTCTCATTGCCAATCAGTGATGAGCCTAGTAAGTCACACACATACACAAGTAATCACCAAATTAAATATGATTTAATTAATTAATTAAAGAGTTTAGTTGATTAATTAAATATGTTTGGTTTGCAATTAGATTACAAAATCCCTAGCATGGCTTGAAACCAAATCTAGGTTATTGGATGTATAGTATAAGTTAAATTTATATTTAATGTGTTTAAATATGAATTTAATTAATGAGAAATTAATTAATAGAGATTAATTAATTAATTTATATTTGGTATAAATTGATTAGAAGAAGAGAAATAATTATTTTGGGTTGAGAACTCAAAATTAAGACACAGGGGTATTTTGGTCATTTCACAGGATAAAATATGGCACTATGAGATGGTGACACATGGCACCACACATAAGCTTGCCATATGTCTTTTAATCATGTAAGATGATCAAAGTAATGATTAAATATAGCTTTGACACTTGGCACAATGTGATTGGGTCAATTAAACCTAGAGCTAATCAAAAGGTGACATTTGGCAAGGGTTTTAAGTAGTGACCTAGCTATATAAGTGTTGTTATGAAAGAGTAAAATGTGTGGCTGATGTTCTTCTTTAGTGCCGCCACCCAAAGAACATCTCCTCTCTTTTCTTTTTCATCTCTCATCAATTCAAAGAGATTAGCCAATAATCTCTTGAATTAAAAATACTAGAAATTGTTTCTAGTGTCCTGTTTACATCTGTAATCTCTCAAAAGACAAAACTTGATTTTCTAATTCATAGAAAAAGCTTTAGAAGCTGTTCAAGGGCTGCCATAGGAGATATTGGTGTGGACAAGCTAGTGGGACAACATCTGGTTTCTTAAAGATGCATCCCAAAGGTGCCAAACACACTGCAATGCATGAAAAGGTTAGTGCACTTGTTCTTGATCTAATATAGGGTTCTAATGAATTAATCTATTAATTTAAAATCTTAAATGGCAAATATAGATCCAAAATATATTAAAAGAGTTTTAATATGCTGTTTATCATTGAAATTAAATAGATAAAAATAAATCTTGCATGATGCATGTGACCCTAGATGAAAAATTTTGAATTTCAATGATCTAAACTTATGTTTTTTATGCTTCTGCTCCTTTAGGAAGAACATGATGAACATTTGAGAAAGTAAAGTTAATCAAAGCCATTTGAAGGTTGCCTCAGACAGACAAAAATCCTATGCCGACCTGAAGAGAAAAGAAATAGAATATGCAATTGGCGACAAAGTGTTCCTCAAAGTGTCACCATAGAAGAAGGTACTAAAGTTTAGAAGAAAGGGTAAGTTAAGCCCTAGGTTCATTGGCACATATGAAGTCAGTGAACGTGTGGGTCCAGTGGCCTATAGGCTAGCTTTATGTGACACCCCTTACCCGACTACAGTGTAGCCGAGCAAGTTATGCCACTCAGTGTGCCGGAGCACTCTATTTTATCTTAATTCATTTTTATCATAGTTTTGAAAATAACTTCTGAAATATAATTTATTTAAGCCATTTATCGAAATTATAATTTATTTGAGGTTCCGAGAATTTTATAGAAAATCCGGTAGAATACCGGCTAAAAATGGAGAAAACAGTTCTTCGGAACCTGTGAAAAACACATCCTATGATCATATTCAATCATCTCATCACTCTCAAACTTCAATATCAAAATCTCAACATTTTTCACCATTCATTTCTCAATCATTCATCTCATGTGATAATCATGTACAAGTCACAGTTATGTATTCACTTTTCCTTTCACAAACACAGTTTTCTTAACAATTCCTCTTTATTTGTCATTCAATCATTTCACATCATCATTAGACTCAAATCATAAATAAATTCTCACATGTGATTCATAATCACAAATTACAAGTACTTACATTAATACAAAATTATATTACATTTGTTCAAATACATATGATAAAATAAGAGTTTAATTACAAAATTTACAAAAATCTCAAAATACAAAATGGGACCTAGTGTCCTACCAATGCACTGTGGATGGTGAGGTGACACGGACACTATGCAGAACTGTGAACTGCCTTACCGAATCTGTGGTCTACTGGGCCCTCTGTCCAAATCTTTCGCACTACGCTGCCAAAGCGACGCGCTAAGCATAAAGCTTAGTGGTGCTAATAATACAAGAAAATATAATATGCAAATAAAAATAATAATTTCCTTGCTATTGTGTTCATAAGAAATGAATAATTACTAACTTATTGTTTAGTCGAGGGCTAATCAGGTTTTATGATATTAACTTCTTCATGCATTTCGTTAATTATTTTCTTCATGATCTTGAGCTTCTTTGTATTTTTGTAATCATTCCTGATTCTTAATTTTCGTATTTTCTTTAATAATCAGTTCAATCACAGTTATACTTTTCCATGCCCAAGTAACCTATACTGGACGACTGGACTGGATAACGAGTCGTTGGCACTGGACACCGCGGTGCCTTGGGCCGTCATACTATGGGACGCAGAACGTCAACCATGTATGCAGTCAGTATGGCTAAAAAGCCATGATATCACATAATCGGGCATAAAAGCCATGCATACGGGCATAAAAAGCCATGAATGCGGGCATAAAAGCCATGAATACAGGCATAAAGCCTTTCGCAGTACTGCTAAAACAATACCCTATTGGCATGCCAAACTATCCAAACCAATCTTGTTAGGAATACTAGGGCATTTAATACTTTAAAAGGTCAATATATTGTGCTTTATGACTTCATTATTTCATGATAAATTTCAATCATAATTCATACATTCATTTGATCATTTATATGATCACAATTCACATCAATTATTCTTTTATACCATTGTACTCAAAATACTTCTCCTCTTTACAATAATGAGAACTAATGTCTCATTCATATATTAATATGGTTTATTTATCCATTCATTATGTTATTCATATTGATCACAATTCTAAACAATGGTTCACATGTACCATTGTATTCAAAACATTTTTCCTTTCTCATTTATACATTCAAGAATCTACTTATGTAATTACAAATTTTATATTTCAAGTTGAGTTACTAATATTTTATGAATTCCATTTGTGATGGGCATATATGCCCTAACTATCTATTCACATCAATTAGGTGACTTATTTTTCATGTTTCAAGTAATCCATGAATATTTCATGGATTTCAAATTTATGGCCTAAATTTCTTTTTAACAATTTTGACTAGGATGCATAGTCCATATTTGTCATACAATTCTAAGCATTTAAGCTTAGAATTGGTTCTAGGTCTTCATCTTAATTCACTAATCATTTTGATTACTATTCACCATACTAGTCAACCAAAATTTTGACCTTTTTATACTTAATGGATATATTAATTCTAATTACACCAAGATCCCACATTTTGAGTTTTACATTTACTAGTATTAATTGCCAATTGCAATTTAAAGCCCCCTAGATGCATTTCTAATTTCAAATTTTGAATTTCAAGTTTTGGTGTCACTATTCACCTCATTGGTCAACAAAAATATTGACTCTTGCATAGACAATAGGTACATTGGTTTTAACACTCCCGATGTACCACATTTTGCATTTAAAACTTGTTGGAATCAATTACCAAATCCATTTCCAAGCTTATTTCAAGTTTTCATGTCACTATTCACTTCATTAGTCAACTAAAATGTTGACTTTTGCATAGAAAATATGTACATTGACTTTGGCACTTCCAACATACTACATTTTTCATTTAAAACTTGTTGGTTTTGGTCACTTTCTCAAAGCTTAGGTCATTTTGGCAAAATTGCCAATTTTCGGTTTTGGTGCTCCGAAGTTGCACTGTTTCATTGGTCAATTTACTGTTGGAATTTGATAAAACTTCCTTCATAGAAAATGTTCCTTATTTTGTCTAGTTGAATTTATTTTTTTGAATCACTCCATTTGGAGTTTTGTAGCTCAATTTATGGCCAAAATAAGTTTACTGTTCACGTGTACTGTTCCTGCTGAAATTTTGGGTTTTGGCAGATTTTGGTCCAACTTTGGTCAGTAATTTGACCAAGTTAAGTTCATAATTTGGTCTAAATTTCTTCATATGAAATGTTCTACCATGTCTTAGGTTTCCATGGGTTCAAGAATCGCCTAAATCCGAGTTTTCTAGAGAGAGTTATAGTCCTCCAAACATTGCTGCTCAAATGAAAATTCTGGAAATCTCAGTACAGTAAACTTCACTTTTCTCAATGATTTGATTTGGTTCTGGTCATAATTTGGGGTAGGTTTCTTCATGAAAGTTGTTTGTCTATGTCTTAACTTGTTGCTGTAAAACTTTCAGGTCAATTGACCAAATCTACAGTGAGTTATGGCCAAATGAACAGTTACTGTTCATTTGGTCATTTCTGCAGGTGCTGTTGCAGGGTGTCCGGATTGGGGCCAACTTTTGGTCCTCTTGCTTTGGTCTTTTGGGCATAGTTTCTTCAGCAAAAATGTGCCATTATAAGCCTAGTTTCATGTCCAATTGGCCAAACACCAATTGGACCAACACAGCCAAGGATATGGCAGTCCAAGTGGACTGAAATCTCAGCCATCATGCTGCTGTCTTTAGGCAGCCTACCATTCCACTTTGCCATGCCATTTTTCAGTCCAATTTATGGTCAACATACCTCAAATGGTCACTAATTGACCATTAAAATGTTCTCTAACAATTTCCTAAGCTAAATCCAAGTTTCACTCCCAAACCCTAGCTCATTTTCAAGGATTACACCAATTACCTTAGTTAGCACACCAATTCATCATACATATATATATATATACCTTAAACATCATCTTTAGTCCACTCTAAGTCCATAAAAAACACTTAATCTTGTTCCTCCCTAGGGCTGCCAAAATTCATTGTATACATACACATAAATTCCATTCATTTAATTCACAAATTCTTGCTTATTTTAGGTCTCTAATCATGGAAAGAGAAAGATGTATGCATAATAGGCACTAACCTTTTTGAAACCAACCTTGAGCTTGTTATTCTTCAAGATTTCCCCTAGAATCATAATAATCATAATCAATTATAACTTCACTTTCCTAAATTAAATATCCAATAAAAACTCAACAGCATTTCCCCTTAAATTGGACTAAACTCCTATCATAAATCTTAAATCCACAACCACCCATTAATACCCAATCTGGCAGCTTGTGCATTCAAATTTATATATAATGATTTAACCGTTAGATAAATCCCAAATTTTAACCATATATTCAAGGCATCCCTATACAATATCAGTAAAAATTTTAGCATCAAATAATCTCTATATCATGAGATATCAAAACATTCATTCAACCCTTCAAAATCTGAATTGTTGCAGAAATCAGTCTTACTCAGACAGCTCATGCAAAACAATTTATATCTCATAAACCACAAGTCTAAAATTCACCAAATTTTAACCCAGCAGCATCAACATCCCAAATATCATTTGTACCAAATTTCATAATTTTATAAGCATCCTAACTATTTATTTTTCTCAAATTTCAGTAGCCAAAATTCAGAATTCAACCTACAGACAGCCTGTGTTCAACAATATATTTCTCCAAATCCAACCGTTGAACAATCACCAAAATTTAACCATAACTTCCACACATACATACCTCAAACATATCCAAAAATCAGCAATAGATGTTGAGCCAAACTCACCTGGACGGAAGAGAAACATGCTGCCCTGCTGAACCCCTTTTTCTGCTACTGTTCATCTCCTTCTCCTTCTTCCTTTCTTTCTTTCTTTTCCTTTTCTCTCTCTTTCTCTCTTATTCCAGCCCGTATGAAGAAGGAAACTGCTGGTTTCCTTTGTTTTTTATCTCATTTTAAGTCATTTTTATCTCTTTTTATTGGTTTGTCAATTGGTGATTGGAGGGGGGGCTTTTAAATGACATCATCATATGTCATAATTAAGCATTTTCCTTCATTTTCTTTTCTTCTTTTCTCTACTCATTTTCAATTCAATTTTTAGCAATATTTATTAATATTTTATGTCATAATAATTATTTACTCAACTGGACAAGTCGGCCAAAAATCGCCTCTAAAGGCGAAATGACCAAAATGCCCTCCGTTTGGCTTAACGGGTCAAAATTGTCTGTACAGATTGAAAAATTTTTCTAAATATTTTCTTGGCATTCTTATGCCATAGGAACCTCAGTGACCCTTCTCTGGGGTCCCAAAAATTATTTTATGAATTTTTCCCCTGGTCTAGGGCTCCTCGTTGCGAGAACCGCAACTTCCCTCTGGTTACCCATCGCTTGGGCACCGGCTCATTTGACTTGTTTGTATTTTATTTCTAAAATTTTTACTAAATTTTTCTTATTAATATTTGAATTAATTATGGTTCCTGACTTTAGTTTAAATATTTTTCTGAACGTTCTAGCTGTCCGGACCGACACCAGTCACCGGAACAGTAGAATGTACGGAGTTGCTACAGTGAGGGTGTTACACTTTACCACAAGAGCTGGACAAGATTCACAATGTGTTCCACGTATTTATGCTAAGAAGATACTGCTCAGATCCTTCACATGTCATCTCCATGGAAGAAATTGAAGTACAATCGGATTTAACATATGAAGAAGAACCCATACGGATCCTGGCTCGGGAAGTGAAAGAGTTAAGGAATAAGTAGATTCCACTGGTGAAAGTGCTTTGGAGGCACCACAACACTGAGAAGGCAACTTGGGAAAGTGAAGAGATGATGAGGCAATAGTTCCCTCAACTGTTTGCATCAGGTAAATTTTGAGGACGAAATTTAAATTAGAGGGGAAGAGTTGTAACACCCTCACTGTAGCAATTCTGTACATTCTACTGTTCAGGTGACCGGTGTTGATCCGGACAGCTAGAACGTCTGGAAAAATATTTATACTAAAGTGATGAGTCATAATTAACTCAAATAATAATAAGAAAAATTTAGAAAAATTTTAAAAATAAAATACAACCAAGTTAAATGAGCCGATGCCCTAGTGATGGGTAACCCAGTGGGAAGTTGCGGTCTTCGCAGCTAGAAGCCTTAAACCTAGGGAAAAATTCATGAAATGATTTTTGAAACTCCAGAGAAGAGTCATTGAGGTTTTGATGGCATTAGAATGCCAAGAAAATGCTTCTGGAATTTTATCAATCGATACAGACAATTTTAGCTCAATAAGCCAAAAGGAGGGCATTTTAGTCATTTTGTCTTCAGAGATGATTTTTGGCCAACTTGTCTAGTTAAATAAATAATTTGTATAACATAAAATGTGAATAAATATTGCTAAAAATTAAATTGAAATTAAGTTGGAAAGAAAAAAAAATAAAAATGAAAAAAATGGGATTTTTGACATCACATGATGTCATTAAAATGTCTCTCCACCAATCACAATTAAGCTAACTCATTAAAATGGGATAAATGAGACAAAAATGAACAAAGGAAATCTGCTTCCTTACCCATTTTCTTCCTTGGCGGAACCACACACTAAAGAGACTCCACTATTATTATCCCAACCAAGCTTCCTACCCACTTAATTACACCATAAAATCCCTTGCTCCTTTCATTAAAAACACTCATTGCATCTTGTAAAAACTTGGGGCAGCAAAAAGAAGAGAAAGGAAAGGGGTTTTACAAGCTTGGAAATTGACTCAAGTAAGGTAAGTGCCAAATTCTTCCATTCTTCTTCTAAATTCATGTTTATGTACTTGATTTAAGCTAGAAATTGCAAGAAAATGAACTAAAATCTTCATGTATGTGTAATCCTAAATTTAGCCAGCCTTGGTGTGTGGTTGGGCTGATGTGATTGATAGGCTTAAACATGTTATAGATGATGGAGATTGCACATAAATGAGTTAGAATGGAAGAATTAAATCAATAACGTGTGACGTGTGCAATTGAGAATTTGTTATTAGGGTTTTGAACTCAAAATTTGAGGGTTTATGTAATTAATGAGGGATTTATATTTTAATGGTCTATTAGTGACCATTTGGCTGTGTATGATGAGGATTTGAAGTGAATTGTAGCTTTGGATTTTAGGTTGGTTGTGCTGCCTTGAGTGCCCTACAGGTTTGGGTGTGAGTCTAGCATGTTTGGGCAGCTATAACTTTGATTGTGTAGGTTCAATTGTTACAAGGCCAATTGGACATGAAATTAGACATATAATGGCACAATTTTGGTGAAGGAACTCTGTCTAGAAACTAAACATAGGATGCCCTAAAAATTGACCAAATCCAGATGACTTACATTCTGCATGGGCAAAATGACCAAATGAACAGTATTAATTCATTTTGTCATAACTCAGTGTAGAAAGGTCCAATTGACCTGAATTTTTACCAATAGAAAGCTGAGACATAGCCCTACAACTTTCATGAAGAAAACAAATCCAAATTGTGACCATAACATATCCAAAACTGACCTGCATTCAGTATACAAAAACTACAGAATTGATTCTACCTAGAAATTCTAGAAAAATTGCAATCCGGCTAGTTATGGTGTTTAGGCCATAACTTGAGCTACAAAACTCCAAACGGGGTGACTCAAAAATTGAAATGTAACTAGACACAATAAGGAAAAACTTTGATGAAGAACATTTGATCAAATTCTCACTGTAGAATGGCCTAACGGAATAGTGAACTCTAGCACCCAAAACTGAAATTTCTTATTTATTCTCCATTGGTTAGAAGTGTGAATTGGCAACTAATGGCAACACTTTTGGGAACCAAAATGTGGTAAATTTATGTGATTAGGACTCATGCAACTATTATGCATTGGAAAATCAATAATTTGACCTAAATAGTAAAATGAATAGTAACCTTACATGTTAAACATGAAAGTTCAATCAATAACTTTGTAATGTGCCTTAGTACACCTAGTAAGATTGGTTTGGATAGGTTGGCATACCAATAGGATTCAGTTAGTAGTACTGCACATGGCATTATGTCATTTTGTGATTGTATGGCTTTTAGCCATTATGATATTATGATGATACTTGTCTTTGTGCCTAATGTTTATTACAGCTTATCAGCTGTTTTGTTGCACACCAGGAGATACATACGTGGCCGATGGTGTGACGGCCCAAGGTACTTGGTACCCAGTGCAAGTTTATCCATTTATCCAGTCCAGTCATCCAGTATAGGTTACTTAGGCAACCAAAAATAAAAGTTGATAAATTTAATGATACAATGGATATAACAAGTACCAAATAAATAAGACTACAAATAATTACCAAAAATTTGTCTGCATGAGACATCAATATACACACTGCATATTTATTCTCTTTTAGTTTTTTTTTTTATTTTATTATTGGCACTACTAAGCATTATTGCTTAGCGCATTGCTTTTTGCTATGCGCAGGTACTGGAGATACAGAGCGCGATCCTAGTAGACCCCAGTCAGGGTGAGAGTCAGATCTGTTAGTGTCCTGTGTCACCTCTCAGCTACAGTGCATTGGTAGGATGCTAGACTACATTTTATATTTTGTGTTTTGTATTTTTGTAAATTTTGTAATTAAACTTTTTTTTGTCATGTATATTGAAACTTATGTGATTATGTATTAATGAAATTAAGTTGAGTATTTATTTATGATTTGCGTATAAATATGATGTGAATTGAATGATTGGAAAGTTTGAGAAATTAATGAGAAATTGTTGAAAATTGAAGTGATAATTGGGAGTTGTGGAATAGAATGATTATTGGAAGTATTTTTCACAGGTTCCGAAGAATTATTTTCTCCATTTTTAGCCGGTACTCTACTAGATTTTCTATAAAATTTTTGGAACCTCAAATGAATTTATAATTTCAATAAATGACTTAAATGAGTCAAATCTACCAAATTGCATTCCATCATCATAAAGAAATAAATTAAGGAAGGATAAAAATAATTGAGATAAAATATGGTGTTCCGATACACAGTGTGGTATATCTTGCTCGGCTATACTGTAGACAGGTAAGGGGTGTCACAATTTTGCTAAAGATTATACTAGTGCCCGCAGATCTGGGCCACCTACCACCACGGAGGGATCTATTCAAGATTATGCTTTTAGAGGAATACAAACAGTCAGTAGAGGCTGAGGCAGGGGTAGAGGTAACACTTACGCGGTCGAGGCCTGATGAGCCAACTGAGCAGTGGTGCACCAGCCAGGGTGTACACTATGCGCCAGAGGGAGGAAGCAGAGACCTTAAATATAGTTGCAAGTACTTTCTCCATCTTTAGTAGAGATGTATATGTGCTATTTGATCCTGGCTCTACACATTCGTATGCTAGTACTAAAATTGTGTATTCTGCTGCCATTCCTTATTTGAAATTAGACTTTGATGTACTAGTGACTAGTCATTTAGGACAATAGGTTAGGGTGAATAAATTGTATAAGGATTGTCCTTTGGTGATTCAAGGACATATATTCCAGTCAGATTTAATTGAAATGCCCTTCCGAGATTATGATATCATCTTAGACATAGATTGGTTAGCCAGGCATCACTCCATGATTGACTGTAGACTAAAGACAGTTACTTTTGTGAAGGAACAGAAGCATGAAAATTATTAGTTTAGAACATTGAATTCAAAAATTTTCTTTTAGGGTCTCATGAATCATGCAAGATTCATTATTTACCTAATTTATTTTAATATTCAACAACATACTATGTAACACCCTCTCGGTAGCAACTCCGTACATTCTACTGTTCCGGTGACTGGTGTCGGTCCGGACAGCTAGAACGTCCGGAAAAATATTTAAACTAAAGTCAGGAACCATAATTAACTCAAATATTAATAAGAAAAATTTAGTAAAAATTTTTGAAATAAAATACAACCAAGTTAAGCAGTAGGTGCCCAGCGATAGGTAACCAGAGGGAAGTTGCGGTTCTCGCAACGAGGAGCCCTAGACCTGGGGAAAAATTCATAAAATAATTTTTGGGACTCCAGAGAAGGGTCATTGAGGTTCCTATGGCATTAGAATGCCAAGAAAATATTTAGAAAAATTTTTCAATCGGTACAGACAATTTTGACCCGTTGAGCCAAACGAAGGGCATTTTGGTCATTTCGCCTTCAGAGACGATTTTTGGCCGACTTGTCCAATTAAGTAAATAATTATTATGATCTAAAATATGAATAAATATTACTAAAAATTAAATTAAAAATGAATAGAAAAGAAAGAAAAAGAAAATGACTTAAATGCTTAATTATGACATCACCATGATGTCATTTAAGTGCCCTCCACTAATCACCATTCAACAACACAACAAAGACTCTTTAAAAAGAGAAAAATGGCAAATTAAGAAACCAATTTTCTGGTTCTTCTTCTTCCTCAAAACGTGAACCTCCCCTCCATAACCCTTCATGAAAGTTTCCTTTAATTACTTCCATTTCCCATGAAATTCCACTACTAAACCCTAAGTCACCTTCATTAAAACTTGTCCACTCATCTTGGGGAAGTGTTTGGCAGCCTAGAAAAGGAAGGAAAGTGAGGTTCAAGCTTGGAAAATTTTGCCCTACAAGAGGTTAGTGCACCTATCTACTTAAAACCCTAATTTTCTATGTTAGAGACTTGAAATCAATATGAATTTGTGGATTAAATGAACCAAATTTGAGTGTATGCCTACCATGAATTTCGGCAGCCCTATTGAAGGAATAGGAATGAGTGTTTTGTTGGACTTAGAGTGGACTAGAAATGATGTTTAAGGTACATATACACAAGTATAATGAATTGGTATGCTAAATAAGGTAATTGGCGTAATTTTTGAATTTGAGCTAGGGTTTAGGAGTGAAAAATTGGACTTGGCTTATGAAATTGTTAAAGAACATTCTAGTGGTCAATTAGTGACCATTTGAGGAAATTTGACCATAATTGGGACTGAAATATAGCATGGCAAAGTGAATGAGTCTACTGCCTAGAGAGTGCAGCATGGTGGCTGAGATTGCAACCCACTTAGACAGCCATAACTTTGGCTGTGTAGGTTCAATTTGTGTTTGGCCAATTGGACATGAAACTAGGCTTATAATGGCACATTTTTGCTGAAGAAACCATGCCCAAAAGACCAAAGCAAGTGGACCAAAAGTTGGCTCCAATCCGGATACCCTGCAACAGCACCTGCAGAAATGACCAAATGAACAGTAACTGTTCATTTGGCCATAACTCACTGTAGATATGGTCAATTGACCTGAAAGTTTTACAGAAACAAGTTAAGACATAGAGAAACAACTTTCATGAAGAAACCTACCCCAAATTAAGACCAGAACTTAATCAAAATGGCAGTCACAGTCACTGTTCATGGTACTGTAGATTTGGTAAATTCTGCAGAATTGAAATCCGGCCAGCTTTGATTTTTGGACCATATCTGGAGCTACAAAACTCCAAATGGAGTGATTCAAAAAAGGAAATTCAACTAGACAAAGTAAGGAACAACTTTCATGTTTACCATTTCCTCAAATTCCCACTGCAACAGTGCCTAATGGAACAGTAAAGTTAAGCTTCAAAAACTGAAAATTCTGCTCTCTTGTGTTAAGCTTAGAAATGGTGATGGTAATCAATTCCAACAAGTTTTAAATGTAAAATGTGGTGCATTGGGAGTGTTAAAACCAATGTACCTATTTTCTATCCAAAAGTAAATATTTTTGTTGACCAATGAGGTGAATAGTGACACCAAACTTGAAATTCAAAGTTTAAAATTTAGAAATGCATCTAGGGGACTTTAAATTGCAATTGACAATTAATACTAGCAAATATAAAACTCAAAATATGGGATCTTGGTGTAATTAGAATTAATATATCCATTAAGTATAAAAAAGTCAACATTTTGGTTGACTAGTAGGTGAATAGTAATCAAAATGATTAGTAAATTAAGATAAAAAGCTAGAACCAATTCTAAGCTTAAATGCTTAGAATTGTATGACAAATGTAGGCTATGGATCCTAGTCAAAATTGTTAAAAAGAAATTAAGGCCATAAATTTAAAATCCATGAAATATTCATGGATTACTTGAAACATGAAAAATAAGTCACCTAATTGATGTGAATAGATAGCTGGGGCTTATATGCCCATCACAAATGGAATTCATAAAATATTAATAACTCAACTTGAAATATAAAATTTGTAATTACATAAGTAGATTCTTGAATCTATAAATGAGAAAAGGGAAAAGGTTTTGAATACAACGGTACATGTGAACCATTGTTTAGAATTGTGATTAATATGAATAACATGATGATTGAATAAATGAACCATATTAATGTATGAATGAGACATTAGTTCTCATTATTGTAGAGAGGAGAAGTATTTTGAGTACAATGGTATAAAAGGATAATTAATGTGAATTGTGATCATATAAATGATCAAATGAATGTATGAATTATAATTGAAATTTATCACGAAATAATGAAGTCATAAAATACAATATATTAACATTTAATGATATTATGTGCCCTTGTATTGCCTAGACATGTGTGTCAGATTGGATAGTTTGGCATGCCAATAGGGTATTGTTTTATCAGTACTGCGAAAGGCTTTATGCCTGTATTCATGGCTTTATGCCCGTATTCATGGCTTTATGCCCGCATTCATGGCATTATGCCAACATTCATGGCTTCTACGCCCGATTATGTGTTATCATGGCTTTCTAGCCATACTGACTGCATACGTGGTTGACGTTCTGCGTCCCATGGTATGACGGCCCGAGGCACTAAGGTGTCCAGTGCCAACGACCCGTTATCCAGTTTAGTCAGCCTGTCATAGGTTACTTGGGCAGTGAAATTTATTGAAATAAGTTAAGAATATTAGTAAATAAAAAAATATATTAGAAATTAAGTAAATGAGTAAGATGACCTAAAATGAATGGGAATAGTTATTTATTAGAAAGAATCGAAATGAACTGGACCGATATCAAAATTTACTTTTTATGAAACAATCTGAGACAACCTAGCAAGTATAGAGAAAATGCTAAAAGATTTGCAAAGAAAATTATAACATAAACAAATATTGCAAATGTGACTTATATAATAATATAAGCATAAATTTATTATTTTCAGATCATTTTTCTTTATACATTATTACTGTACATTGGCGAAATAAACACTTTCAAAGAAGACTAAATTAGGATAAACCATATTAAATTTTAGAAACCGCATGTGAAGTATAAATAAATCTTAATTATTTGAATTATGTTTTATTTCTATCTTTATTTGTATATTATTTCCTTGTTATATTATTGCACCACTAAGCAGCAATGCTTAGCGCGATGGAATTGTTTCCTCGCGCAGGTACTGAAGCTAGAACCCACTAGACGTTTGACTAGAAATTTTGAGAGTTCAGATCTGCAGAGTGTCAAAGGTTGTCACCTTCTCAGCAATGCATGTAGATAGGACCCATATAGATCATATTTTGTATTTTGTATAAAATGCTAGATATTGCATTATAATGTAGATTAGGAATAGGTAATTAATATAAATGTGATGTAAATTAATAAATTAGCTCTTTCATATGTAATTAGTTTATACATCATGTAAATTATGAAATTTTGTAATTATTTTGTAAATTATGTAAATTAAGGAAATTTGAAATTGTGCTCATTGAATTTGAGAATGTTTACATATGAATTGAGTATGAATGGAAATGTATGGAAATGATTATGAAATTGAAATGTATGGATGAGATTTGAAATATGAGAAAATTATGAAAATAATTGATGAGATTTTATTTGTAAAATATTATTGAAACTTTCAAACAGGTAAAGAGTAAAATACGTCAACTGGTAATAAAATAGGGAAAACTCTGCTGGTTTCTCCGTCAAAAAATTTATTAATATTAAAATATATCGAGATCAAAATATGAAAGGAATAAAGTAAGATAAGATAAGGTGCTCCGGCACCGAATGTAGCACACTTTGCTCGGCTACACTGTAGTCGGGTGAGGGGTGTTACATACTAAAACACTTTTAATATATTTTGGATTTACATTTACCATTTAAGATTTTAGAATTAATAGATTAATTCATTAGAACCCTATATTAATACAAGAATATGTGCACTAACCTTTTAATGCACTGTTGATGTGTTTGGTACCTTTGGGAAGCACCTAGGACACCAGATGTTGTCCCTCTAGCTTATCCACACCAAGATCACCAATGGCAGCCCCTTGAACAGCTTCTCAAGCCTTTCCAATCAATTAGAAATTGAGGTTTTGCCTTTTAGAGAGGTTGCAGATGTATATTGGACACTAGAAACAATTTCTATCACTTATAATTCAAGAGAATATTGGCAATTCTCTTTGAATTGATGAGAGATGAAAAAGAAGAGAGGAAGAAGACAACAAGGGTGGTGGCACCTCTTTGAGAAAATCAGATTGCTTATTTTGTTCTTTCATCCTTTCCCTTATATTGCTAGGTCACCACTTAAAACCCTTGCCACATGTCATCTTCTGATTGGCTCAGAATTTTAATTGATCCAATCATATTATGCCAAGTGTTAAAACTAGAATTAATCTTGACTTTGATCATCTTACATGATTGGAAGACAAATGATAAGCTTATGTGTAGTGCCATGTGTCACCATCTCATGGTACCACATGTCACCCTGTGAAATGACCAAATTACTCTTGTGTCTTAATTTTGAGTTCTCAACCCAAAATAATTATTTTTCTTCTTCTAATCAATTTATATCAAATATAAATTAATTAATTAATATCTATTAATTAATTTCTCATAATTAAATTCATATCTAAAAACTTTAAATATAAATTTAATTTATACTATATATCCAATAACCTAGATTTGGTTTCAAGCCATGCTAGGGACTTTGCAATCTAATTGCAAACCAAACCTATTTAATTAATCAATTAAACTCTTTAACTAATAAATTAAATCATATTTAACTTGGTGATTACTTGTGTATGTGTGTGACTCACTAGGCTCATCACTAATTGGCAATGAGATATGATGTTAACTCTTAATATCATTAGAACTCTTTCTTACCATAAATAATTTCTCTAAATCATTTTATGCACCTCATAGATCATGGTTAACACCTAGCATAGCATGCCATGGCCACCCAATTAGTAATAAGGAATATATTAAATGAACCTTTAATCATATGTTACCATGCACTAGAATCTCTCTGTTACAAAATTCCAATTCGAGCTGGAGTTATGGTTTATGTCAAACTCTATTTGCTATGAATATTATGTTCTCTTTTAATTCCAGTTCTTGATTAAAAAGATTTTCTCATCAGAAACTCCTTTCTGATTAAATCTATCTGTCCTGGCTAGGAACTTGAAACATCAAGAACAATTAAATGAACATAGGATTTTATCCCTATTTACTTAAGGAAACAAATTCCATCTTGATCAACACCTACCTCTATATATAACTAGTAGGAGCCAACACATGCCCATATACCCATACACTGTACAAGTATAAAAGCAGTATCAAAGTCAAACCACCTATATACAAGATAATTGTGCTATCTCATGTTTAAAGATTATATGCACTGATATGATTTATGACAATGCATTGACAAGAGTAAACTCCATGTGCTCATCATAAATGTCATAGGTTTAGCCTACTTATCATGCATAAGTGCCTATCATATTTGTTATATGGCATGAGACTCACCATTCTATCTTATTTACATCTCACATAAATAACTTGGGAACAAACATGATTACAATCTTTCTGGATAAGTCATGTCCTTATTGTGAAGTATCCTCGATTGTGAACCAATTTATGATACTTTGTGCTAGAAATACTGTCACTCATATTCTTAACAACTTAAGAATAGAATTTCTAACAAAATATCAATGGACCTTTTCTATGACACATAAATATATTATGTAAACGGAAAAGTGAAAATGCCTTTTATTAATAAAATATGTACAAGATACATACTAAATGATATGCTCTAGGGCATACTACTAATAATCTCTCACTAGCACTAGAGCCATTCATTGTAATATCTTAGACCCATCTTCTCAAGATGTCGGTCTAACTGAGCTTGTGATATAGGCTTAGTGAATGAATTAGCTGGATTTTCAGCTGATGCTATTTTTTGCATGGCTACATTACCTCGCCCAACTATCTCTCTGATAATGTGGTAGCGCTTTTCTATGTGTTTGGATTTCTGGTGAGACCGGAGTTTCTTAGCCTGTATGACTGCTCCATTGTTGTCACAGTGGAGTGGAACTGCTGACTCAATGGAAGGAACTACTGCAAGTTCTGTCACGAACTTCTTTATCCAAACAGCTTTCTTTGCAGCATCTGATGCAGCATCTGATGCAGCAATATACTCAGCCTCGGTAGTGAAATCTACAGTCGTACTCTATTTGGAACTCTTCCAACTTACTGCACCTCCATCACAAATGAACACATACCCAAAGGTAGACTTTCTATCATTGATATCTGATTGGAAATCCGAATCAGTATAACCATCCAATTACAAGTCACCATCTCTATATATGAAGAATAAATCCTTAGTTCTTCTCAAGTACTTAAGGATATTCTTGATAGCTATCCAGTGTTCCAAACCTAGATTGGATTGATATTTGCTAGTCAAACTAACAGCATATGCTATATCCGGCCTAATACACAACATTGCATACATCAAACTTCCAATAGCCGAAGCATATGGAATCCTGGGTATTTTATCTCTTCCTTCAGGTGTCTTTGGAGACATCTCTTTAGAAAGGTGGATACCATGTCTCACTGGTAACAATCCTCTCTTGGAATCAAGCATGTTAAACCTCTTTAACACATTTTCCAAGTATAGACTTTGGGATAAACCAATTATTCTTTTCACTCTATCTCTATAGATGCGAATCCCAAGAATATAGGTTACCTCCCCTAAGTCTTTCATGGAGAATGTATTTGGCAACCATTCCTTTACAGCTGTCAACATACCAATGTCATTACCCATCAATAAAATGTCATCCACATATAAGACAAGAAATGTGATAGTACTATCACTAACCTTCTTATATACACATGGCTCATCGTCATTTTTGATAAAACCAAATAACTTAATGGCTTCATCAAAATAGATGTTCCAACTCCTCGAAGCTTGTTTCAACCCACAAATGGATCGCTTTAGCTTGCATACTTTGGAACCATCTTGGGATTCAAAACCCCTAGGTTGTTCCATAAAAATGTTTTCTTCAATGTATCCATTGAGAAAAGTTGCTTTGACATCCACCTACCTGTTAGTAGTATGCCCTAGAGCATATCATTTAGTATGTATCTTGTACATAATTTTATTAATAAAAGGCATTTCCACTTTTCCGTTTACATAATATATTTATGTGTAATAGAAATGGTCCATTGATATTTTGTTAGAAATATTATTCTTAAGTTGTTAAGAATATGAGTGACAATATTTCTAGCACAAAGTATCTTAAATAGGTTCACAATCGAGGATACTTCATAATAAGGACATGACTTATCCAGAAAGATTGTATTCATGTTTGTTCCCAAGTTATTTATATGAGATATAAATAAGATGGAATGGTGAGTCTCATGCCATATAACAAACATGATAGGCACTTATAAATGATAAGTAGGCCGAACCAGTGACACTTATGACAAGCACATGGAGTTTATTCTTGTCAATGTTTTGTCATAAATCATATCAGTGCATATAATCTTTAGACCTGAGATAGCACAATTATCTTGTATATAGGTAGTTTGAGTTTGATACTGCTTTCATACTTGTACTATGTATGGGTTTGGCTCCTACTAGTTATATATGGAGGTAGGTGTTGATCAAGATGGAATCTGTTCCTCTAAGTAAATAGAGATGAAATCCTATGTTCATTTAATTGTTCTTGATGTTTCAAATTCCTGGCCAGGATAGATAGATTTATTCAGAAAAGAGTTTCTGATGAGAAAAATCTTTTTAATCAAGAACTGGAATTAAAAGAGAACATAATATTCATAGCAAATGGAGTTTGACATAAACCATGACTCCAGCTTGAGTTGGGATTTTGTAACAGAGAGATTCTAGTGCATGGTAACATATGATTATAGGTTCATTTAAGGTAAATCTTATTACTAATTGGGTGGCCATGGCATGCTATGCTAGGTGTTAACCATGGTCTATGAGGTTCATAAAATGATTTAGAGAAATCATTTATGGTAAGAAAGAGTTCTGATGATATTAAGAGTTGATATCATGTCTCATTGCCAATTAGTGATGAGCCTAGTAAGTCACACACATACACAAGTTATCACCTATTTAAATATGATTTAATTAATTAATTAAAGAGTTTAATTGATTAATTAAATAGGTTTGGTTTGCAATTAGATTGCAAAGTCCCTAGCATGACTTGAAACCAAATCTAGATTATTGGATGTGTAGTATAAATTAAATTTATATTTAAAGTGTTTAAATATGAATTTAATTGATGAGAAATTAATTAATAGAGATTAATTAATAATTTATATTTGATATAAATTAATTAGAAGAAGAAAATAATTATTTTGGGTTAAGAACTCAAAATTAAGACACAGGGGCATTTTGGTCATTTCACAGTGTGACACGTGGCACCATGAGATGGTGACACATGGGATTACACATAAGCTTGCCAAATGTTTTTAATCATGTAAGATGATTAAAATCAAGATTAAATATAGGTTTGACACTTGGCACAATGTGATTGGGTCACTTAAACCTAGAGCTAATCAAAAGGTGACATGTGGCTAGGGTTTAATGTGTTAACCTAGCTATTTAAGTGTGGTTATGAAAAGAAAAAAATAACCAGCAGCCTCTCCTCTCATTTGTCACGCCACTTTGAGGCTCTCCAGCTATTCTTCTTGTTTAATGTGTTAACCTAGCTATTTAACTGTGGTTATGAAAAGAAAAAATAACCAGCAGCCTCTCCTCTCATTTGTCACGCCACTTTAAGGCTCTCCAGCTATTCTTCTTCATCTCTCATCAATTCAAAGAGATTAGCCATCAATCTCTTGAATTAAGAACACTAGAAATTGTTTCTAGTGTCCTGTTTACATTTCTAATCTCTTAAAAGGCAGAACTTGAATTTCTAATTAATAGAAAAAGCTTTAGAGGCTGTTCAAGGGCTGCCATAGGTGTTCTTGGTGTGGACAAGCTAGAGGGACAACATTTGGTGTCCTGAAGTCGAATCTCAAAGGCGCAGACACGCTGCAGTGCATCAAGAGGTTAGTGTAATCGTTCTTGATTTAATCTAGGGTTCTAAAATTAATCTGATTAATTTTAAAATCTTAAATGGCAAATACAGATCCAAAAACATATTAAAAGAGTTTTAATATGTTGTTTATCATTGAAATCAAATAGATAAAAATAAATCTTGCATGGTGCATATGACCCTAGGTGAAAATTTTTGAATTCAATGGTATAATCTTGTGTTTTTCATGCTTCCGTTCTTTCAATTGGTATCAGAGCCACTATATTTGCCATTTAGATTGTTGATTATATGATTTAATTGTGTGATTTGATCATGAGATGATTGATTCATTGCTGGTTGGATCAAGAGGTGTGGCGGCACACATGGTGAAGCCACCATTGGTGGCGGCAACAATGGTTCTATGGGTGGTTCAAGGTTTGGCTTTTAATTCTGCAATTTTTGTATGATCTAAGGCCTATTCTTTGACTAATTAAAGTGTTTAATTAGTTGTTTTAATCACACAATTAAATTATGATTCAAATCAGAATTTTAAAAATTGTTTGAATGTGATTCAAATCTGAATTTTAAAAGTTGTTTGAATCATATTTAAATCTGATTTTTTAAATTTGATTCAATAAAATTCAGATCTGATTTTTTAAAAAATATTTGAATGTGATTCAAATCTGATTTTTTTAAAAATGTTTGAATGTGATTCAAATCTGAATTTTTGAAGTTGTTTGAATGTGATTCAAATTTGAATTTTAAAATTTGTTTGAATGAGATTCAAATCTGCATTTTTAAATTTATTTGAATCATATTCAAATCTGGATTTTTAAGTTGAATATGAGATATTCAATTTAATTTAAGTATGTATGTTTTATTTAATTGTTAAATAGTGATATGCATGATGGATGATCATGGACTATAAAAGACCAATGTGATTGGATTTATTTCTTTTATGTTTCTTTGGGACTGTAAATTAATTAATTTATTTTAATTTATTTTGGGCATGTATTATTAAGTTTGTAATAATATTTTGGGTTGTAATTTCATTTATTTAAGTTCTTGTAAATTCGCCTTGGTATGCCAAGGATTACTATGTAATATTGGATTGCAAGAAGTTCAAGGAGGTCAAGAGCATTGGTGGGACCAAAGGAGGAATTCAAGATCAAGTGTTGATTATGTACTCCTTCAGCAACTCTTGTAAAATGAATGAATGAAATGCACCTAGGAATGCCCCGATTCAATTCTTGGTGGCTCGAATTGAATCCCTTAGAAAGTCCATGATCATACCATATTTATCGCTTATCCATGAATGCATGAGATGTATGGGAATGTATGCAATTATATGATATATGCATGCTAAATGGATAATGTGCAAAGTGAGACCTTAATAGTAATTAGGATGGCTATAAAATCTTCCAAACAAATGATTAAGTTGGAAATGCTATAATTAAAGTAATTATAACATAAGCCCTCCATTGGGGCAATTATTTTAAGAAATTTTAAATAGTTGCATGAGATGCAATTAATTTAAGAGATTTTCTTAAGAATAATTGTTAAGCATGAGATGTTGTAAATATGTAAATGGTTTGGTGGCCAATATTGGATGTACTGAGGACATTAAAATTATTTGCATAATTATCGACTCAATGGGATCAACTTAACTAATGCAAGATAAGTCAATAATGGATGTACCTGAGATTTTGAGCATTAGGGGCTAGGTAAAGGATTGAACCTCACATGAGATGTGATGGGCAAGGAGTTGCTCACTTATAGTTTATTGTAATTTCAATAATGGATGTACCTGAGGATGATCAATAGAATTATAAGAATTCAATCACCCACTAGAAATCCATCCAACTAGGATTTCCGTTTTCTACTTTGGAAGTGTAGGATTCGCTAAGTTAGTGGGAGGACCAATTTGATTAAAAGACCATAATCATTTTGGTTAATTACATGATACATTTACTAATTAATCTTGTTATTTTCTCAGCTTAATTCTCTGATAAAAATGAGCACAAAACAACCACCACCATCCAATATCCTTGCAAGCATACTTGATCACAACAGGTTGACAGGACCTAATCTGTCTGATTGGCTAAGAAATTTGAAACTTGTCCTGAACCTTTAACATATAGGATATGTTCTAGATTCAAATGTTCCTGGTCCCTTACCTCCAGAGGCCACTCAAGAGGAACATGAAACTTTGGACAAGTGGAAGGAGCATGATATGAGAGCTAAGTGTTACATGCTTGCTTCCATGAGTAATGAGTTACAGAAGCAACATGAGAACATGCAGAGTGCGAGTGAGATCCTCCTTCACCTACAAGAGTTGTATGGTGAGCACAGCAGGAATGCTAGGTATGAGATATCTAGACAGCTATTCCGTATGAGGATGTCTGAGGGACAGAATGTTGGGGATCATGTCCACAAGATGATTCGGCTGATTGAGCAGTTGGAACATCTTGACTTCAACAAGGTTTTCCAACTACAAATGGATTTGATCCTTCAGTCCCTTCCTGAGTCTTTTGGGAATTTTGTGACAAACTTCCATATGACTAAACAGGAATGCACCTTAGCTGGTTTACTCAACATGCTGGTTATTGCCCAAAAGAATATGCCAGGCAATAAAGGAAAAGAGGTAGCTTTGATTGCATATTCTTCTACTGGAAAGTCCAACAAGAAGAAGGGCAATAAGAAAAAGAAACCTCAGATTCCTGGTCCTTCCAAGAAAATAGCTAAACAGAAAAGGAAGACTAAAGCTGATGAAGGCAAAGGAAAGTGTTTCCACTGCCAAAAGGATGGGCACTGGAAAAGGAACTGCCCAGAGTATCTTGCTTCTCTGAAGGACAAGAAGGATACACCTTCGGAAGGTATGTCCATATCTTGTTATTTAGATTATGATGATACTCATAGTTCATCCACTGACTTGGGTTTTAGATATCAAGTGCCGCTCACATTTCTAATGATATGCAGGAACTAGCAAATAGTAGCAGCTTGCGTTCTCAAGATATTAGAGTCCGGATTGGCAATGGCTCAACTGTTGAAGCTTTAGCCATAAGATCTAAATCTTTTTACATGTTTGGACATGTTTTGTGTTTGGATAATATTTTATATGTACCTGATGCTTTTAAGAACATCATTTCTATATCTAGTTTGACTAGAAATGGCTATGAATTTCAGTTCACAGATGATGTTTGCAATATTTATTTTGGAAATAAATATGTTGGTTCGGGTTATATGAATGATGGTCTTTATTATTTGGATAATAATGATAAACAAAATTGAATGCAAGTTATCTAAAAGAATACAATGCCATGGTGAAAACCAACTCAAGTTCAAAATATATTTGGCACTTAAGGTTATGTCATGTTGCAGAAGATAGGATTGCAAAATTGGAGAAAATGGGGATTCTATCCTCATTGGGCTCTGAGCCTACTCCAACTTGTGAATCTTGCCTTCAGGGCAAAATGACTAGATCACCCTTTGTTGGACAAGGGCTAAGAGCTGAAAATATTTTGGAACTAATACATAGTGATGTATGTGGTCCATTTAAAGAAATGGCTAGAGGGGGCTTTCATTATTTTATTACCTTTACTGATGATAAATCAAGGTTTGGGTATTTGTATTTGATGAAATACAAACATGAATCCTTTGAAAAGTTTAAGGAATTTAAATCTGAAGTAGAAAATCAAACAGGAAAAAGTATTAAAGCTCTTCGATCAGATCGTGGAGGTGAATATTTGAGTACTGAATTTGATGAATACTTGAGAGAGCATGGCATTGTTTCTCAGCTGACTCCTCCAGGAACGCCACAACTGAATGGTGTATCTGAAAGGAGAAATCGTACCCTATTGGATATGGTACGTAGTATGATGAGCTATACTGATATGCCAATCTTCTTTTGGGGATTTGCATTAGAATCAGCTTTATATATTCTGAATAGGATTCCATCAAATTCAGTTTCTTCCACACCTTATGAGATATGGCATGGAAGAAAACCAAGTCTAAAGCATGTTAAGATTTGGGGTTGTCCAGCTTATATCAAAAAGCTGAACACTGATAAATTGGAGACCAGATCAGAAAAAGGTCGATTTGTTGGATATCCAAAAGATAGTTTTAGATATTATTTTTATTTGCTTACTTCACAAAAGGTTGTGATAAGTAGAGATGCCACATTTCTTGAACAACAGTTTGTTCAAGAAGGAGGCAAAGGAAGGCAAATAGAGTTAGAATTGGAGAATTCTGACCAACCAATGCATCGATGGATATAGATCCATCCGGTCAACCTATACCCATTGATGAAACATCTACACTGTTCCTCGTAGAACAACTGTGGTATCTCACCCACCCGGTGAGATATGGTTTTCTTCATGAAGAAGAACAAGAGTTGTCTACTCATGAAGAAGTAGATCATGGAGATGATCCACTTACCTATGAAGAAGCTATATCAGATATAGACTCTTCAAAATGGATTGATGCTATGAAATCTGAGATTGATTCCATGTATAAGAATCAAGTTTGGGATCTTGTTGACCCACCTGAAGGTATTGTACCTATAGGGAACAAATGGGTTTTCAAGAAGAAAATTGGTTCTGATGGAAAGGTAGAGACCTATAAGGCAAGGCTAGTAGCGAAAGGGTTTCGCCAAAGGCAAGGAATCGACTATGAGGAGACTTTCTCACCTGTTGCCATGCTTAAATCAATTAGGATTTTATTAGCAATAGCTGCATACTATGATTATGAGATTTGGCAGATGGATGTCAAAATGCCTTTTCTCAATGGATACATTGAAGAAAACATTTTCATGGAACAACCTAGGGGATTTGAATCCCAAGATGGTTCCAAGGTATGCAAGCTAAAGCGATCCATTTATGGGTTGAAACAAGCTTCGAGGAGTTGGAACATCCGTTTTGATGAAGCCATTAAATCCTTTGGTTTTATCAAAAATGAGGATGAGCCATGTGTATATAAGAAGGTTAGTGACAGTGCTATCACTTTCCTTGTCTTATATGTGGATGACATACTGTTGATAGGTAATGACACAGGTATGTTGACAACTATAAAGGTATGGTTGTCAAATACATTCTCCATGAAAGACTTAGGGGAGGCAACCTATATTCTTGGGATTCGCATCTATAGAGATAGAGCGAAAAGAATAATAGGTTTATCCCAAAGTCTATACTTGGAAAAAGGTGTTAAAGAGGTTTAACATGCTTGATTCCAGGAGAGGATTGTTACCAGTGAGACATGGTATCCATCTTTCTAAAGAGATGTCTCCAAAGACACCCGAAGAAAGAGATAAAATGGCCAGGATTCCATATGCTTCGGCTATTGGAAGTTTAATGTATGCAATGTTGTGTACTAGGCCAGATATTGCATATGCTATTAGTTTGACTAGCAGGTATCAATCCAATCCAGGTTTAGAACACTGGATAGCAGTCAAGAATATCCTTAAGTACTTGAGAAGAACTAAGGATTTATTCTTGATTTATGGAGGTGGAGACTTGCAATTAGATGGTTATCTCGATTCGACTTCCAATCGATATCAATGATAGAAAGTCCACCTCCGGATATGTGTTCATTTGTAATGGAGGTGCGATCGGTTGGAAGAGTTCCAAACAGAGCACGATCGCAGATTCCACTCATCGAGGTCGAGTATATTGTTGCATCGAATCTTTGCAAAAGAAGTCGCTTGGATAAAGAAGTTCGTGATGTAACTTACAAGAGTTCCTTCCATTGAGTCAGCAGTTCCACTACATTGTGACAATAATGGAGCAGTCATACAGGCTAAGGAACTAAGGTCTCACCCAAAATCCAAACACATAGAAAGGCACTACCATATTATCAGGGATATAGTTGGACAAGGCGATATAGCCATGCAGAAAATATAACATCAGCTAAAAACCAGCTGATCCATTCACTAAGCCTTTGTCACAAGCTCAGTTAGATTGACATCTTGAGAAGATGGGTCTAAAATATTGTAATGAATGGCTCTAGTGCTACTGGGAGATTGTTAGTAGTATGCCCTAGAGCATATCATTTAGTATGTATCTTGTACATAATTTTATTAATAAAAGGCATTTCCACTTTTCCGTTTACATAATATATTTATGTGTAATAGAAAAGGTCCATTGATATTTTGTTAGAAATATTATTCTTAAGTTGTTAAGAATATGAGTGACAATATTTCTAGCACAAAGTATCATAAATAGGTTCACAATCGAGGATACTTCATAATAAGGACATGACTTATCCAGAAAGATTGTATTCATGTTTGTTCCCAAGTTATTTATATGAGATATAAAGAAGGTGGAATGGTGAGTCTCATGCCATATGACAAACATGATAGGCTTACACATGATAAGTAGGCCGAACCAGTGACACTTATGACAAGCACATGGAGTTTACTCTTGTCAATGTTTTGTCATAAATCATATCAGTGCATATAATCTTTAGACCTGAGATAGCACAGTTATCTTGTATATAGGTAGTTTGAGTTTGATACTGCTTTTATACTTGTACTGTGTATGGGTATATGGGCATGTGTTGGCTCCTACTAGTTATATATGGAGGTAGGTGTTGATCAAGATGGAATCTGTTCCTCTACGTAAATGGAGATAAAATCCTATGTTCATTTAATTGTTCTTGATATTTCAAGTTCCTGGCCAGGACAGATAGATTTAATCAGAAAAGAGTTTCTGATGAGAAAAATCTTTTTAATCAAGAACTGGAATTAAAAGAGAACATAATATTCATAGCAAATGGAGTTTGACATAAACCATGACTCCAGCTTGAGTTGGGATTTTGTAACAGAGAGATTCTAGTGCATGGTAACATATGATTATAGGTTCATTTAAGGTAAATCTTATTACTAATTGGGTGGCCATGGCATGCTATGCTAGGTGTTAACCATGGTCTATGAGGTTCATAAAATGATTTAGAGAAATCATTTATGGTAAGAAAGAGTTCTGATGGTATTAAGAGTTGATATCATATCTCATTGCCAATTAGTGATGAGCTTAGTAAGTCACACACATACACAAGTTATCACCTAATTAAATATGATTTAATTAATTAATTAAAGAGTTTAATTAATTAATTAAATAGGTTTGGTTTGCAATTAGATTGCAAAGTCCCTAGCATGACTTGAAACCAAATCTAGATTATTGGATGTATAGTATAAGTTAAATTTATATTTAAAGTGTTTAAATATGAATTTAATTAATGAGAAATTAATTAATAGAGATTAATTAATTAATTTATATTTGATATAAATTAATTAGAAGAAGCGAAATAATTATTTTGGGTTGAAAACTTAAAATTAAGACACAGGTGCATTTTGGTCATTTCATAGTGTGACACGTGGCACCATGTGATGGTGACACGTGGATAAGCTTGCCAAATGTTTTTTAATAATGTAAGATGATTAAAATTAAGATTAAATATAGGTTTGACACTTTGCACAATATGATTGGGTCAATTAAACCTAGAACCAATCAGAGAGTGACATGTGGCAAGGGTTTAATATGTTGATCTAGCTATATAAGTGTTGTTATGAATTAAAAATAAGACAACCAGCAGGCACACTCCTTTGTCACGCCATTTTGAAGCTCCCTATTTCTTCTTCTTCATCTCTCATCAATTCAAAGAGATTAGCCATGAATCTCTTGAGTTAAAAATACTAGAAATTGTTTCTAGTGTCCTGTTTACATCTTTAATCTCTTAAAAGGTAGAACTTGATTTTCTAAATAATAGAAAAAGCTTTAGAAGCTAGTCGAGGGCTGCCATAAGTGTTTTTGGTGTGGACAAGCTAGAGGGACAACATTTGGTGTCCTGAAGACGAATCTCAAAGGCGCAAATACGCTGCAGTGCATCAAAAGGTTAGTGTAATCGTTATTGATTTAATCTAGGGTTCTAAAATTAATCTGATTAATTTTAAAATCTTAAATGGCAAATACAGATCCAAAAACATATTAAAAGAGTTTTAATATGTTGTTTATCATTGAAATCAAATAGATAGAAATAAATATTGCATGGTGCATGTGACCCTAGGTGAAAATTTTTGAATTCAATGGTATAAACTTGTGTTTTTCATGCTTCCATTCTTTCATTCCTTGCCTTTGGTGAAACCCTTTCGCTACTAGCCTTGCTTTATAGGTCTCTACCTTTCCATCAAAACCAATTTTCTTCTTGAAAACCCATTTATTCCCTATAAGTACAATACCTTCAGGTGGGTCAACAAGATCCCAAACTTGATTCTTATATATGGAATCAATTTCGGATTTCATAGCATCAATCCATTTTGAAGAGTCTATATCTGATATAGCTTCTTCATAGGTAAGTAGATCATCTCCATGATCTAATTCTTCATGAGTAGACAACTCTTGTTCTTCTTCATGAAGAAAACCATATCTCACTGGTAGGTGACATATCCTGGTTGATCTGCGAGGAATAGCTGTAGATGTTTCATCAATAGGTGTAGGTTGACTAGATGGATATGTTAGTAGTATGCCCTAGAGCATATCATTTAGTATGTATCTTGTACATATTTTTATTAATAAAAGGCTTTTCCACTTTTTCGTTTACATAATATATTTATGTGTAATAGAAAAGGTCCATTGATATTTTGTTAGAAATATTAGTCTTAAGTTGTTAATGTTAGTAGTATGCCCTAGAGCATATCATTTAGCATGTATCTTGTACATATTTTTATTAATAAAAGGCTTTTCCACTTTTCCGTTTATATAATATATTTATGTGTAATAGAAAAGGTCCATCGATATTTTGTTAGAAATATTATTCTTAAGTTGTTAAGAATATGAGTGACATTATTTCTAGCACAAAGTATCATAAATAGGTTCACAATCGAGGATACTTCATAATAAGGACATGACTTATCTAGAAAGATTGTATTCATGTTTGTTCCCAAGTTATTTATAAGAGATATAAATAAGATGGAATGGTGAGTCTCATGCCATATGACAAACATGATAGGTACTTATAAATGATAAGTAGGCTGAACCAGTGACACTTATGACAAGCACATGGAGTTTACTCTTGTCAATGTTTTGTCATAAATCATATCAGTGCATATAATCTTTAGACCTGAGATAGCACAGTTATCTTGTATATAGGTAGTTTGAGTTTGATACGGCTTTCATACTTGTACTGTGTATGGGTATATGGGCATGTGTTGGCTCCTACTAGTTATATATGGAGGTAGGTGTTGATCAAGATGGAATCTGTTCCTCTAAGTAAATAGAGATAAAATCGTATGTTCTTTTAATTGTTCTTGATGTTTCATGTTCCTGGCCAGGACAGATAGATTTAATCAGAAAAGAGTTTCTTATGAGAAAATCCTTTTAATTAAGAACTGGAATTAAAAGAGAACATAATATTCATAGCAAATGGAGTTTGACATAAACCATGACTCCAGCTTGAGTTGGGATTTTGTAACAGAGAGATTCTAGTGCATGGTAACATATGATTATAGGTTCATTTAAGGTAAATCTTATTACTAATTGGGTGGCCATGGCATGCTATGCTAGGTGTTAACCATGGTCTATGAGGTGCATAAAATGATTTAGAGAAATCATTTATGGTAAGAAAGAGTTCTGATGATATTAAGAGTTAATATCATGTCTCATTGCCAATTAGTGATGAGCCTAGTAAGTCACACACATGCACAAGTTATCACCTAATTATATTTGATTTAATTAATTAATTAAAGAGTTTAATTGATTAATTAAATAGGTTTGGTTTGCAATTAGATTGCAAAGTCCCTAGCATGACTTGAAACCAAATCTAGATTATTGGATGTATAGTATAAGTTAAATTTATATTTAAAGTATTTAAATATGAATTTAATTAATGAGAAATTAATTAATAGAGACTAATTAATTAATTTATGTTTGATATAAATTAATTAGAAGAAGAGAAATAATTATTTTGGGTTAAGAACTCAAAATTAAGACACAGGGGCATTTTGGTCATTTCATAGTGTGACACGTGGCACCATGAGATGGTGACACATGGCATTATACATAAGCTTTCCAAATGTCTTTTAATCATGTAGGATGATTAAAATTAAGATTAAATATAGGTTTGACACTTGGCACAAAGTGATTGGGTCACTTAAATCTAGAGCTAATCAAAGGGTGACATGTGGCAAGGGTTTAATGTGTTAACCTAGCTATGTAAGTATTGTTATGAGAAAATAAAATATAACCAACAGCCACACTCCTTTGTCACGCCATTTTGAAGCTCTCCCTCTCTTCCTCTTCATCTCTCATCAATTCAAAGAGATTAGCCATCAATCTCTTGAATTAAAAATACTAGAAATTGTTTCTAGTGTCCTGTTTACATCTCTAATCTCTTAAAAGGCAGAACTTGATTTTCTAATTAATAGAAAAAGATTTAGAAGCTATTCAAGGGCTGCCATAGGTGTTCTTGGTGTGGACAAGCTAGAGTGATAACATTTGGTGTCCTGAAGACGAATCTCAATGGCGCAAGTACGCTAGAGTGCATCAAGAGGTTAGTGTAATCGTTTTTGATTTAATCTAGGGTTCTAAAATTAATTTGATTAATTTTAAAATCTTAAATGGCAAATACAGATCCAAAAACATATTAAAAGAGTTTTAATATGTTGTTTATCATTGAAATCAAATAGATAAAAATAAATCTTGCATGAAGCATGTGACCTTAGGTGAAAATTTTGAATTCAATGGCATAAACTGAAGGAACGGAAGCGTGAAAAACACAAGTTTATACCATTGAATTCAAAAATTTTCACCTAGGGTCACATGCATCATGCAAGATTTATTTTTATCTATTTGATTTCAATGATAAACAACATATTAAAACTCTTTAATATGTTTTTGGATCTGTATTTGCTATTTAAGATTTTAAAATTAATCGATTAATTTTAGAACCATAGATTAAATCAAGAACGATTACACTAACCTCTTGATGCAATCGCAAATGTCTGCGCTTTGAGATTCATCTTCGTGACACCAGATGTTGTCCTCTAGCTTGTCCACACCAAGAACACCTATGGCAGCCCTTGAATAGCTTCTAAAGCTTTTTCTATTAATTAGAAAATCAAGTTCTACCTTTTAAGAGATTAAAGATGTAAACAGGACACTAGAAACAATTTCTAGTGTTCTTAATTCAAGAGATTGATGGCTAATCTCTTTGAATTGATAAGAGATGAAGAAGAAGAGATAAAAACCCTCAAAGTGGCGTGACAAAGGAGTGTGGCTGCTGGTTGTATTTTATTTTCTCATAACAACACTTAAATAGCTAGGTTAACATATTAAACCCTTGCCACATGTCACCCTTTGATTAGCTCTAGGTTTAAGTGACCCAATCACATTATGCCAAGTGTCAAACCTATATTTAATCTTGATTTTAATCATCTTACATGATTAAAAAACATTTGGCAAGCTTATGTGTTATGCCATGTGTCACCATCTCATGGTGCCACGTGTCACACTGCAAAATGACCAAAATGCCCCTGTGTCTTAATTTTGAGTTCTTAACCCAAAATAATTATTTTCTTCTTCTAATTAATTTATATCAAATATAAATTAATTAATTAATCTCTATTAATTAATTTCTCATTAATTAAATTCATATTTAAGCACTTTAAATATAAATTTAACTTATATTATACATCCAATAATCTAAATTTGGTTTCAAGTCATGCTAGGGACTTTGCAATCTAATTGCAAACCAAACCTATTTAATTAATCAATTTAAACTCTTTAATTAATTAATTAAATCATATTTAATTAGGTGATAACTTGTGTATGTGTGTGACTTACTAGGCTCATCACTAATTGGCAATGAGACATGATATCAACTCTTAATATCATCAGAACTCTTTCTTACCATAAATGATTTCTCTAAATCATTTTATGAACCTCATAGACCATGGTTAACACCTAGCATAGCATGCCATAGCCACCCAATTAGTAATAAGGTTTACCTTAAATGAACCTATAATCATATGTTACCATGCACTAGAATCTCTCTGTTACAAAATCCCAACTCAAGCTGGAGTCATGGTTTATGTCAAACTCCATTTGTTATGAATATTATGTTCTCTTTTAATTCCAGTTCTTGATTAAAAAGATTTTCTCATCAGAAACTCTTTTCTGAATAAATCTATGTGTCCTGGCCAGGAACTTGAAACATCAAGAATAATTAAATGAACATAGGATTTTATCTCTATTTACTTAGAGGAACAGATTCCATCTTGATCAACACCTACCTCCATATATAACTAGTAGGAGCCAACACATGCCCATATACCCATACACAAAGATAAGTATGAAAGCAGTATGAAACTCAAACTACCTATATACAAGATAACTGTGCTATCTCAGGTCTAAAGATTATATGCACTGATATGATTTATGACAAAACATTGACAAGAGTAAACTCCATGTGCTTGTCATAAGTGTCATTGGTTCGGCCTACTTATCATTTATAAGTGCCTATCATGTTTGTTATATGGCATGAGACTCACCATTCCATCTTATTTATATCTCATATAAATAACTTGGGAACAAACATGAATACAATCTTTCTGGATAAGTCATGTCCTTATTATGAAGTATCCTCGATTGTGAACCTATTTATGATACTTTGTGCTAGAAATATTGTCACTCATATTCTTAACAACTTAAGAATAATATTTCTAACAAAATATCAATGGACCTTTTCTATTACACATAAATATAATATATAAACAGAAAAGTGGAAATGCCATTTATTAATAAAATATGTACAAGATACATACTAAATGATATGCTCTAGGGCATACTACTAACATAAACTTGTGTTTTTCACACTTCCATTCCTTTAATTGGTATCAGAGCCACTATATTTGCCATTTAGATTGTTGATTATATGATTTAATTGTGTGTTTTGATCATGAGATGATTTATCCATTGCTGGTTGCAATGGAGGTGTGGCGGCATCCTTGAAAAACACCATCAATGGTGCGCATGGTTTGGCTTCCATGGGTGGTTCAAGGTTTGGCTTTTAATTCTGCAATTGTTGTATGATATAAGGCCTATTCTTTGACTAATTAATGTAACACCCCTCACCCGTCTACAGTGTAGCCGAGCAAGGAGTGCTACATGGCGTGTCGGAGCACTTAGTCTGTGATTATCACATTTTCTAATCTCAATTTGATTTTAAGAAGTCTTTATGTGCTATTCATAGCATACTGGTTCTATTTTGACACTTTAATAAAATCAGTATTTTAAAAATGGTAATAAAAATTTGGCAAGGTGCCATCTGTATTTCGGACAAACTGTCCTTTCAAACCTGTTGAAAACAGTTTAATATGATGATATCAAAATCTCAAATATTTCACAGTCTCTATTTCTCAATAAAGTCAATAGACTTTTACAGTCATTAAACAGTTCCATAATACAGTCCATAATAATTTAAATATATACAAAAAATCTCCATGTTATTTAATATGTACAAAATATTATAAACTTTAGAGCTTTCATAACATTACAAAATACAAGGCCGAATTTCAAATATACAACAAAAGTATAAAATACAAGATATCCTAAGTCCTACCATGTATGCAATGCAGTGGAGATGACTCTGGACTCCTGTGCAGATCTGATGTCTCACCCGGTCGTAGGTCTGTTAGGCTCCCCAGCTGTGTCTCCAATACCTACGCATTACAAAAGCAACGCGCTAAGCAATTTTGCTTAGTGGTGCCAAATATAAAGAAATATACACTAAAATAAAGTAAATAAAGTGTTTACGAATTTTTGGTGGTGCTGTATGTCAGTAGACTGGATTTATGTATTCGAATTTAATAGTACTTGAATTACTGCCCGTGCAGCTTATATACTGACCAGACTGGATAAACGGATATACTAGCATTGGGTACCTAGTACCTCGGGCCGTCATACCATCGGTCACAAAGTGTCTTCCGGTGTGCAAATAGCGTGGCTAAAAAGCCATATAGTCAATCTGGCGATAAGCCATGAATAAATACACAATATGTATAGCCGTAGGCTATTAAAGTCACAGTGTGGCATAATAAGCCGTAAAAACACAGTATGGCATGAGGCCATTTATAGAACAGCTTTTAGAATCCTATTGGCATGCCAACCTATCTATACTAGTCAACTAGGCAAACTAGGGCACATTATAAATTAATTGTTTAATTTTTCAATTTTTGGAGTTTACTAACTATTATATAATTCACAAATCCATGCATATGTTGACCTTTTTAGGTAATATGGATAAGTTGTTTCTAGCATCAATATGTCACAATTTATATCTCAATATGCTGCCAATATAGTGCAATTTACCATTTTTACAAGTTGGCATTCATTGCCAAAACGCTTCAAGCATCATTGTATGTAAAATGTCAAATTCTTAATTTTTGTGTGCTAGATTGGTCTAGCTTAAAGTCCTATTTTTCTTGATTTTTAGCTTCTAGTCAAAGAAGCAAAATTGTAGCTCTATGTCTTATTGCACGCTGGGCAAAATTTCAGGTCATTCCGAGTTGTATAGACCAAGATATGGCCAATTTACTAAAGCTGGACAGATTGCACCTTTAGTGCAAAATTTGGTCAATTTTAGGTCACTTTTGGTTCGGCAGTTTTTGTACCCGAACTTGTGCAAGCCATTTGACTTGGTTCTGGCCATTTCTGTGCTTTTGTGTCTTCATAAGAATTGTAGATCTATGTCCAAACTAGCCATGGTAAAAATTTCAGGTCAATTGGACCTGTTTTGAGTGAGTTATGGTCATCCAAAGGACTACTGTTCATATGGTCAAAAATCTGGGTTGCAAGGTTGCTAATTCGGATTTGGTCATTTTTATGGTCAGTTTCTAGGCAGAATTTTGGCAACATTTCTACATGAAAGTTGGCCTATTTTGTACCACCCCTATGTTCGGTAGTGCGTTCTACTGTTTCGGTGACCAGTGTTGTCCGGACAGCTAGGATGCTTAGAACTACACTTTGATGTGAGTGAGGAGACATAAAATAATGAAATACAAGAAAAGAAAATACAAGAAAAGAAAATACAAGAAAAACAAAGGAAAAATAATAGCAAAGAAATGTAACCAAGTTAAGCGAGCCGAGAACCCTAGCGATGGGTGACCGCATCGGGAAGTCACGGCGTGGACCGTTGACTAGCCCTGGACTGCGGGGAACCCTGGAATATATTTTTAGGACTTAAATAGACCCCTATTGAAGTATAAATACCATAAGAAATATTAAATAGTTAGTACAAAGAAAAGTGAGAAATCGAAGAACGGACAAAATCCAGTGTTACCGAAAAATCGGGAATGCAACCCGAACAGGGGCATTGTGGTCATTTGACATCCCGAGTTGTCTTTTGACCTAAATTTCCATTGAAAGTACATGATATTACACTCGGAAAATTTAATGAAACATTAAATTAGGGGTACCTAATATAAATAGCAAAAATGGGATTCAAATTGAGTAATTAACACATTTAATTTATAATGTAATTAAATATTGGTGAGTGGAGCACTTTGGGGATTAAATAAACATCATATGGGCAGGTGTACTTCCACTAAACACTTCACCATCTTCATCCATTCTTCCATGCCGAAAAGAAGAGTTCCAAATCCCCCATTGCCGCATTTATTCAAGCTTCCAAATCTCCTCCATTTTCACCTCCAAACACCAAAGTCACTTCACCAATCTTGATCCCCACCTCACAAGGAAGAAGTAGATACTAAATTTAAGGAGTTTGGTGAAGATTTAACAAGCCTCATCAATAGGTAAGTTTGTGTTTTTGATTATTGTTTTGTTAAAGTTTGTAAGGATGTTATGAGTATTTGATTTATGGAGAGATTTTTGAGGTTTGATGTTGAATGGGGATGTGTACTTTTGGCAGCCATAGAAACTCCTTGAAGACAGTTTACTTTTGCTTGTAAATGGTGGATTAAAGGATTGATTAAATGTTTATGTGTGTAGGAAATTATTTGGGTGATGTATACTTAGTATATGTGAATGTGTATTGAAATTTGAGTTCCTGGAAATCTAGGGAATGTAATGCATGAATCGGCAGCCTGGTTTGGTGAACCATAAGGATGTCATTTCACATTTGGATTATGGAATATTAATGTTGAATTGTGTTAATTGTTATGGCAGTTTGGGTATATGTGTGATGGTGTGAAGTTGGACATGTAAATGAGCATGAATAGGTGATTAAATTGTTGTAAATGAGTTTGACAAATTCTGCACTTTATGGTGTATGTTGAATGTGATTGTAAGCTGCCAAAATGATCAACAATATGTGGTAAAATATGTTTAGGTTAGGGTACAAACCAGAATTGGCATGAAGGTGAAGTTTGGTAAGTGTTAAAGGTGATCTTGATGAGGATAAACAAAATGTAATAGGGCAGTTTGTGTTTTGGGCTTAAAACCTTAAGAGTGTGGCTCCAATTGGTATGAGACCAATTGGAGGTGAAAATAGGCACAAAATGTGCCAACTTTCATGGAGAAAGCTTGCCAAAATTCTGCTTGTAAGGTAGCTTGAAAAATGACCAAATCCGGATTAAGTGCAAATAAGGCCTGAAAATTGACCATTTGGGTAGCAGTTAGTGTTTTGTCCATAACTCACTCAAAATAGGTCCAATTGACCTGAAATTTTGACCATGAATAGTTAAGACCTATATCTACAAGTCTTATGAAGACACCAAAGCCCAGAAATGACCATAAGCAAGTCAAATAGCTTGCAAAATTTCAGGTCCAAAAACTGGCCGAACCAAAATTGACCTAAATTGACCTAAAGTGACCAATTTTGATGCATTTCGACCAGCAATAGTAAAATGACCATAACTTAGTCTATATAACTCAGAATGACCTGAAATTTTGCCCTGCTTGCAATAAGACATAAATCTACAAGTTTGTAGTTTTGACCAAAACTCGAAAACCGAGGGAACTAGGTCGTCCGACTAGGTCAAACTAGTATCCCGGAATCCAACAAGTTGCAATAAAACGTAGTATACATAGAAATGAAATTGGTAACAAGTACCAACCCTAAAAGACTATCGAATGTGACATATTAGTAACATTAAAACCTAATTTACCTAGAACGCATTGAAGGTCGACATATTAGGTGATTAAGCAAATAATAGAACTCAGTGAATTAATTATCTAGCATTATCGTCAGAGACAGTTTAAATGAGTACTGAAACACCTCAAATTGTGTTTCTTAGTTAGCAAAGACTCAGGGAAAGGGAAGGAAACACTGAGTCAAGGCCAGGAGACAGTTATCAGAGGTTTGTGCACAATAGTTATTTCTTTTGAATTTTTCAATTGAAATAAATTATGATTATTTGTATGTCATTGTTTTAAATTATGTTTGTGCACAATAATTTTGACTTCTCATTTTCTACTTAAAAATTTAATTGAACATTATAGTTTTAAATTGTGTCCGTGCACAATACTTTTATATTCACTGCTTTTACTAGTAAATTTATTTTGAGAAATGAGTTATGAATAATTTTTTATTGCTTTGGTTTTGGGAATATTATTTGGAAATTATTGTGTTGCCAACTTTGCAAATGGAAATTTTGAGATAAAATGTGATTTATGGTTTGTATGAAATATTATGATTTGAAATTGTTTTGATTCACACTTGGCATGACACTGTTACTATGTTCCTCCTCCATTTATGGGGTGAGTGTGATATATTCCTCCCTCTTTGACCTATTAGTCTAGGGTGAGTGTGATTATGTTCCTCCCTCTTTGACTTGCCAGTCTGAGGTGAGTGTGGAAGAGTACTCATTATATAGCTAGCTTCCTCCCTCATTGATTTCGATTATTGGGGTGAGTGTGTCTTGTCGTGGTGTACAACACGGCATGCGTGGAAAAATTGTGTCATGGCTTAAATTGTGATATTGATCGGCAACACTGTATTATTCAGTTATTTGATCAAATTATGTTATTGATGGGCAAAATTATATTATTCAGTTATTTGATTAAATTGTGTTATTGATGGGCAAAACTGTATTATTCAGTTATTTGATCAAATTGTGTTATTGATTGGCAAAACTGTTTTACTCAGTTATTTGATCAAATTTGTATTATATGAACTTTGTAAATTTTGTGAACTATTTGATTTGTGAATTTTCAATAAAAGATTTATATATATCGCATTTCAAATTGTTATTGTGCACCACTGAGTAAATTTTACTCAGCGATAGCTTTTCATTGCTATCGCAGGTAGACAGACTGACAGGGCAGCAGACTAGGCTGCTAGTACTACATTGAGAGATCATCGGATATATTGAGTATACCACATTTTTCATTTTGTACTGTAATGTATGTTCACTGTATGTATATATTGTTCTTGGTTTTGAGCAGTTGTAAATTAAAATTGTACATTGAAGTTGTAAAGTAAATTATGAGTTATTTTGGCTTGTAAAATTTGTACTGTATTTCTTTTATCTCAGTCTTTGAAAAATTATTGTGGATTTGAGTTAAAAAACATATTGTGTTGAATTGTGTTGGAATTTGGGATTGAGAAAAATATTGAAGTGCTTTTTACAGGTTTTTGAAGAACTGTTTTGTCCAAAATACAGATGGCACTCTGCCAAAATTTTTACAGAAATTATTAATAGTCCAAGTGTGTTAGCTATTTTACTTCAGTTCAAAAAGGTTTTTAACACCTGTAAATAGTGCTCACCACTATAAAAAGAAGTAAGAAAAGTTTTAAAATCCCTTGTAGTGTATTTAATGGGTTATCAGTAGACGAAGTTGGTAATTCATTAGGTATACTGCGGGATCATGTTATGCCTTACAGAGGGGTAGGGTGTGACATATTTAGTGTCTAGTTTCACCCCCTATTGGCCTCATACCAATTGGGTTCATAGTTTGGCACTTATGGCCTAATTTAGGTACTGCCTTCAATACACAACCTGCACAAAACACATACACTTCCAAATTGATATTCCTTCTCCTCCTCATTACTTCAATATTCAATCAATAACACTTCCATATATATATTGTACACAATTCCAGCAACAATTTTGGGTAGAATATTCAAGTGCTCAATGCACACAATTCACCATCAAGTTCAATATTCACTTCCACCAAAATTCAATATATCTCAATGTCAATATTACACATACACTTCAACATAATTATACTTCAATATCACTTACACTTGCTGCCCACAATTTAACATTAGCATATTTCATTAATAACTATATGTTCACACACAAATTCATGCTATTAGGGGCTATTAAACATGGCAGTTTGCTCAAGGCATCAAGGTTCCATTTCACACCCTTAATTCAAACACTACATGCACATACTTAGATACAAACTTACTACTACTTTCATTTGAATTAATCAACGTTCATTTCCATTCATCAAAAGTAAAAATAACTCAAGCTCAACAAAGGTTCATAGCTCGCAAAAATGGACAAGTCCATTTCTCACTATTTCTTTCATTTCTCTTCACCAAAATACTCACCTCAATCTAAACACAAGGTTTACTAAAGCAAGGGAGAGATTTTGGACACTTACCACTTTTGAAGCTTATCAAAACTTCACTAAATCTTACTTTTCTTGTTGCCAATATCTTCCACAAGGTGAGTATGCAAGCTTTAATGAAGGAAAGAAGTGGAAAGGATGGCTAGAACATGCGCATGGAGGTAGAGCAAGGTGCGACAATGGAGTTCTCCCATGGTGGAAATTCAGCTGGTTTGTGAAAGGTTGAAGATGAAGTGGTTTCTGCCCACTAATGGCATAGATAAATGTCCCAAGGCTTGAGTTAGTGGAGCACTAACTCTAAATTAATTGTTTAATTAGTTAAACTTTCATTATTTGCACCTTTAGCTTAATTCTTTCACTATTTACATAATGTATCACCATTTAATTTTTCATGACATTTATAAAGTGTAATATCATTATTTTTAATGGAGATTGAGGTCAAAAGGCAACACTAGGTGTCAAATGACCAAAATACCCCACTTTAGGTTATATTCCCGATTTTTCGGTAACACCGATTTTTGTTTGTTTCTCTATTTTTCGTTTTTCTTTGTACTAATTTATTAATTTTTCTTTGATATTTCTAGTGTCAATTAAATTTCAATAAACCTTTATTTATGTCTCAAAATTAGAGCCAGAGGGTTCCCCACGGTCCTGGGGTCGGCAATGGCCTTCTCAGTGCGGTGACCCATTGCTGCGGTGCCGGCTCGTTTAACTTAGCTTCATTTTCTCTCTTTCATTTTTGTTTGATTTTTCTTGTATTTTATTTTTATTTATTTCATCATTATACGTCTGTTCACCATCACCGAAGTGTAGTTCCAGACATCCTGACTTGCCTGGACTGTTATTCGACCATTGGAGCAACAGAACGTACAGAAAACGTGCAATGGGGATGTTACAACTCTTCCCCTCTAAATAAAAATTTCATCCTCGAAATTTGCCTAATGTGAAGAGCTGAGGGAACTGTTTTCTTATTGTCTCCTCGCTCTCCCATGTTGCCTCTTCTGTGTTGTGGTGTCTCCATAGGATTTTCACAAGTAGAATTGTCTTATTTCTGAGCTCTTTTACCTCTCGTGCCAAGATTTTAATTGGTTCTTCTTCATATGTCAAGTCAGGTTGTACCACAATTTCTTCTGCTGAGATGACATGTGAAGGATCTGATCTGTATCTTCTGAGCATCAAGACATGGAATACATTATGTATCTTGTCCAGCTCAGGTGGTAAGGCTAATCTGTAGGCTACTGGTCCCACACGTTCAATAACTTCATATGGGCCAATAAACCTAGGGCTTAATTTTCCCTTTTTCCCGAATCTCAGCACTTTCTTCCACAGTGATACTCTTAGAAATACTTTCTCGCCAACGTCATACTTAATGTCCTTTCTTTTCAAGTCAGCATAAGATTTCTGTCGGTCTGAGGCAACTTTCAAATTGGCCTTTATCAGTTTCACCTTTTCCTTTGTCTGTTTTATCAGGCCTGGCCCCACTAGCTTATCTTCACCCAATTCAGTCCAACATACAGGTGTTCTGCATTTTCTCCCATACAGTGCTTCATAGGGTGCCATTTGTATGCTAGCTTGATAGCTATTATTGTATGCAAATTCTGCCAGTGGAAGGTATCTGTCCCAACTTCCCTCAAACTCAATAACACAACTTCTCAGCATATCCTCGGGGACCTATCATACATATTCAGTTATTACTATCATTATTATCAGTTTATTGTTTGCAATAACTCAATGAGTTTCAAAATTTACCTGGATTATTCTTTCTGACTATCCATCCATCTGAGGATGAAAAGCCGTACTAAAATGGAGTTGTGTGCCCAAGGATTCTTGTAATTTCTTCCAAAACCTAGATGTAAACCTCGGGTCTCTATTAGATATAATGGAAAGTGGAATTCTATATAGTCTAACTATCTCACTGATGTACAATTCTGCTAGCTTTTCCAGTGAGTAGTCCGTTCTGACTGGCAGAAAATGTGCTGATTTGGTCAACCTATCCACAATGACCCATACTGCATCATGCTTCTTTTGAGTGAGAGGTAGACCACTGACAAAGTCCATAGTGACTCGGTCCCATTTCCATTCAGGTATGTTTATGGGCTGTAACAAACCTGATGGAACTTGATGTTCTGGGAGGCTTCCATTCCATCACTACTTCAATCTTCTTGGGATCCACTCTAATCCCTTCAGCTGATATTACATGTCCAAGGAATGCAATCTCATTCAACCAGAACTCACACTTGGACAATTTAGCATACAATTTCTTCTCTTTTAGAGTCTGCAGAACAATTCTCAAATGCTCATCATGTTCTGCTTTATCCTTGGAATACACCAGGATGTCATCAATGAAGACCACTACGAACCAATCTAAATATAGATGGAAGATACGATTCATAAGGTCCATGAATGCTGCTGGAGCATTTGTTAACCCAAATGGCATCACTAGGAATTCATAATGCCCATACCGGGTTCTAAATGCAGTCTTAGGCACATCTACATCCTTAACCCTTAGCTGATGATACCCTGATCTGAGATCAATCTTAGAAAACACACCAGCTCCCTTCAACTGATCAAACACATCGTCAATTCTTGGCAACAGATACTTGTTCTTCACTGTTACTCTGTTTAACTGCTGGTAGTCAACACATAACCTCAGTGTCCCATCTTTCTTCTTTATAAACAGTACCGGAGCTCCCCAAGGTGACACACTGGGGCATATGAATCCCTTGTCTAGTAATTCTTACAGCTGGATTTTTAACTCTTTCAATTCAGCAGGTGCCATCCTATACGGAGCAATTGAAATGGGAGCTGTACCCGGCATAATCTCAATAGCAAATTTAACTTCCCTTTCTGGTGGTAAACTAGGCAATTCCTCAGGAAATACCTCCGAGAAATCCCTTACTGTGGGTATGTTAGACAAGTTAAGTTTACCCTGCCTAGTGTCAACCACGTGTGCCAGATAGGCTTCACACCCTTTTCTCAACCATCTCCTTGCAACTGTAGCTGAGATAACATTGGACAAGAAATCTGTCCTTTCACCCACTACTATTATTTCTTCCTTCTCAGCAGTTTTCAGAGAGATTCTCTTCAATTTATAATCTACTATTGCCTGATGATGGGATAACCAGTCCATTCCCAAAATCACATCAAACTCATGGAAAGGCAGTTTGATTAAGTTTGCTAAGAACTCTTTCCCTTGAATCTTCAATGGACAGCCCTTATACACCTTGTTTACTACCACACTGTGGCCTAGCGGATTTGTGACCAGGATGTCTTGGTCACTTTCCTCCACTGGTATTCCCTTTTCTACGGGCAGCTTGATACAAATATATGAATGAGTAGATCCAGGATCCACTAATGCATGCACAGAAGTATTATAAAGGAGGAACGTACCCTTGATGACATCTGGAGCATCCTGTTCCTCTTGTGCCCGTATAACATAGGCTTTGGTTGGTTTTCTGCCTTCTGCTCTCTCCACAGATTCTAATACAGGTTTCTGTGAAGTACCAGCTACCTCAGCCTTTGGCCTTCTACCACTTGGAGCTGGAGGGGCAGGCCTATCAGTTGATACTGGAGTGGATGTAGCAGTTCTGCGAGAACAATCTCGAACTAGGTGGTCCGTAGATCCACACCGTAAACAAGCACCTATCATCCTCCAACATTCACCCTTAGGCCATTTTTAGCAATGTGGGTAAGTAACAGATACTGTTGGGGCTGGTCCCCTGTACCCGGTTCCTGGAGAGCTAGCCATTGAAGGGGTAGACTGGCCTCTCCTTGGAATAAACTGAGATTTGGGCCTCTGTGACTGACCCTGACTTGGTGCTCTACTAAAACTCTGAGTAAGCGATCCTCTGAATTTCTTACTAGGGCGTAAGATGTACGGTCGACCACGACCTCTTTTCTGTTATCTGTCCCATACATTGCTCATTCATTCTAACTTTTTCAACCTTCAGTGCAGCTTCCACTAACTTGGCAAACTCTGTAATCCCCAAGGCTGTAATCATTACTTTAATGTTATCATTGAGTCCTTCCTCAAATCTCTTGCATCTCTCTGCCTCATTAGGGACTATTTCCCGCCCATAGCGGCTCAGTCTGACAAATTCTCTTTCATATTCAGCCACTGTCAGCTGTCTCTGGCGTAGGGTAATAAACTCCCTTCTCTTCTCTTCTAGGTATACACTGCCCACATACTTCTTTCTGAACTCAGTGAGAAAGAAATCCCAAGTTATCTATTCTGGTGGCACCTCACTAGTTATTGTATCCCACCACTAGTATGCATCATCTTGCAGTAGTGATACAGCAGCTTCTAAATTCTGCTCTGGAGTACAATGAAGTTGTTTCAAGACTCTTCCAGTTCTGTCCAACCAGTTTTCAGCTGTGACAGAATCATCTTCCCTTTTGCCCAGAAAATCCACTGCTCCAAACTTCCTGAGTCTCTCCATATGAGATTTTTGATGTGGAGGTGGTGGTGGTGGAATAACTCCTGCCAACTGTCTAAAGAACTCAGCCATTTGCTAAAATGTGGATGGTGCATTTGGTACTGGTGGAGCAGGTTCCCTCCTGTCTCCTGGCTCAGTCATAGATGGAGCATGACTTTCCACTTCCTCATCGACCGCTCTCTGCAATGTGGAGTCCATATTCTGATCAAAATAACAAAACAAATCAAAAGATCTGTATTAGAGTCATCTTAACACTTACAATGCAATGCATGATATGCAAACTATCTAGGTCCAGAAACGCCTAAACCGTGCTCTGATGCCACTAAATGTAACACCCCTCACCCGTTTACAGTGTAGCCGAGCAAGGCGTGCTACATGGCGTGCCAGAACACTTAGTCTGTGATTATCACATTTTCTAATCTCAATTTGATTTTAGGAAGTCTTTATGTGCTATTCATAGCATACTGGTTCTATTTTCACACTTTAATAAAATCAGTGTTTTAAAAATGGTAATAAAAATTTGGCAAGGTGCCATCTGTATTTTGGACAAACTGTCTTTTCAAACCTATTGAAAACAGTTTAATATGATGATATCAAAATCTCAAATATTTCACAGTCTCTATTTCTCAATAAAGTCAATAGACTTTTACAGTCATTAAACAGTTCCATAATACAGTTCATAATAATTTAAATATATATAGAAAATCTCCATGTTATTTAATATGTACAAAATATTACAAACTTCAGAGCTTTCATAACATTACAAAATACAAGGCCGAATTTCAAATATACAACAAAAGTACAAAATACAAGATATCCTAAGTCCTACCATGTATGCAATGCAGTGTAGATGACTCTGGACTCCTGTGCAGATCTGATGTCTCACCCGGTCGCAGGTCTGCTGGGCTCCCCAGCTGTGTCTTTAATACCTACGCGTTACAAAAGCAACGCGCTAAGCAATTTTGCTTAGTGGTGCCAAATATAAAGAAATATACACTAAAATAATGTAAATAAAGTGTTTACGAATTTTTGGTGGTGCTGTATGTCAGTAGACTGGATTTATGTATTCGAATTTAATAATACTTGAATTACTGCCCGTGTAGCCTATATACTGACCAGACTGGATAAACGGATATACTGGCACTGGGTACCTAGTACCTCGGGCCGTCACACCATTTGTCACAAAGTGTCTTCCGGTGTGCAAATAGCGTGGCTAAAAGCCATATAGTCAATCTGGCGATAAGCCATGAATAAATACACAATATGTATAGCCGTAGGCTATTAAAGTCACAGTGCGGCATAATAAGCCATAAAAACACAGTATGGCATGAGGCCATTTACAGAACAGCTGTCAGAATCCTATTGGCATGCCAACCTATCTATACTAGTCAACTAGGCAAACTAGGGCACATTATAAATTAATTGTTTAATTTTTCAATTTTTGGAGTGTACTAACTATTATATAATTGACAAGTCCATGCATATGTTGACCTTTTTAGGTAATATGGATAAGTTGTTTCTAGCATCAATATGTCACAATTTATATCTCAATATGCTGCCAATATAGTGCAATTTACCATTTTTACAAGTTGGTATTCATTGCCAAAACGCTTCAAGCATCATTGTATGTAAAATGTCAAATTCTTAATTTTTGTGTGCCAAATTGGTCTAGCTTAAAGTCCTATTTCTCTTGATTTTTAGCTTCTGGTCAAAGAAGCAAAATTGTAGCTCTATGTCTTATTGCACGCGGGGCAAAATTTCAGGTCATTCCGTATAGACCAAGATATGGTCAATTTACTAAAGCTGGACAAATTGCACCTTTAGTGCAAATTTTGGTCAATTTTAGGTCACTTTTGGTTCGGCAGTTTTTGTATCCGAAATTTTGCAAGCCATTTGACTTGGTCTGGCCATTTCTAAGCTTTGGTGTCTCATAATAATTGTAGATCTATGTCTAAACTAACCATGGTAAAAATTTTAGGTCAATTGGACCTGTTTTGAGTGAGTTATGGTCATCCAAAGGACTACTGTTCATATGGTAAAAAATCTGGGTTACAAGGTTGCTAATCCGGATTTGGTCATTTTTATGGTCAGTTTCTAGGCAGAATTTTGGCAACATTTCTACATGAAAGTTGGCCTATTTGGTGTCTAGTTTGACCCCCCATTGGCCTCATACCAATTGGGTTCATAGTTTGGCACTTATGACCTAATTTAGGTACTGCCTTCAATACACAACCTGCACAAAGCACATACACTTCCAAATTGATATTCCTTCTCCTCCTCATTACTTCAATATTCAATCAATAACACTTCCATATATGTATTGTACACAATTCCAGCAACAATTTTGGGCAGAATATTCAAGTGCTCAATGCACACAATTCACCATCAAGTTCAATATTCACTTTCACCAAAATTCAACATATCTCAATATCAATATTACACATGCACTTCAACATAATCATACTTCAATATCACTTACACTTGCTGCCCACAATTTAACATTAGCATATTTCATTAATAACTATATGTTCACACACAAATTCATGCTATTAGGGGCTGCCAAACATGGCAGTTTGCTCAAGGCATCAAGGTTCCATTTCACATCCTTAATTCAAACACTAAATGCACATACTTAGATACAAACTTACTACTACTTTCATTTGAATTAATCAACCTTCATTTCCATTCATCAAAAGTAAAAATAACTCAATCTCAACAAAGGTTCATGGCTGCCAAAAATGGACAAGTCCATTTCTCACTATTTCTTTCATTTCTCTTCACCAAAATACTCACCTCAACCTAAACACAAGGTTTACTAAAGCAAGGGAGGGATTTTGGACACTTACCACTTTTGAAGCTTATCAAAACTTCACCAAATCTTACTTTTCTTGTTGCCAATATTTTCCCCAAAGTGAGTATGCAAGCTTTAATGAAGGAAAGAAGTGGAAAGGATGGCTAGAACATGCTTGCATGGAGGTAGAGTAAGGTGCGGCAATGGAGTTCTCCCATGGTGGAAATTCGGCTGGTTTGTGGAAGGTTGAAGATGAAGCAGTTTCTCCCACTAATGGCTTAGATAAATGTCCCAAGGCTTGAGTTAATGGAGCACTAACTCTAAATTAATTGTTTCAGTAGTTAAACTTTCATTATTTGCACCTTTAGCTCAATTCTTTAACTATTTACATACTGTATCACCATTTAATTTTTCATGACATTTATAAAGTGTAATATCATTTATTTTTAATGGAGATTGAGGTCAAAAGGCAACACTAGGTGTAAAATGACCAAAATACCCCACTTTGGGTTATATTCCTGATTTTTCGGTAACACCGATTTTTGTCTGTTTCTCGATTTTTCGTTTTTCTTTGTACTAATTTATTAATTCTTTTTTGATATTTCTAGTGTCAATTACATTTCAATAAACTTTTATTTATGTCTCAAAATTAGATTCAGAGGGTTCCTCATGGTCTGGGCTAAACATGACCTTCCTAGTCACGATCACCCATCATGCGGTCTACTCGTTTAACTTAGCTTCATTTTCTCTCTTTCATTTTTGTTTGATTTTTCTTGTGTTTTCTCTTTATTTATTTCATCATTATACGTCTGTTCACCATCACCGAAGTGTAGTTCCAGACATCTTGACTTGCCTGGACTGTTATTCGACCACTGGAGCAACAGAACGTGCAGAACACGTGTAATGGGGATGTTACAATTAAAGTGTTTAATTAGTAGTTTTAATCACACAATTAAATTTTGATTCAAATCAGAATTTTAAAAATTGTTTGAATGTGATTCAAATCTGAATTTTAAAAGTTGTTTGAATGTGATTCAAATATGAATTTTTAAAGTTGTTTGAATCATATTTAAATCTGATTTTTTAAAATTGTTTGAATAATATTTAGATTTGAATTTTTAAAAATTGTTTGAATGTGATTCAAATCTGATTTTTTAAAAATTGTTTGAATGTGATTAAATCTAAATTTTTAAGGTTGTTTGAATGTGATTCAAATATGAATTTTTAAATTTGTTTGAATGAGATTCAAATCTGAATTTTAAAATTTCTTTGAATCATATTCAAATATGGATTTTTTAAGTTGAATATGAGATATTCAATTTATTTTAAGTATGTATATTTTATTTAATTGTTAAATAGTGATATGCATGATGGATGATCATGGACTATAAAAGACCAATGTGATTGGATTTTTTTCTTTTATGTTTCTTTGGGATTGTAAATTAATTAATTTATTTTAATTTATTTTGGGCATGTATTATTAAGTTTGTAATAATTTTTTGGGCTGTAATTTCATTTATTTAAGTTCTTGTAAATTCGCCTTGGTATGCCAAGGATTTCTATGTAATTGGATTGCAATAAGTTCATGGAGGTCAAGAGCATTGGTGGGACCAGTGGGAGGAATTCAAAATCAAGTGTTGATTATGTACTCCTTCAGCAACTCTTGTAAAATGAATGAATGAAATGCACCTAGGAATACCCTGATTCAATTCTTGGTGGCTCAGAATTGAATCCCTTAGAAAGTCCATGATCATACCATATTTATTGCTTATCTATGAATGCATGAGATGTATGGGAATGTATGCAATTATATGATATATGCATGCTAAATGGATAATGTACAAAGTGAGACCCAAATAGTAATTAGGATGACCATAAAATCTTCCAAACAAATGATTAAGTTGGAAATGCTATAATTAAAGTAATTATAACATAGGCCCTCTATTGGGGCAATTATTTTAAGAAATTTTAAATAGTTGCATAAGATGCAATTAATTTAAGAGATTTTCTTAAGAATAATTGTTAAGCATGAGATGTTGTAAATATGTAAATGGTTTGGTGGCCAATATTGGATGTACCTAAGGACATTAAAATTATTTGCATAATTACTGGCTCAATGGGATCAAGTTAACTAATGCAAGATAAGTCAATAATGGATGTACCTGAGATTTTGAGCATTAGAGGCTGGGTAAAGGATTGAACCTCACATGAGATGTGATGGGCAAGGAGTTGCTCACTTATAGTTTATTATAATTCCAATAATGGATGTACCTGAGGCTGATTAATAGAATTATAAGAATTAAATCACCCACTAGAAATCCATCTAACTAGGATTTCTGTTTTCTACTTTGGAAGTGTAGGATTCACTAAGTTAGTGGGAGGACCAATTTGATTAAAAGACCATAATCATTTTGGTTAATTACTTGATATATTTACTAATTAATTAGGTTATTTTCTATAGTTAATTTTCTGATAATAATGAGCACAGAACAACCACCACCATCCAATATCCTTGCAAGCATACTTGATCGCAATAGGTTGACGGGACCTAATCTCTCTGATTGGCTAAGAAATTTGAAACTTGTCCTAAACCTTGAACATATAGGATATGTTCTAGATTCAAATGTTCCTGGTCCCTTACCTCTAGAGGCCACTCAAGAGGAACATGAAACTTGGGATAAGTGGAAGGAGCATGATATGAGAGCTAAGTGTTACATGCTTACTTCCATGAGTAATGAGTTACAGAAGCAGCGTGAGAACATGCAGAGTGCGAGTGAGATCCTCCTTCACCTACAAGAGTTGTATGGTGAGCACAGTAGGACTGCTAGGTATGAGATATGTAGGCAGCTGTTCCGCATGAGGATGTCTGAGGGACAGAATGTTGGGTATCATGTCCACAAGATGATTCGGCTGATTGAGCAGTTGGAACATCTTGACTTCAACATGGATTTCCAACTACAGACGGATTTGATCCTTCAGTCCCTTCCTGAGTCTTTTGGGAATTTTGTGACAAATTTCTATATGACTAAACAGGAATACACCTTAGTTGGTTTACTCAATATGCTGATTATTGCCCAAAAGAATATGCTAGGCAATAAAGGAAAAGAGGTAGCTTTGATTACATCTTCTTCTACTGGAAAGTGCAACAAGAAGAAGGGTAATAAGAAAAAGAAACCTCAGATTCCTGGTCCTTCTAAGAAAATAGCTAAACAGAAAGGGAAGACTAAAGCTGATGGAGGCAAAGGAAAGTGTTTCCACTACCAGAAGGATGGGCACTAGAAAAGGAACTGCCCAGAGTATCTTGCTTCTCTGAAGGACAAGAAGGATAGACCTTTGGAAGGTATGTCCATATCTTGTTATTTAGATTCTGATGATACTCATAGTTCATTTACAATTTGGGTTTTAGATACTGGTGCCAGTTCTCACATTTCTAATGATATGCAGAAACTAGCAAATAGTAGCAGCTTGCGTTCTCAAGATGTTAGAGTCTGGATTGGCAATGGCTCAATTGTTGAAGCTTTAGCCATAGGATCTAAATCTTTTTACATGTTTGGACATGTTTTGTGTTTGGATAATATTTTATATGTACTTGATCCTTTTAAGAACATCATTTCTATATCTAGTTTGACTAGAAATGGCTATGAATTCAGTTCACAGATGATGTTTGCAATATTTATTTTGGAAATAAATATGTTGGTTTAGGTTATATGAATGATGGTCTTTATTAATTGGATAATAATGACAAACACAAAATGAATGCAAGTGATCTAAATGAATGCAATGCCATAGTGAAAATCAACTCAAGTTCAAAATATATTTGGCACTTAAGGTTATGTCATGTTGCAGAAGATAGGATTACAAAATTGGAGAAAATGGGGATTCTATCCTCATTGGGCTTTGAGCCTACTCCAACTTATGAATCTTGCCTTTAGGGCAAAATGACTAGATCATCCTTTGTTGGACAAGGGCTAAGAGCTGAAAATATTTTGGAGCTAATACATAGTGATGTATGTGGTCCATTTAAAGATATGGCTAGAGGGGGCTTTCATTATTTTATTACCTTTACTGATGATAAATCAAGGTTTGGGTATTTGTATTTGATGAAATACAAACATGAATCCTTTGAAAATTTCAAAGAATTTAAATCTGAAGTAGAAAATCAAATAGGAAAGAGTATTAAAGCTCTTCGATCAGATCGTGGAGGTGAATATTTGAGTATTGAATTTGATGAATACTTGAGAGAGCATGGCATTATTTCCCAGCTGACTCCTCCAGGAATGCCACAACTAAATGGTGTATCTGAAAGGAGAAATCGTACCTTATTGGATATGGTACATAGTATGATGAGCTATACAGATATGCCAATCTCTTTTTGGGGATTTGCATTAGAATCAGCTTTGAATATTCTGAATAGGATTCCATCAAAATCAGTTTCTTCCATACCTTATGAGATATGGCATGGAAGAAAACCAAGTCTTAAGCATGTTAGGATTTGGGGTTGTCCAGCTTGTATCAAAAAGCTGAACACTGATAAATTGGAGACTAGATTAGAAAAAGATCGATTTGTTGGATATCCAAAAGATAGTTTTGGATATTATTTTTATTTGCCTACTTCACAAAAAGTTGTGATAAGTAGAGATGCCACATTTCTTGAACAACAGTTTGTTTAAGAAGGTGGCAAAGGAAGGCAAATAGAGTTGGAATTGGAGAATTCTGACCAACCAATAGATCAGATGGATATAGATCCATCTAGTCAACCTACACCCGTTGATGAAACATCTACAGCTGTTCCTCGTAGAACAACCAGGGTATCTCACCCACCAGTGAGATATGGTTTTCTTCATGAAGAAGAACAAGAGTTGTCTACTCATGAAGAATTAGATCATGGAAATGATCCACTTACCTATGAAGAAGCTATATCAGATATAGACTCTTCAAAATGGATTGATGCTATGAAATCCGAGATTGATTCCATGTATAAGAATTAAGTTTGGGATCTTGTTGACCCACCTGAAGGTATTATAACTATAGGGAACAAATGGGTTTTCAAGAAGAAAATTGGTTCTGATGGAAAGGTAGAGACCTATAGGGCAAGGCTAGAAGCGAAAGGGTTTCACCAAAGGCAAGGAATCGATTATGAGGAGACTTTCTTGCCTGTTGCCATGCTTAAATCAATTAAGATTCTATTAGCAATAGCTGCATACTATGATTATGAGATTTGGCATATGGATGTCAAAACAGCTTTTCTCAATAGATACATTGAAGAAAACATTTTCATGGAACAACCTGGGGTTTTTGAATCCCAAGATGGTTCTAAGGTATGCAAGCTAAAGCAATCCATTTATGGGTTAAAGCAAGCTTCGAGGAGTTGGAACATCTGTTTTGATGAAGCCATTAAATCCTTTGGTTTTATAAAAAATGAGGATGAACCATGTGTATATAATAAGTTTAGTGGTAGTGCTATCACTTTCCTTGTCTTATATGTGGATGACATACTGTTGATGGGTAATGACACAGGTATGTTGACAACTGTAAAGGTATGGTTGTCAAATACATTCTCCATGAAAGACTTAGGGGAGGCAACCTATATTCTTGGGATTCGCATCTATAGAGATAGAGCAAAAAGAATAATTGGTTTATCCCAAAGTCTATACTTAGAAAAGGTGCTAAAGAGGTTTAACATGCTTGATTCCAACAGAGGATTGTTACCAGTGAGACATGGTATCCATCTTTCTAAAGAGATGTCTCCAAAGACAACTGAAGAAAGAGATAAAATGGCTAGGATTCCATATGCTTCGGCTATTGAAAGTTTAATATATGCAATGTTGTGTACTAGGCTGGATATCGCATATGCTGTTAGTTTAACTAGCAGGTATCAATCCAATCTAGGTTTGGAACACTGGATAGCTGTCAAGAATATCCTTAAGTACTTGAGAAGAACTAAGGATTTATTCTTGATCTATGGAGGTGGAGACTTGCAATTGGATGGTTATACTGATTCTGATTTCCAATCAGATATCGATGATAGAAAGTCTACATCTAGATATGTGTTCATTTGTAATGGAGGTGTAGTCAGTTGGAAGAGTTCCAAGCGAGCACATCGCATATTCCACTACAGAGTCGAGTATATTCTTTGCATCGAATCTTTGCAAAGGAAGCTGTTTGGATAAAGAAGTTCGTGACAAAACTTGCAGTAGTTCCTTCCATTGAGTCAATAGTTCCATTTCATTGTGACAATAATGGAGCAATCATACAGGCTGAGGAACCAAGGTCTCACCAAAAATCCAAACACATAGAAAGGCGCTACCACATTATCAAAGAAATAGTTGGGCGAGGCGATGTAGCCATGCAGAAAATAGCATCAGTTGAAAATCCAGCTGATCCATTCACTAAGCCTATGTCATAGACTCAGCTAGACGGACATCTTGAGAAGATAGGTCTAAGATATTGTGATGAATGGCTCTAGTGCTAGTGGGAGATTGTTAGTAGTGTGCCCTAGAGCATATCATTTAGTATGTATCTTGTACATATTTTTATTAATAAAAGGCTTTTTCACTTTTCTGTTTACATAATATATTTATGTGTAATAGAAAAGGTCCATTGATATTTTCTTAGAAATATTATTCTTAAGTTGTTAAGAATATGAGTGACATTATTTCTAGCACAAAGTATCATAAATAGATTCACAATCGAGGATACTTCATAATGAGGACATGACTTATCCAGAAAGATTGTATTCATGTTTGTTCCCAAGTTATTTATATGAGATATAAATAAGATAGAATGGTGAGTCTCATGCCATATAACAAACATGATAGGTACTTATAAATGATAAGTAGGCCGAACCAGTGACACTTATGACAAGCACATGGAGTTTACTCTTATCAATGTTTTGTCATAAATCATATCAGTGCATATAATCTTTAGACCTGAGATAGTACAGTTATCTTGTATATAAGTAGTTTGAGTTTGATACTGCTTTCATTCTTGTACTGTGTATGGGTATGTGGGTATGTGTTGGCTCCTACTAGTTATATATAGAGGTAGGTATTGATCAAGATGGAATCTGTTCCTCTAAGTAAATAGAGATAAAATCCTATGTTCATTTAATTGTCCTTGATGTTTCGAGTTCCTGGCCAGGACAGATAGATTTAATCAAAAAAGAGTTTTTGATGAGAAAATCTGTTTAATCAAGAACTGGAATTAAAAGAGAACATAATATTCATAGCAAATGGAGTTTGACATAAACCATGACTCCAGCTTTAGTTGGGATTTTGTAACAGAGAGATTTTAGTGCATGGTAACATATGATTAAAGGTTCATTTAAGATAAACCTTATTACTAATTGGGTGTCCATGGCATGCTATGTTAGGTGTTAACCATGGTCTATGAGGTACATAAAAAGATTTAGAGAAATCATTTATGGTAAGAAAGAGTTCTGATGATATTAAGAGTTGATATCATGTCTCATTGCCAATTAGTGATGAGCCTAGTAAGTCACACACATACACAAGTTATCACCTAATTAAATATGATTTAATTAATTAATTAAAGAGTCTAATTGATTAATTAAATAGGTTTGGTTTGCAATTAGATTGCAAAGTCCCTAGCATGACTTGAAACCAAATCTAGATTATTGGATGTATAGTATAAGTTAAATTTATATTTAAAGTGTTTAAATATGAATTTAATTAATGAGAAATTAATTAATAGAGATTAATTAATTAATTTATATTTGATATAAATTAATTAGAACAAGAGAACTAATTATTTGGGGTTAAGAACTCAAAATTAAGGCACAGGGGCATTTTGGTCATTTCGCAGTGTGACACGTGGCACCATGAGATGGTGACACATGGCATTACAAATAAGCTTGCCAAATGTCTTTTAATCATGTAGGATGATTAAAATTAAGATTAAATATAGGTTTGACACTTGGCGGTCACTTAAATCTAGACCTAATCAAAGGGTGACATGTGGCAAGGGTTTAATGTGTTAACCTAGCTATATAATTATTGTTATGAGAAAATAAAACATAACTAGCAGCCACACTCCTTTGTCACGCCATTTTGAAGCTCTCCCTCTCTTCCTCTTCATCTCTCATCAATTCAAAGAGACTAGCCATCAATCTCTTGAATTAAAAATACTAGAAATTGTTTCTAGCGTCCTGTTTACATCTCTAATCTCTTAAAAGGCAGAACTTGATTTTCTAATTAATAGAAAAAGCTTTAGAAGCTATTCAAGGGCTGCCATTGGTGTTCTTGGTGTAGACAAGCTAGAGGGACAATATTTGGTGTCCTGAAGACGAATCTCAAAGGCGTAAATACGCTGCAGTGCATCAAGAGGTTAGTGTAATTGTTCTTGATTTAATCTAGGGTTCTAAAATTAATTTAATTAATTTTAAAATCTTAAATGGCAAATACAGATCCAAAAACATATTAAAAGAGTTTTAATATGTTGTTTATTATTAAAATCAAATAGATAAAAATAAATCTTGTATGATGCATGTGACCCTAGGTGAAAATTTTGAATTCAATGGCATAAACTTGTGCTTTTCATGCTTCCGTTCCTTTAGTTAAGAATATGAGTGATATTATTTCTAGCACAAATTATCATAAATAAGTTCACAATCGAGGATACTTCATAATAAGGACATGACTTATCCAGAAAGATTGTATTCATGTTTGTTCCCAAGTTATTTATATGAGATATAAATAAGATGGAATGGTGATTCTCATGCCATATGACAAACATGATAGGTACTTATAAATAATAAGTAGGCCGAACCAGTGACACTTATGACAAGCACATGGAGTTTACTCTTGTCAATGTTTTGTCATAAATCATATAGTGCATATAATCTTTAGACCTGAAATAGCACAGTTATCTTGTATATAGGTAGTTTGAGTTTGATACTTCTTTCATACTTGCATTGTGTATGGGTAAATGGGCATGTGTTGGCTCCTACTAGTTATATATGGAGGTAAGTGTTGATCAAGATAGAATCTATTCCTCTAAGTAAATAGAGATAAAATTCTATTTTTATTTAATTATTTTTTATATTTCAAGTTCCTGGCCAGAACAGATAGATTTAATCGGAAAAGAGTTTCTGTTGAGAAAATCTTTTTAATTAAGAACTGGAATTAAAAGAGAACATAATATTTATAGCAAATGGAGTTTGACATAAACCATGACTCCAGCTTTAGTTGGGATTTTGTAACAGAGAGATTCTAGTGCATGGTAACATATGATTATAGGTTCATTTAAGGTAAACCTTATTACTAATTGGGTGCCCATGGCATGCTATGCTAGGTGTTAACCATGGTCTATGAGGTGCATAAAATGATTTAGAGAAATCATTTATGGTAAGAAAGAGTTCTGATGATGTTAAGAGTTGATATCATGTCTCATTGCTAATTAGTGATGAGCCTAGTAAGTCACACACATACACAAGTTATCACCTAATTAAATATGATTTAATTAATTAATTAAAGACTTTAATTGATTAATTAAATAGGTTTGGTTTGTAATTAGATTACAAAGTCTCTAGCATGACTTGAAACCAAATCTAGATTATTGGATGTATAGTATAAGTTAAATTTATATTTAAAGTATTTAAATATGAATTTAATTAATGAGAAATTAATTAATAGAGATTAATTAATTAATTTATAGTTGATATAAATTAATTAGAAGAAAAGAAATAATTATTTTGGGTTAAGAACTCAAAATTAAGGCACAAGAGCATATTGGTCATTTCGCAGTGTGACACGTGGCACCATGAGGTGGTGACACATGGCATTACACATAAGCTTGCCAAATGTCTTTTAATCATGTAAGATGATTAAAATTAAGATTACATATAGGTTTGACACTTGGCACAATGTGATTAGGTCACTTAAACCTAGAGCTAATCAAAGGGTGACATGTGGCAAGGGTTTAATGTGTTAACCTAGCTATATAAGTGTTGTTATGAGAAAAATAAAAATAACCAGTAGCCACACTCCTTTGTCACGCCATTTTGAAGCTCTCCCTCTCTTCCTCTTCATCTCTCACCAATTCAAAGAGATTAGCCATCAATCTCTTGAATTAAAAATACTCGAAATTGTTTATAGTGTCCTGTTTACATATCTAATCTCTTAAAAGGCAGAACTTGAATTTCTAATTAATAGAAAAAGCTTTAGAAGCTGTTGAAGGGATGCCATAGGTTTTCTTGGTGTGGACAAGCTAGAGGGACAACATTTGGTGTCCTGAAGATGAATCTCAAAGGCGCAAATACGCTGCAGTGCATCAAGAGGTTAGTGTAATCGTTCTTGATTTAATCTAGGGTTCTAAAATTAATCTGATTAATTTTAAAATCTTAAATGGCAAATACAGATCCAAAAACATATTAAAAGAGTTTGAATATGTTGTTTATCATTGAAATCAAATAGATAAAAATAAATCTTGCATGATGCATGTGACCCTAGGTGAAATTTTTGAATTCAATTGTATAAACTTGTGTTTTTCACGCTTCCGTTCTTTCAGGATCTATATCCATCTGATCTGTTGGTTGGTCAAAATTCTCGAATTCTAACTCTATTTGCCTTCCTTTGCCTCCTTCTTGAATAAACTGTTGTTCAAGAAATGTGGCATCTCTACTTACCACAACCTTTTGTGATGTAGGAAAACAAAAATAATATCCAAAACTCTCTTTTGGATATCCTGTAACACCCCTAAGTTCGGTAGTGCGTTCTACTGTTCCGGTGACCAGTGTTGCCCGGATAGCTAGGATGCCTAGAACTACACTTCAATATGAGTGAGGAGACATAAAATAATGAAATACAAGAAAAGAAAATAAAAGAGAAACAAAGGAAAAATAATAGTAAAGAAATACAATCAAGTTAAGCGAGCCAAGAACCTTAGCGATGGGTGACCGCACCAGGAAGTCACGGCGTGGACCGTTGACTAGCCCTGGACCGTGGGGAACCCTGAAAAATATTTTTAGGACTTAAATAGACCTCTATTGAAGTATAAATACCATTAGAAATATCAAAGAAAAATTAATTAATTAGTACAAAGAAAAGTGAGAAATTGAAAAACGGACAAAACCCGGTGTTACCAAAAAATCGGGAATTCAACCCGAACAGGGGCATTGTGGTCATTTGATACCCCGAGTTGTCTTTTGACCTAAATGTCAATTAAAAATACATGATATTATATTTGTAAAATGTCATGAAAAATTAAATTAGTGGTACCTAATTCAATTAGCAAAAATTAGGGACTTAATGTGGGAATATGGAAAGTTTAACATTATTTATTATTAACCTATGTTAGTGGAGCACTAAGTAAATTATTATATACCATATAATACCCTAAGTGGACAGAAATGTCCACTAACATTCTGCAATTCATCTTCTCCACTTGAAATATTCATTTGGAAGAATGAAAGCTCTCAAACCTCTCCCATGGCCGCACCATGCATGGAGCTCAAGTTCTCCATGATCAAGCCTTGATTTCTTGCAAGTGTCTTCATGAAAAATGATCCTCACACCATGGGCAGTAGATAGGCAACAAGAAATGAAAGTTTTTGTGGAGTTTTGAAGAATTTCCAAAGTGGTAAGTTTGAGTTTTTGATTATTGTTTAATTAAAGTTTGTAAGGATGTTATGGGTGTTTGATTTATGAAGAAATTTTTGAGGTTTGATGTTGAATGGGAATGTGTACTTTTGGCAGCCATGGAAACACCTTGAAGATAGTTTACTCTTGCTTGTAAATGGTGGATTAAAAGGTTGATTAAATATTTATGTGTATAGGAAATCATTTCGGTGATTATACTTAGTATATGTAAATATGAAATGAAATTTAAAGCTTGGAAATTAATGGAATGTAAATGTACCATTGTGGTAGTTTATTAGCTCTTGAAGAATGCTGGAATTCATGCTTGGTTTATGGAATAATGATGTTAATTTGTGATAGGGGTTATGGCAGTTTGAGTGCATGTATGATGGTGTGAAGTTGGACATGTAAATGAGCATGAATTGGTGATTGAATTATTGTAAATTGAGTTGGACAAATTCTGCACTTGTTGGTGCACATTGAATGTAATTGTAAGCTGCCAAAATGACCTATAATATGTTGTAAATTATGTTTAGGTTGTGGTACAACCAGAATTGGTTTGAATGTTGAGTTTGGTAAGTGTTAAATGTGATCCTTGATGTGTATGCAAAAAATGCAATAAGGCAGTTTGTGTTTTAGGCCTATAACTTTAAGTGTGTGGCTCCAATTGGTATGAGACCAATTGGAGGTGAAACTAGGCACAAAATTTGCCAAATTTCATGAAGAAAGCTTGCCAAAATTCTGCTTGCAAGGTAGCTTGAAAAATGACCAAATCCGGATTAAGTGCAAATAAGGCCTGAAAATTGACCATTTGGGCAGCAGTTAGTGTTTAGGCCATAACTCACTCAAAACAGGTCCAATTGACCTGAAATTTTGACCATGAATAGTTAAGACCTATATCTACAAGTCTTATGAAGATACCAAAGCCCATAAATGACCATAAGTAAGTCAAAAAGCTTGCACAAGTTCGGGTCCAAAAACTGGCCGAACCTAAAATGACCTAAAATGACCTAAAGTGACCAATTTTGGTGCAATTTGACTAGCAATAGTAAAATGACCATAACTTGGTCTACATAACTCAAAATGACCTAAAATTTTGCCCCGCGTTCCATAAGACATAGATCTACAAGTTTGGAGTTTTGACAAAAACCCGAAAACCGAGGGAACTAGGTCGTCCGACTAGGTCAAACTAGTATCCCGGAATCCAACAAATTGCAAGAAAATGCAGTATACACGGAAATGAACTTGGTAACATGTACCAACCCTAAAATACTATCGAATGTGACATATTGGTAACCTTCAAACCTAATTCACCTAGAATGCATCGAGGGTCGACATATTAGGTTGACTAAGGAAATAATAGAATTCAATAAATTAATTATCAAGCATTATTGTTAGAGACAGTTTAAATGAGTACTAAAACACTTCAAATTGTATTTCTCAGTTAGCAAAGACTCTGGGAAAGGGAAGGAAACACTGAGTCAAGGCCTGGAGACAGTTATCAGAGGTTTGTGCACAACAGTTATTTCTTTTGAATTTTTCAATTGAAATAAATTATGACTATTTGAATATTATTGTTTTCAATTATGGAAATGTGTTTGAATGGATACTTATTTCTTGAAAAGCATTGTAAATAGTTTGAAATTGTGAAAAATTGTTTGAATGATATTGATGGATACTTATTACTTGAAAAGCATTGTAAATGGTTTGAAACTGTGGAAAAACTGATTTAGTGTGATTTGTGAAATTTGATTTAAAGTTGTATTTGTTAATGTTGTGCACCACTGAGACATTGTCTCAGCGATGGCTTTCCATTGCTGTCGCAGGTAGACAGAGAGACAGGGCAGCAGACTAGGCTGCTAGTACATCCAGCGAGAGACGACCGGGTATAATGAGTATACCAATATTTTGTATTTTGTAATGTAATGTATGTTCACTGTATGTACATATTGTTGTTGGTTTTGAGCAGTTGTAAATAAAAATTGTACATTGAAGTTGTAAAATAATTATGAGTTATTTTGGCTTGAAAAAAAAATTATATTATATTTCTTTTATCTCAATCTTTGAAAAATCACTGTGGATTTGAGTTGAGAAATGTGTTGTGTTGAAAAACAATTGGAGTTGAGATTTGGAAATCTATTGAAGTGCTTTTTACAGGTTTTCTGAAGAGCTGTTTTATCCAAAATACAGATGGCACTCTGCCAAAATTTTTACAGAAACTCCAAATAATTCAAATATTTTAGTTCTATCACTTCAGTTCAAAAAGGTTTTTAACACCTGTAAATAGTGCTCACCACTGTAAAAGAAGTAAGAAAAGTTTTTAAAATCCCTTGTAGTGTATTTAATGGATTATCAGTAGACGGAGTTGGTAATTCATTAGGTATACTACGGGATCATGTTATGCCTTACAGAGGGATAGGGTGTGACATATCCAACAAATCGACTCTTTTCTGATCTGGTTTTCAATTTATCAGTGTTCAGCTTTTTGATATAAGCTGGACAATCTCAAATCTTAACATGCTTAAGACTTGGTTTTCTTCCATGCCATATCCCATAAGGTGTGGTAGATATTGATTTTGATTGAATCCTATTTAGAATATGCAAAGCTGATTCTAATGCAAATCCCCAAAAGGAGATTAGCATATCAGTATAGCTCATCATACTACGTATCATATCCAATAGGATACGATTTCTCCTTTGAAATATACCTTTCAGCTGTGGGGTTCCTAGAGGAGTCGGCTGGGAAACAATGCCATGCTCTTTCAAGTATTCATCAAATTCAGTACTCAAGTATTCACCTTCACGATCTAATCGAAGAGCTTTAATACTTTTTTCTGTTTAATTTTCTACTTCAGATTTAAATTCTTTGAACTTTTCAAAGGATTCATGTTTGTATTTCATCAAATACAAATACCCAAACCTTGATTTATCATTAGTAAAGGTAATAAAATAATGAAAACCACCTTTAGCCATTTCTCTAAATGGGCCACATACATCACTATGTATTACCTCCAAAATATTTTCAGCTCTTAGCCCTTGTCTAATAAAGGGTGATCTGGTCATTTTGCCTTGAAGGCAGAATTCACAAGTTGGAGTAGGTTCAGAACCCAATGAGGATAGAATCCCCATTTTCTTCAGTTTTGTAATCCTATCTTCTGCAACATGACCTAATCTTAAGTGCCAAATATATTTTGTACTTGAGTTGATTTTAACCATGGCATTGCATTCATTTAGATTACTTGCATTCAATTTGTGTTTGTCATTATTATCCAAATAATAAAGACCATCATGCATATAACCCGAGCCAACATATTTATTTCCAAAATAAATATTGCAAACATCATCTGTGAACTGAAATTCATAACCATCTCTAGCCAAACTAGATATATAAATGATGTTCTTAAAAGCATCAGGTACATATAAAATATTATTCAAACACAATACATGTCCAGATATGTAAAAAGATTTAGATTATATGGCTAAAGCTTCAACAGTTGATCCATCGGCAATCCGGAGTCTAACCTTTCGAGAATGCAAGCTGCTACTATTTGCTAGTTCCTGCATATCATAAGAAATGTGAGAACTGGCACCAATATCTAAAACCCAAGCTGTAGATGAACTATGAGCGTCATCAACATCTAAATAACAAGATATAGACATACCTTCTGAAGGTGCATCCTTCTTATCCTTAAGAGAAGCAAGATACTCTAGGCATTTCCTTTTCCAATGCCCATCCTACTGGTAGTGGAAACACTTTTTTTTGCCTCCATCAGCTTTAGTCTTCCCTTTTTGATTAGCTATCCTCTTGGAAGGACTAGGAATTTGAGGTTTCTTTTTCTTATTGCCCTTTTTCTTGTTGGACTTTCTAGCAGAAGAAGATGCAATCAAAGCTACCTCTTTTCCTTTATTGCCCAGCATATTGTTTTGGGCAATAACTAGCATGTTGAGTAAACTAGCCAAGGTGCATTCCTGTTTCTTCATATGGAAATTTGTCACAAAATTCCCAAATGACTCAGGAAGGGATTAAAGGATCAAATCTGTCTATAGTTGCAAATCCATGTTAAAGTCAAGATGTTCCCACTGCTCAATCAGCCGAATCATCTTGTGGACATGATCCCCAATATTGTGTCCCTCAGACATCCTCCTGTGAAATAGCTACCTAGATATCTCATACCTGGCATTCCTACTATGTTCGCCATATAACTCTTATAGGTGAAGGAGGATTTCACTCACACTCTACATGTTCTCATGCTATGCTTGCAAGGATATTAGATGGTGGCGGTTGTGGTGTACTCATTATTATCAGAAAATTAACTGCAGAAAATAACCAGACTAATTAGTAAATGTACCATGTATTTAACTAAAATGATTATGGCCTTTTAATCAAATTGGTCCTCCTGCTAACTTAGCGGATCATACACTTTCAAAGTAGAAAACGAAAATCCTAGTTGGATGGATTTCTAGTGGGTGATTGAATTTTTATAGTCTTATTGATCATCCTCAGGCACATCTATTATTGGAATTATAATAAACTGTAAGTGAGCAACTCCTTACCCATCACATCACATGTGAGGTTCAATCCTTTACCTAGCCCCTAATGCTCAAAATCTCAGGCACATCCATTATTGATTTATCTTGCATTAGTTAAGTTGATCCCATTGAGCCAGTAAACATGCAAATAATTTTAATGTCCTCAGGCACATCCATTATTGGCCACCAAACCATTTACATATTTACAACATCTCATGCCTAACAATTATTCTTAAGAAAATCTCTTAAATTAATTGCATCATATGCAAGTATTTAAAATTTTTTAAAATAATTGCCTCAATGGAGGGCCCATATTATAATTACTTTAATTATATCATTTCCAACTTAATCATTTGTTTAAAAGATTTTATGGTCGGCCTAATTACTATTATGGTCTCACTTTACACATTATCCATTTAGCATGCATATAACATATACTTGCATACAATCTCATACATCTCATGCATTCATGGATAAACAATAAATATGGTATGATCATGGACTTTCTAAGGGATTCAATTCTGAGCCACCAAGAATTGAATCAGGGCATTCCTAAGTGCATTTCATTCATTCATATTACAAGAGTTGCTGAAGGAGTACATAATCAACACTTGATCTTGAATTCCTCCCACTGGTCCCATTAAAGCTCTTGACCTCCTTGATCTTCTTGCAATCCAATTACATAGTAATCCTTGGCATACCAAGGCGAATTTACAAGAACCAAATAAATCAAATTACAACCCAAAAAATATTACAACCTTTATAATACATGCTACCAAAATAAATTGAAATAAATTAATTAATTTACAACCCAAAGAAACATAAAAGAAATAAATCCAATCACATTGGTCTTTATTGTCCATGATCATCCATCATGCATATCACTATTTAACAATTAAATAAAATATACATACTTAAATTAAATTGAATATCTCATATTCAACTTAGAAATCCAAATTTGAATATGATTCAAACAAATTTAAAAATTCAGATTTGAATCAAAATTTAATTGTGTGATTAAAACTCCTAATTAAACATTTTAATTAGTCATGGGCCTACTTATGGGCCTTGAAAACAAGCCCACACTCAATCAAACCTTGCGCACCATGAAGTGCCGTTGATGCCGCCACCTATGGTGGTTCCATCATATGTGCCACCACATATGAGCATCCAACTTGTAACACCCCGCCTGGTAAATTTTGCTATTCCGGTGATCAGTGTCGGTCTGGATAATTAAGAGAATTAAAATCACGTCTAAGACACCTAGTTAAGCCCTGAATACAAATAATTAGTCATTGTCAAATAGTTAAGTATAAATAAGAAAAACATAACACAAAAAGTTAAATGAGCCAAGAGTCACAGCGATGGGTGACCTTCTCAGGAATGACTGCAAGGTCAATCTAAACTCAAATTTCAAACCGAAAAATATGACGCTGCAGTCCTTAGGACTATTGCGAACATAGTGGAAAATAGAAAATCATAGAAAAGAATTGTTAAGCAATTCAAATAATTAGGTCAGGGTTCTGGAAGAAACACTGAATTATTGGTAAACCGGATCAGACCGGCAAGGGGCAAATTAGTCAATTCACCCCTAGAGGTGACTCATGACCTAACTGTCCAATAAAATCTGAGAAATGAAAATTTTAAAATATATAATTAAATTAAAGAAGTGTAAAGAAAACAAAAAAAAAAAGAAAAAGGAAATGAAAAATTCAAAAAGTAAAGGCATTATGACATCACTTAAGTAATGTATGCATGACACCAAAATTAATTTAATTTCTAATTTAATTATTTTGAGGATAATTATACTAATAAAAAGACGAAGTAAAAAGCAAATTTTATTGTTTTTCTTCTTCCTTTGTCTCAACTTCTTTCCCTCCTCACCCTCTTTTCCAATTTCCTCCATTAAGGCTTATTATCAAGCTTTTTAAACCCCAAATTACACCATAAATCTTTTGTCAAAAATAGTAGAAACCTCAAATTGAACCTCAAGAAGAAGATTTAAGGAGAAAAACTTGAAGAAGATTTGAAGAAACAAGAATTTAGAAGAGCTCCATAAGAGGTAAAATCTCTTTAAACTAATTAGGCTTTGTATGCATAGATATAAGCTTGAAAATAAGAACTTAACTTTAGAAAACACAAAAATTATTTATGAATTTTAATGAAAGAAATTCTGCTAGCCATAGTCCTTTAGAGTTTTGATGGTGTTTAGTTAAATTAACTATGAATTCTTGGTGAATTGATGTTGTATAAATGATGTGTATGTGTAAATTGCATGAATTAAATAAATTAGAAGATTATGGTTCTTGAGTGATGAAAATTAGAAAAAAAATTGGGGAAATGGTCAATTGATGCAATTGACTTTAATTGAGTTGAGAAATGGTCACTTTGGACCATTTGTGATGTGTGTGAATTGGTAGAATGAGATTACAATTCGGATTGGTGAGAGTCACTATTCAGGCAGCTTGACCTAGGTCCCTTTCAGAGACTAAAACTGAAAGTTTACCAATCCAATTGGTGTGAGGCCAATTGGGAATGAAACTAGACACAAAATGACACATTTTTCATTCAGGAATCATGCTCAAAAAGTGACCATAACTTAGTGAACAATTAGGCCAAATCCGGAATTGCAAACTGACCTATACAAAAATGACCAAATGAACAGTAGTTACATAAATGACCATAACTTGGTATAGGAAGGTCCAAATGTAACACCCTCCCGGTAGCAACTCCGTACATTCTACTGTTCCAGTGACCGGTATCGATCTGGACAGCTAGAATGTCCGAAAAAATATTTAAACTAAAGTCAGGAACCATAATTAACTCAAATATTAATAAGAAAAATTTAGTAAAAATTTTAGAAATAAAATACAACTAAGTTAAATGAGCCGGTGCCCTAGTGATGGGTAAACCAGAGGAAAGTTGCGGTTCTCGCAACTAGGAGCCCTAGACCTGAGAGAAAATTCATAAAATAATTTTTGGGACTCCAAAGAAGGGTCATTGAGGTCCCTATGGCATTAGAATGCCAAGAAAATATTTAGAAAAATTTTTCAATCGGTACAGACAATTTTGACCCGTTAAGCCAAACGGAGGGCATTTTGGTCATTTCGCCTTCAGAGATGATTTTTGGCCGACTTGTCCAGTTAAGTAAATAATTATTATGACATAAAATATGAATTAATATTGATGAAAAATTAATTTAAAGTTAGTAGAAAAGAAAAAAAAAAGAAAAATACAATATATGCAATTTATGACATCATTGTGATGTCATTTAAAATTGTCCACCAATCACCATACAACCAATACACTTAAGACCAATAAAAGAGGCTGAAAATAGAAGAAAAAAAAATTCATCTTCTTCCCTTGGACCAACCAGCCAAAACCCTTCTCCCCATCTCCCTCCATTGATTTCAACCAAAGCTTCATTTCTCTCATCTTTTCACCATAAATCCTCCTACTCTTTTCACAAAAATTCATCCTTGCACCTTGCATAACCTTTTGGCAGCCAAGAAGAAGAAAGAAAGTGAAGTTAAGCTTGGGAAAAATTCTGCCACTTAAAGGTTAGTGCACATATATACCTTAAGCTCTTTATTTCCATGTTAGTAACTTGAATTGAGTAAGAGTTTGCAACTTAAATGAACAAAAATTATGTGTATACACACTATGGATTTCGACAGCCCTATTGAAGGAATAGGAATGAGTATTTTTGATGAACTTGGAGTGAACTAGAAATCATGTTTGAAGTTTATAAACATAAGAATAATGAATTAGTAGCTAACTAAAGTAAATTGTGTAAACCATGAATTTGAACTAGGGTTTTGGGAGTAAAATGTGGACTTGGTTATGAAATGATTAAAGGACATTCTAATGGTCAATTAGTGACCATTTGAGGCAAGTTAATCATAATTTGAAGTGAGCTAATGCATGGCAAAGTGAAATGTGCAGGCTGCCTAGAGACAGCAGTAATGAGGCTATGATTCCAGCCCACTTAGACAGCCATAACTTTGGCTGTGTAGGTCTAATTGGTGTTTGGCCAATTGGACATGAAACTAGACTTATAATGGCACATTTTTGCTGAAGAAACCATGCCCAAAAGACCAAAGCAAGAGGACCAAAAGTTGGCCCCAATCCGGGTACCCTGCCAGCCAATTCTGCAGAATGACCAAATGAACAGTAACTGTTCATTTGGCCATAACTCACTGTAGATACGGTCAATCGACCTGAAATTTTTACAGTAACAAGTTAAGACACAGAAAAACAACTTTCATGAAGAAACCTACCCCAAATTATGACCAGAACCTAACCCAAATGGCAGTCAAAATCACTATTCATGGTACTATAGATTTGGTAATTCTGCAGTTTTTTTTTCAATCCGGCGAGCTGTGGTTTTTGGACCATATCTGGAGCTACAAAACTCCAAATGGAGTGATTCAAAAAATGAAATTCAACTAGACAAAATAAGGAACAACTTTCATGTTTACCATTTCCTCAAATTCCCACTGCAACAGTTCTTAATGGAACAGTAAATTTAGGTTTCAAAAACTGAAAATTCTGCTTCCTTTGGTTTAAGCTTAGAAATGGTATTAATGCTTAATGCCAACAAGTTTTGAATGCAAAATGTGGTATGTTGGGAGTGCCAAAACCAATGTACCTATTTTCTATCCAAAAGTCAACATTTTTGTTGACCAATGACGTGAATAGTGACACCAAAACTTGAAATTCAAAATTTGAAGAATTCAAAAGTATCAAATGCCCTAGTATACTTAACAAGATTGGTTTGGATAGTTTGGTATGCCAATAGGGTTCAGTTAGCAGTACTACACATGACATTATGCCATTCTGTGATTTTATAGCTTTTAGCCATTCTGACCTTGCATTGAGATTTGGCCTTGTGCCTGATATTATTTACAGCTTGTTAGCTGTTCTGTTGCACACCGGGAGATGCATATGTGACCAATGGTGTGACGGCCCGAGGTACTTGATACCCAGTGCCAGTTTACCCGTTTATCCAGTCCAGTCATCTAGTGTAGGTTACTTGGGCAACCAAATGAATGAAAGTGGACAAAGTAATGATGTACAAATTCAAAATGAATAAAATATATACATTCACTACATATTTGTTTTCTTGCTATTTCTTTTATTTTATTATTGCACCACTAAGCATTATTGCTTAGCGCGTTGCTTTTGCCACGCGTAGGTTCTGGAGATACAGATCGTGAGCCCAGTAGACCACAGACTGGGTGAGTCCATCCTGCAGTTCCGCACAGTGTCCGTGTCACCTCAACTTCTGCAGTGCATTAGTAGGACACTAGGTGTCATTTTGGTATTTTGTAACTAAATTTCTAATTTCTCATATGTAAATGAACTTATGTAATGTATTTTGAGGTTCATGTAAATAATGAAGATTTATGGTTATGTATGGAAGTAATTTGAGTATTTATTTGTTGTTTATATATGAGTACCCTCAGAAATGATGATTGAGAACATGCTGTTGAAAAATATTGAGTTGTGATGATATTGGAAGTGTTTTTCACAGGTTCCGAAGAATTGTTTTCTCCATTTTTAGCCGGTACTCTGCCGGATTTTCTTTAAAATTTTTGGAACCTCAATAAATTATAATTTTGAAAAATGGCTCAAAGATATTATATTTCACAAGTTATATTCAAAAGCATGATAAAAATTTATTAAGGTATAATAGAGTGTGCCGGTACACCGTGTGACATTGTTTACTCGGGTATATTGTACACGGGTAAGGGGTGTCACACCAAATGACTTGAATTTTATACCGATAGAAAGTTGAGACATAGTCTTACAACTTTCATGAAGAAAACAAACCCAAATTTTGACCATAACCTATTTGAAAAACCACCTGCAATCAACTCACAAAAACTGCCAATAACCAGAAATTTGCCCAGAATTCTGGGTAACACCAAAATCTGGCTAGTCATGTTTAAATGGCCATAACTAAAGCTACAAAACTCCAAATGGAGTGATTCAAAAAGGGAAATAAAGTTAAGACAATAAGGAATAACTTCTATGAAGAAAATTTAGCTAAATTACCACAACAAATTGACTAATGGAACAGTGTAAAACAGGACACCAAATCTAAAATTTTGAAGTTTCACCTAAGAAACTTAAAGTTTGAGAAAACAACCAAAACCAATAAGTTAGGTAACCAAAATATGGTATGTGGGTGAAATTAGAATTCCCATACCTATTAAGCATTAGAAAGTCAACAAATTGACTTGAATAGTGTCGTGAATAGTAACATAAAGTGTAAATTTTAATGAACATCAAGTTTAGCATATTAAAGCTAGGTGTGAATAGATTTGAATTTATTTTTGGATTTATGATAAATTGTGATACTAAAACACTATAAAATGGTGTGTTTCAGATGAAAAGAATACTGAAAAAGAACCCGAGGCATTGAGTCATGGCCAAGAGGCGACTCATATAAGGTTTGTGCACAACATAAACATTCTTTAAAATTCCTTTGCAAAGTGCATAAAATGATTTGTGGTTTATTTACATTGAAAAATAATGATTGAATTGAACACTATGCTTTTGATCTAAATTGTTGAAAATTTGATGATATGTGATTTAATTATCAGTAAATATTTGATAAATTGATAAGATAGTTTTGAAACTACAGTGTCATTACCATATATTTGAATATCTCACTAGCATGACTAGTGAGAGAAATTAGTTTCAAATTTTGATGCCTTATCTGGCTGAAGTGTTGAGGTGTGTGCCAGTAGAAGAAGAAATTTGAATGGGTACCCATATATTTGAGCTAGCTAGCCTTGTGATTTCTCATAAGCCTTTGGCTATTGAGATGAATATTGTTTCAAATGAAATGATTTAACTGTGTGTTTTTATGAAATTATTTTGAGACTTTCTAAATGAAAGTGTTTGGACTAAAAGTTTACAAATCATGTTTTGTATCTGTTTTTCATGTTCAGTTCAATATTTGAATAAATGTGATTTGAATTGTGCATAAATATTATTTTAGTATGTTATGCACCACTGAGTCATAATACTCAGCGATGGTTGTTATTGCTGTCGTAGATATAGAGACTAGAGGAGCAGCAAAATGAGCTACTGAGGATCTTAGAGCCACATCCCTGAAGTTTTGTCAGGTATATTTTATACTCTGATTATAATATTTAATTTGATGTATGTAAATGTATATACATGTAATAACTGGTCATGAGCAGTTGTATAGAGTTTGTAATAATATTATTTTGGTTTTGCTAATGTAAAGTTTTGTTGAGGAATGTAAATTATTTTTACTTTAATGAAAAATGAATGGAATTATTGAGTGTTATTTTTTTATGATAATTGAATTGAGAAATGATGTTGAATTGTGTTGAGGTAGTAATAAGTTTGATGAAATGACATATTGGAAGTGTTTTTACAGGTTTTTGAAGAACTGTTTTCTTAAAATACAGACGGCACTCTGTCGAAATTTTTCTAAAATTTGCAGACAAAATAAAATGGACAAAAATTTGAACTAGTTTTTAAACTTCCATTAAATGTAAGAAAATGCTCACCACTTCTAAAAAGTAAGAAAATGGTTTTAAAATCCCTTGTAGGGTGCTTAAGGAGTTATCGGTAGGCGAAGTTCGGTAGTTCATTAGGTATTCTACGGGATCATGTTATGTCTTACAGAGAGGTAAGGTGTGACACAACCAGCCTTGATTTAATCAACTTTTGATCAAATCACACAATTAAATCATATATTGAACAATCTAAATGGCAAATATAGTAGCTCTGATACCAATTGAAGGAGCAGAAGTATGAAAATTATTAGTTTAGAACATTGAATTCAAAAATTTTCTTCTAGGGTCTCATGTATCATGCAAGATTTATTATTTACCTAATTGATTTCAATATTCAATAGTATACTAAAACACTTTTAATATATTTTTGGATCTACATTTGCCATTTAAGATTTTAGAATTAACAGATTAATTCATTAGAACTCTAGATTAATACAAGAACATGTGCACTAACCTTTTGATGCACTGTTGATGTGTTTGGTACCTTTAGGAAGCGCCTAGGACACCAAATGTTGTCCCTCTAGCTTGTCCACACCAAGATCCCAATTCGAGTTGGAAATGGAGTTGGAGTTATGGTTTATGTCAAACTCCATTTGCTATGAATATTATGTTCTCTTTTAATTCTAGTTCTTGATGAAAAAGATTTTCTCATCAGAAACTCTTTTCTGATTAAATCTATATGTCCTGGCTAGGAACTTGAAACATCAAGAACAATTAAATAAACATAGGATTTTATCCCTATTTACTTAGGGTAACAAATTCCATCTTGATCAACACCTACCTCCATATATAACTAGTAGGAGTCAACACATGCCCATATACCCATACACTGTACAAGTATGAAAGCAATATCAAACTCAATCCACCTATATACAAGATAACTTAGTTATCTCAGGTCTAAAGATTATATGCACTGATATGATTTATGACAATGCATTGACAAGACTAAACTCCATGTGCTTGTCATAAATGTCACTGGTTCAGCCTACTTATCATGCATAAGTGCCTGTCATTTTTGTTATATGGCGTGAGACTCACCATTCCATCTTATTTATATCTCATATAAATAACTTGGGAACAAACATGATTACAATCTTTCTGGATAAGTCATATCATTATTATGAAGTATCCTTGATTGTGAACCAATTATGATACTTTGTGCTAGAAATACTGTCACTCATATTCTTAACAACTTAAGAATAGAATTTCTAACAAAATATCAATGGACCTTTTCTATTACACATAAATATATTATGTAAATGAAAAAGTGAAAATGCATTTTCTTAATAAAATATGTACAAGATACATACTAAACGATATGCTCTAGGGCATACTACTAACATTTTGTTCTTCCTGAGTATGCAAATGTAGTAATACACGGGGAGAGGCAATTATTACCATCCAACATTATTTCAGCTGCACTTGCTAGAAAGATGATTAGAAAGGGGTGTGAAGCATATTTGGCCCACGTGATAGACACCCAAGTAGGGAGCCCAGAATTAAGGGATATTCCTATTGTATGTGATTTTTCAGATGTCTTTCTGGAAGAATTGCTGGGATTGCCTTCGGAGAGAGAGGTGCAGTTTAACATTAAAATCATGCCTAGTGTGGAGCCAATTTCCATCACACTCCTTATAGGATATTACCTACTGAGTTGAAATAATTGAAGATGCAATTGCAGGAATTGCTAGATAAGGGCTTCATCCACCTTAGTGTGTCACCTTGGGGAGTACTAGTATTGTCTGTGAAGAAAAAGGATGGTACTTTCCGTCTATGCATAGACTATAGACAGTTGAATAAAGTGACCATAAAGAACAGATATCCTCTACCACGGATTGATGATCTATTTGATCAGCTGAAGGATGCAACTGTATTCTTCTAGATTGACTTGAGATCGAGCTACTATCAGTTGAGGGTGCAGGAGCAAAGTATACCTAAAACTGCCTTCAAGACTCGATGTAGCCACTATGAGTTCTTAGTGATGCCATTCGTGTTGACTAATGCTCCAGCGGCTTTTATGGGCCTGATAAACACTATCTTCAGGCCATATTTGAACCAGTTTGTTGTTGTGTTCATTGATGATATTTTGGTGTACTCAAAGAATGCCGAGGAACATAACAAGCACTTAAGGATAGTATTATAAACTTTGAGGGAGAAAGAGTTGTATGCCAAACTATCGAAATATGAGTTTTGGCTGAAGGATATTACATTTTTTGGGCATATTGTATTGTTTGCTGGTTTTACAACCACTGCAAGTGCATGGATCGCTAACAAGTAACAAAGTGATGAGTAAAGTATCATTCCCACGAGGACCGTGTTGAGTACCAAACTATAGTGATTTTAATTGTTTAGAAGATTGAGTTATAGAGAAATAATAATTAAATCTAACCTAAAAGAAATAAAGTCTAAAACAATTATCTAAACTAAAATACTAATGGATGAGAACATTCTAGAGCTAGGGTTTCACACTTCAATCAATTATAAAATCAATCTAATTCATTCAATAATTGGGAGATTATTACTTTGATGGAAATTAATCCTAAGTTATTTAAGTCCTCTCTCAAGACACTCAAGGTGTATTTTAATTAACCTAAACCCTACTTTTATGGTGATTAAATTAATTAAAATCCTTTAAGATCCTTGATTAATTTTGGGACTCCATAAAGGTCATCAGCCTATCTCTAGGTTAGATTTCCTAGGTTCAAAATTCTGATTTTCTAATATTAATCTTCACCTTTCAGTTCTTAAATTAGTATCTTAGATCATAGCTAGGTGGGTACCAACACATAGCATGCATTAAGGACACAAGAGATTGAATCAAAGAATAAAATATCTAATGTATTAAATAAAATCAAACCATATCCATAATTAAATTGAGAGTGCTACATCCCTAACCCTAGAATACAGAGATTACTCACACATGGTGAGTTTCACAATCAAGTTTATGAAAAGATAAAGAGAAGACATGAGAAGAAAATAGAGTAAAAGAACCCAGAAAGAGAGTTACAGCCTTGGACTTTTGGAACTTTAGCTAAAAATTCATTCTAGCAATCTTGTAGATCTTGTTTCTCCCTTACCTCCCTTGAGGTTGATGTGCATCCTTGAATGTAAAAATTGGCTCTCTGTAAATTCTCTCCTCGAATGTAAATTCTCTCCCTGGATGTAAATTCTCTTTTTGCTTTAATTCTTGACTTGTTATATTTATATCTAGTGTAAAAACTCTAATTTCAAAGTCCTAGATGCATTAGGAGTCCATCCGGGTCAAGTTGGAAGCAAGAAAAGTCGTATCAGAATTACTGTCAGGAGACTATACAATGGCCATGTAGTGATACATGCCTCGTGTAACTTTTTGCCACTTTTGTTTTTCGAGTTTTCTTTGTCTAGAAGGTTGTACAGGGTCCAAGAAGTTACACGGGGTGGGTTACACAGCCCGTGTACTGCTTTTGGCCCTGTATTCTTCATGTTTTGACCTTCAGATCTCTTCCAAACTCATATTTGATTCTGGAACCACATAAAAATGCTTGATAAAATATAAAAATCAATGAATTAAGTTGGATTAACATGTTTTCTAAAATAATAATGAAAACACATAAAAATAAATATAACAGGAGACTAAATGCTAACAAAATGCAATGAATGTTAACCCTAAATGTTTATATAATTTGATGTAATCATGTATCTTCAGAGCGTATCCAAGTGGATCCTAGCAAGGTAAAAGTTATCCTTAATTGGAAGCCACCCATAAATGTCACTGAAGTTTGCAGCTTTCTTGGGTTAGCCGGGTGCTACCATTGTTTTGTCAAGGGATTCTACATGCTAGCATCTCCACTGATGAAGTTGCTTCAAAAGGATGTGAAATTTCAGTGGACTAACAAATGCCAGGAAAGCTTTGATGAGTTGAAACAGTGTTTGACTGAAACTCCAGCCCTGACTTTACTTACTCTAGATGTAAAACACCTCACCCGTCTATAGTGTAGCCAAGCAAGGTTTGCTACATTCGGTGCCGGAGCACCCTATCTTATCTTACTTTATTCTTTTAATAATTTATTCTCATTATATTTTAATATCAATTATTTTTTTAAGAAGAAACCTGCAGAGTTTCCCCCTATTTCTGTTACCATTTGGCGTATTTCACTATTCACCTGCTTGAAATTTTCAATAATATTTTACAATAATAATCTCATCATTTCATGCATCATCTATATATTTCCAATCTGTCTTCAAATCCATACAATCTCATTCATGCTCAAATCACATAAGCAAAATTTACATAATTTCATAATTTACATGATATATATATTAATTACATATGAACTAATCAATTTATTAATTTACATCACATAAATATTACTTACAAATTTTTAGTTTACATTACAACATACGAAATATTTTTACATACAAAATACATAAAATGACTAATGTGAGCCCTATCTACATTTATTGCTGAGGAGATGACAACCTTGAACACTCTGCAGATTAGACTCCAAAAATCCTAGTCAATTATCCACTGGATTTTAACTTCAGTACCTGCGTGAAGAAAACAATCCATCGCACTAAGCATTTCTGCTTAATGGTGCAATAATATAACAAAGAAAATAATATACAAATAAAGAAAGAAATGGATTATACTATGGATACTCTGAAATTTAATCTAATTTAATATAAGAATTCTAGTATCAACTATCTTTCGTTCTAATTTATTCCTCTTAAGAAGAAATTTTTTCCTAAATTCATAGTAGTAATATACTTATATCTCTTTTGCAAATCTTTTTATCATTTCATTCAATACTTTCTAAGTTATCGCAGATTATTTCATAATAATTAAATTTTAATATCGTTCCAATTCATTTCAATTCTTTCTACTAAATAACTAATCTAATTTATTTTGAATATTCTTACTCTTTTATTTAATTGCTAATATTTTCAGCTGCTATTATTCTTAACTCATTTCAATAAATTACACTGCTCAAGTAACCTATGACAGGCTAACTAAACTGGATAACGGGTCGTTGGCACTGAATACCGCGGTGCCTCGGGCCATCATACCATGGGACGTGAAATGCGAAATGTCAACCATGTATATAATCAGAATGGTTAAAAAGCCATGATAACATATCAATATGGCTAAAAGCCATGATAACATATAATTAGGCATAAAAGCCATGAGTATGTGCATAAAGCTATGAATACAGGCATAAAGCCTTACGCAGTACTGCTAAAACAAAACCCTATTGGCATGCCAATCTATACAATTTGACACACGTGTCTAGGCAATACATGGGCACATAAAACCATTAAATGTTAATATATTATGTTTTATGACTTCATTATTTCATGAAAAATTCCAATTATAATTTATACATTCATTTGATTATTCATATGATCGCAATTTACATTAATTATCCTTCTATACCATTGTACTCAAAGTATTTATCCTTTTTATAATAATGAGAACTAATATCTCATTCATACATTAATATGATTCATTTATTCATTCATTATGTCATTCATATTAATCATAATTTATAACAATTATTTTCATGTGTAATTGTACTCAAAGCATTTTCCTTATCCTTTCTCCAATAATGAGAACTAAAGTCTCATTCATATATTCATTTATTCATTATACTATGTATATAAATTATCATTCATATTTCAAGTAATCCATGAACATTTCATGGATCTCAAATTTAACTAAATTTTCCTTATATCCTATAGTCACTCAACTTCAAGAATTTAAATTTAGTAATCACATTATCTATATTAACCATCCTAATGGTTTTTCTAATTTAGTATACCATTTCCTATATCATTGGGGTTATTATTCACTTGACCATTTCCCTTTAATGGTTGACTTTCTCATACATAATAGTTACCTAAGTTCTAACCATATGAAATTACCACATTTTGGTTCACAAAAGTGTTGGCATTGGTTGCCAATCAATACTTCTAACCAATAGGAAATAAATAAAAAATTTCAATTTTGGGTGCTAGAGTTCACTGTTCCATTAGGCAATTCTACAGTGAGAATATGGCCAAATGTTCTCAGTCAAAGTTGTTCTTTATTGTGCTTAGTTTAATTTCCCTTTTGAATCACTCCATTTGGAGTTTTGTAGCTCAAGTTATGGCCATTTTACAATAACTGGTCGGATTGACCTATACCCAGAATTTATGGGCAGAATTGGTTCTACCAAATTTGGTATCTTGAATTTGATGGACAATTCCATTAAGTTGTGTTCATAAATTTGAGTTCTGTTCTTCATGAAAGTTGTTCTAAATTGTCTAAGCTTTCTATTGATATAAAATTAAGGTCAATTGGACTTTTCTACATTGAGTTATGAGCAAATGAACAAACATTGTTTATTTGGTCACTTTTACCAGGTCCAGAATTAGTTACTCGGATTTGGTCATTTTTTAGGGTATTCTAAATTTATTTTCTGGGGCAAGGTTTCTTCATCGAAGTTGTTCTATTATGTGTCTAGTTTCATGTCCAATTAGCCTTGCACCAATTGAACCTACACCACTCAATTTACAGCAACCCAAACTTGTCGGATGATATCTAACACTGCAGGTCCTATGAGGCAGCATACCCAACCTCAAATCCAAAACAATAATTCACTTCAATTCCTCATCAAAGATTGCTAAATGGTCACTAATTGACCATTAGGACTTTCATTCACCAACACATGAGCAAAACCCTAGCTTCATGCCTCAAACCCTAATTCTCAAATATTCAAATCCTACTTCACACACATCAATTTATGCTCAAAGTCTCAAAATCACCATCAAAGCCACCCTTAAACATCTTTAATTGAATCAAAACTCATTAAACACTTTCCTAATTCATGGCTACCAAAAATGGAAGTGGCTCATACATGGATATTTTCTTTCAATTTATTCAAATTCTAAGTCAATTCATGCTTCCAACATGAAATCTAAAGAGAAATTAAAGATTAGTAGCACTAACATTTTTTATGTTAGTAGTATGCCCTAGAGCATATCATTTAGTATGCATCTTGTACATGTTTTTTTAATAAAATGCTATTTCATGATTCTGTTTACATAATATATTTATGTGTAATAGAAAAGGTCAATTGATATTTTGTTAGAAATTTTATTCTTAAGTTGTTAAGAATATGAGTGACAATATTTCTAGCACAAAGTATCATAAATTGGTTCACAATCGAGGATACTTCACAATAAGGACATGACTTATCCAGAAAGATTGTAATCATGTTTGTTCCCGAGTTATTTATATGAGATGTAAATAAGATGAAATGGTGAGTCTCATGCCATATAATAAACATGATAGGCACTTATGCATAATAAGTAGGTCAACCAAAGGACACTTATGACAAGCATGTGGAGTTTAGTCTTGTTAATACATTGTCATAAATCATATCAGTGCATATAATCTTTAGTCCTAAGATAGCACAATTATCTTGTATATAGGTGGTTTGAGTTTGATACTGCTTTCATACTTGTACTATGTGTTAGTAGTATGCCCTAGAGCATATCATTTAGTATGTATCTTGTACATGTTTTTATTAATAAAAGGCATTTCCACTTTTCCGTTTACATAAGATATTTATGTGTAATAAAAAAAGTCCATTGATATTTTGTTAGAAATTCTATTCTTAACTTGTTAAGAATATGAGTGACAGTATTTCTAATACAAAGTATTATAAATAGGTTCACAATCGAGGATACTTCATAATAAGGACATGACTTATCCAGAAAGATTGTATTCATGTTTGTTACCAAGTTATTTATATGAGATATAAATAAGATGGAATGGTGAGTCTCACGCCATATGACAAACATGATAGGCACTCATAAATGATAAGTAGGCCTAACTAGTGACACTTATGACAAGCACATGGAGTTTACTCTTGTCAATGTTTTGTCATAAATCATATCAGTGCATATAATATTTAGACTTGAGATAGCACAGTTATCTTGTATATAGGTAGTTTGAGTTTGATACTGCTTTCATACTTGTACTGTGTATGGGTATATGGGCATGTGTTGGCTCCTACTAGTTATATATGGAGGTAGGTGTTGATCAAGCTGGAATCTGTTCCTCTAAGTAAACAGAGATAAAATGATATATTCATTTAATTGTTCTTGATGTTTCAAGTTCCTGGCCAGGACAGATAGATTTAATTAGAAAAGAGTTTCTGATGAGAAAATCTTTTAATCAAGAACTGGAATTAAAAGAGAACATAATATTCATAGCAAATGGAGTTTGACATAAACCATGACTCCAGCTTGAGTTGAGATTTTTTAACTTTCCTTATATCCTATAGTCACTCAACTTCAAGAATTTAAATTTAGTAATCACATTATCTATATTAACCATCCTAATGGTTTTTCTAATTTAGTATACCATTTCCTATATCATTGGGGTTATTATTCACTTGACCATTTCCCTTTAATGGTTGACTTTCTCATACATAATAGTTACCTAAGTTCTAACCATATGAAATTACCACATTTTGGTTCACAAAAGTGTTGGCATTGGTTGCCAATCAATACTTCTAACCAATAGGAAATAAATAAAAAATTTCAATTTTGGGTGCTAGAGTTCACTGTTCCATTAGGCAATTCTACAGTGAGAATATGGCCAAATGTTCTCAGTCAAAGTTGTTCTTTATTGTGCTTAGTTCAATTTCCCTTTTGAATCACTCCATTTGGAGTTTTGTAGCTCAAGTTATGGCCATTTTACAATAACTGGTCGGATTGACCTATACCCAGAATTTATGGGCAGAATTGGTTCTACCAAATTTGGTATCTTGAATTTGATGGACAATTCCATTAAGTTGTGTTCATAAATTTGAGTTCTGTTCTTCATGAAAGTTGTTCTAAATTGTCTAAGCTTTCTATTGATATAAAATTAAGGTCAATTGGACTTTTCTACATTGAGTTATGAGCAAATGAACAAACATTGTTTATTTGGTCACTTTTACCAGGTCCAGAATTAGTTACTCGGATTTGGTCATTTTTTAGGGTATTCTAAATTTATTTTCTGGGCAAGGTTTCTTCATCGAAGTTGTTCTATTATGTGTCTAGTTTCATGTCCAATTGGCCTTGCACCAATTGAACCTACACCACTCAATTTACAGCAACCCAAACTTGCTGGACTGATATCTAACCCTGCAGGTCCTATGAGGCAGCATATCCAACCTCAAATCCAAAACCATAATTCACTTCAATTCCTCATCAAAGATTGCTAAATGGTCACTAATTGACCATTAGGACTTTCATTCACCAACACATGAGCAAAACCCTAGCTTCATGCCTCAAACCCTAATTCTCAAATATTCAAATCCTACTTCACACACATCAATTTATGTTCAAAGTCTCAAAATCACCATCAAAGCCACCCTTAAACATCTTTAATTGAATCAAAACTCATTAAACACTTTCCTAATTCATGGCTACCAAAAATGGAAGTGGCTCATACATGGATATTTTCTTTCAATTTATTCAAATTCTAAGTCAATTCATGCTTCCAACATGAAATCTAAAGAGAAATTAAAGATTAGTAGCACTAACATTTTTTATGTTAGTAGTATGCCCTAGAGCATATCATTTAGTATGCATCTTGTACATGTTTTTTTTTAATAAAAATGCTATTTCATGATTCTGTTTACATAATATATTTATGTGTAATAGAAAAGGTCAATTGATATTTTGTTAGAAATTTTATTCTTAAGTTGTTAAGAATATGAGTGACAATATTTCTAGCACAAAGTATCATAAATTGGTTCACAATCGAGGATACTTCACAATAAGGACATGACTTATCCAGAAAGATTGTAATCATGTTTGTTCCCGAGTTATTTATATGAGATGTAAATAAGATGAAATGGTGAGTCTCATGCCATATAATAAACATGATAGGCACTTATGCATAATAAGTAGGCTGAACCAGTGACACTTATGACAAGCATGTGGAGTTTAGTCTTGTTAATACATTGTCATAAATCATATCAGTGCATATAATCTTTAGTCCTAAGATAGCACAATTATCTTGTATATAGGTGGTTTGAGTTTGATACTGCTTTCATACTTGTACTATGTGTTAGTAGTATGCCCTAGAGCATATCATTTAGTATGTATCTTGTACATGTTTTTATTAATAAAAGGCATTTCCACTTTTCCGTTTACATAAGATATTTATGTGTAATAAAAAAAGTCCATTGATATTTTGTTAGAAATTCTATTCTTAACTTGTTAAGAATATGAGTGACAGTATTTCTAATACAAAGTATTATAAATAGGTTCACAATCGAGGATACTTCATAATAAGGACATGACTTATCCAGAAAGATTGTATTCATGTTTGTTACCAAGTTATTTATATGAGATATAAATAAGATGGAATGGTGAGTCTCACGCCATATGACAAACATGATAGGCACTCATAAATGATAAGTAGGCCTAACTAGTGACACTTATGACAAGCACATGGAGTTTACTCTTGTCAATGTTTTGTCATAAATCATATCAGTGCATATAATATTTAGACTTGAGATAGCACAGTTATCTTGTATATAGGTAGTTTGAGTTTGATACTGCTTTCATACTTGTACTGTGTATGGGTATATGGGCATGTGTTGGCTCCTACTAGTTATATATGGAGGTAGGTGTTGATCAAGCTGGAATCTGTTCCTCTAAGTAAACAGAGATAAAATGATATATTCATTTAATTGTTCTTGATGTTTCAAGTTCCTGCCAGATGATAGATTTAATTAGAAAAGAGTTTCTGATGAGAAAATCTTTTAATCAAGAACTGGAATTAAAAGAGAACATAATATTCATAGCAAATGGAGTTTGACATAAACCATGACTCCAGCTTGAGTTGAGATTTTTTAACAGAGAGATTTCAGTGCATGGTAACATATAATTATAGGTTCATTTAAGGTAAACCTTATTACTAATTGGGTGGCCATGGCATGCTATGCTAGGTGTTAACCATGGTCTATGAGGTGCATAAAATGATTTAGAGAAATCATTTATGGTAAGAAAGAGTTCTGATGATATTAAGAGTTGATATCATATCTCATTGCCAATTAGTGATGAGCCTAGTAAGTCACACACATGCACAAGTTATCACCTAATTAAATATGAATTAATTAATTAATTAATTAAAGAGTTTAATTGATTAATTAAATAGGTTTGGTTTGCAATTAGATTGCAAAGTCCCTAGCATGACTTGAAACCAAATCTAGAATATTGGATGTATAGTATAAGTTAAATTTATATTTTAAGTATTTAAATAGAAATTTAATTAATGAGAAATTAATTAATAGAGATTAATTAATTAATTAATTAATTTATATTTGATATAAATTAATTAGAAGAAGAGAAATAATTATTTTGGGTTAAGAACTCAAAATTAAAACACAGGGGCATTTTGATCATTTCGCAGTGTGACATGTGGCACCATGAGATTGTGACACATGGCATTACACATAAGCTTGCCAAATGTCTTTTAATCATGTAAGATGATTAAAATTAAGATTAAATATAGGTTTGACACTTGGCACAATGTGATTGGGACACTTGGCACAATGTGATTGGGTCACTTAAATCTAGAGCTAATCGAAGGGTGACATGTGGCAAGGGTTTAATGTGTTAACCTAGCTATATAAATGTTGTTATGAGAAAAATAAAAAGAACCAGCAGCCACACTCCTTTGTCACGCCATTTTGAAGCTCTCCCTCTCTTCCTTTTCATCTCTCATCAATTCAAAGAGATTAGCCATCAATCTCTTAAATTAAAAATACTAGAAAGCGTTTCTAGTGTCCTGTTTACATCTTTAATCTCCTAAAAGGTAGAACTTAATTTTCTAATTAATAGAAAAAGCTTTAGAAGCTGTTCAAGGGCTGCCATAGATGTTCTTGGTGTGGACAACCTAGAGGGACAACATTTGGTGTCCTGAAGACGAATCTCAAAGGCACAAATACGCTGCAGTGCATCAAGAGGTTAGTGTAATCATTCTTGATTTAATCTAGGGTTCTAAAATTAATCTGATTAATTTTAAAATCTTAAATGGTAAATACATATCCAAAAACATATTAAAAGAGTTTTAATATGTTATTTATCATTGAAATCAAATAGTTAAAAATAAATCTTGCATGATGCATGTGACCTTAGGTGAAATTTTTTGAATTCAATGGTATAAACTTGTATTTTTCACGCTGCCTTCAATTGGTATCAGAGCCACTATATTTGCCATTTAGATTGTTGATTATATGATTTAATTGTGTGTTTTGATCATGAGATGATTTATCCATTGCTGGTTGCAATGGAGGTGTGGCGATATGCTTGAAAAATACCATCAATGGTGAGCATGGTTTAGCTTCCATGGGTGGTTCAAGGTTTGGCTTTTAATTCTGTAATTGTTGTATGATCTAAGGCCTATTCTTTGACTAATTAAAGTGTTTAATTAGTAGTTTTAATCACACAATTAAATTATGATTCAAATCAGAATTTTAAAAATTATTTGAATGTGATTCAAATCAGAATTTTAAAAGTTGTTTGAATGTGATTCAAATATGAATTTTAAAAGTTGTTTGAATGTGATTCACATCTGAATTTTTAAAGTTGTTTGAATCATATTCAAATCTGAATTTTTAAAGTTGTTTGAATAATATTCAGATCTGATTTTTTAAAAAATGTTTGAATGTGATTCAAATCTGATTTTTTAAGAAATGTTTGAATGTGATTCAAATCTGAATTTTTAAGGTTGTTTGAATGTGATTCAAATCCGAATTTTTAAATATGTTTGAATGAGATTCAAATCTAAATTTTTAAATTTATTTGAATCATATTCAAATCTAGATTTTTAAGTTGAATATGAGATATTCAATTTAATTTAAGTATGTATGTTTTATTTAATTGTTAAATAGTGATATGCATGATGGATGATCATGGACTATAAAAGACCAATGTGATTGGATTTATTTCTTTTATGTTTCTTTGGGATTGTAAATTAATTAATTTATTTTAATTTAGTTTGGGCATGTATTATTAAGTTTGTAATAATTTTTGGGTTGTAATTTCATTTATTTAAGTTCTTGTAAATTCGCCTTGGTATGCCAAGGATTACTATGTAATATTGGATTGCAAGAAGTTCAAGGAGGTCAAGAGCATTGGTGGGACCAGTGGGAGGAATTCAAGATCAAGTGTTGATTATGTACTCCTTCAGCAACTCTTGTAAAATGAATGAATAAAATGCACCTAGGAATACCCTGATTCAATTCTTGGTGGCTCAGAATTGAATCCCTTAGAAAGTCCATGATCATACCATATTTATTATTATCCATGAATGCATGAGATGTATGGGAATGTATGCAATTGTATGATATATGCATGCTAAATGGATAATGTGCAAAGTGAGACCTATAAAATCTTCCAAACAAATGATTAAGTTGGAAATGCTATAATTAAAGTAATTATAACATAAGTCCTCCATTGGGACAATTATTTTAAGAAATTTTAAATAGTTGCATAAGATGCAATTAATTTAAGAGATTTTCTTAAGAATAATTGTTAAGCATGAGATGTTGTAAATATGTAAATAGTTTGGTGGCCAATATTGGATGTACCTGAGGACATTAAAATTATGTACCTGAGGACATTAAAATTATTTGCATAATTACTGGCTCAATGGGATCAACTTAACTAATGCAAGATAAGTCAATAATGGATGTACCTGAGATTTTGAGCATTAGGGGCTGGATAAAGGATTGAACCTCACATGAGATGTGATGGGCAAGGAGTTGCTCACTTATAGTTTATTGTAATTCCAATAATGGATGTACCTGAGGTTGATCAATAGAATTATAAGAATTCAATCACCCACTAGAAATCCATCCAACTAGGATTTCCATTTTCTACTTTGGAAGTGTAGGATTCGCTAAGTTAGTGGGAGGACCAATTTGATTAAATGACCATAATCATTTTGGTTAATTACTTGATACATTAACTAATTAATCTGGTTATTTTCTACAGTTAATTTTCTGATAAAAATGAGCACAGAACAACCACCACCATCTAATATCCTTGCAAGCATACTTGATCGCAATAGGTTGACAGGACCTAATCTCTCCGATTGGCTAAGAAATTTGAAACTTGTCCTGAACCTTGAACATATAGGATATGTTCTAGACTCAAATGTTCCTAGTCCCTTACATCCAGAGGCCACTCAAGAGGAACATGAAACTTTGGACAAGTGGAAGGAGCATGATATGAGAGCTAAGTGTTACATGCTTGCTTCCATGAGTAATGAGTTATAGAAGCAGCATGAGAACATGCAAAGTGCGAGTGAGATCCTCCTTCACCTATAAGAGTTGTATGGTGACCACAGTAGCAATGCTAGGTATGAGATATCTAGGTAGCTATTCCGCATGAGGATGTCTGAGGGACAGAATGTTGGGGTTCATGTCCACAAGATGATTCGGCTGATTGAGCAGTTGGAACATCTTGACTTCAATATGGATTTCCAACTACAGACGGATTTGATCCTTCAGTCCCTTCCAGAGACTTTTAGGAATTTTGTGACAAATTTTCATATCACTCAATAGGAATGCACCTTAGCTGGTTTACTCAACATGCTAGTTATTGCCCAAAAGAATATGCCGGACAATAAAGGAAAAGAGGTAGCTTTGATTGCATCTTCTTCTACTGGAAAGTCCAACAAGAAGAAGGGCAATAAGAAACAGAAATCTCAGATTCCTGGTCCTTCTAAGAAAATAGCTAAACAGAAAAGGAAGACCAAAGCTAACAAAAGCAAAGGAAAGTATTTCCACTGCCAACAGGAAAGTGTTTCCATTGCCAACAGGAAAGTGTTTCCATTGCCAGTAAGAAAGTGTTTCCACTGGCCAGAGTATAGCAATCTAAAAGAATGCAATGCCATAATGAAAATCAACTCAAAATTGAAAATATATTTAGCACTTAAGATTATGTCATGTTGCAGAAGATAGGATTGCAAAATTGGTGAAAATGGGGATTTTATCCTCATTGGGCTCTGAGCCTACTTTAACTTGTGAATCTTGCCTTCAAGGCAAAATGACTAGATCACCCTTTGTTGGACAAGGGCTAAGGGCTGAAAATATTTTGGAGCTAATACATAGTGATGTATGTGATCCATTTAAGGAAATGGTTAAAGGCGATTTTCATTACTTTATTATCTTTACTGATGATAAATCAAGGTTTGGGTATTTGTATTTGATGAAATACAAACATGAATCCTTTGAAAAATTCAAAGAATTTAAATCTGAAGTAGAAAATCAAACAGGAAAGAGTATTAAAGCTCTTCGATCAGATCGTGGAGGTGAATATTTGAGTACTGAATTTGATGAATACTTGAGAGAGCACGACATTGTTTCCCAACTGACTCCTCCAGGAACGCTACAGCTAAATGGTGTCTCTAAAAGGAGAAACTGTACCTTATTGGATATGGTACGTAGTATGATGAGCTACACTGATATGCCAATCTCCTTTTGGGGACTTGCATTAGAATCAGCTTTGTATATTCTGAATAGGATTCCATCAAAATCAGTTTCTTCCACACCTTATGAGATATGGCATGGAAGAAAACCAAGTCTTAAGCATGTTAAGATTTAGGGTTGTCCAGCTTATATCAAAAAGCTGAACACTGATAAATTGGAGACCAGATCAGAAAAGGGTCGATTTGTTGGATATCCAAAAGATAGTTTTGGATATTATTTTTATTTGCCTACTTCATGAAAGGTTGTGATAAGTAGAGATGCCACATTTCTTGAACAACAGTTTGTTCAAGAAAGAGGCAAAGGAAGGCAAATAGAGTTGGAATTGGAGAATTTTGACCAATCAACAGATTAGATGGATATAGATCCATCTAGTCAACCTATACCCATTGATGAATCATCTACAGCTGTTCCTCGTAGAACAACCAGGGTATCTCACCCACCAGTGAGATATGGTTTCCTTCCTGAAGAAGAACAAGAGTTGTCTACTCATGAAGAATTAGATCATGGAGATGATCCACTTACCTGTAACACCCTAGGCAAATCCTACATCGACAAAACACGGGAGAGATGTTGGGTTTATAAGTTGGTGGTTCGTAACTCCTAGTGACGCATTTTAAAACCGTGAGGGCTTCGGCTCAGAGCGGACAATATCACTAGTGGGCCGGGCTATTACATTTGTGGTATCAGAGCGCCGCTGCAACCTTGAACGATGGGCTGGCCAACCTCAGCGAGGACGCTGAGTCCTATAAGGGGGGTGGATTGTAACACCCTAGGCAAATCCCACATCGACAAAACACGGGAGAGATGCTGGGTTTATAAGTTGGTGGTTCGTAACTCCTAGTGACGCGTTTTAAAACCGTGAGGGCTTCGGCTCAGAGCGGACAATATCACTAGTGGGCCAGGCCATTACATTACCTATGAAGAAGCTATATCAAATATAGACTCTTCAAAATGGATTGATGCTATAAAATCCGAGATTGTTTCCATGTATAAGAATCAAGTTTGAGATCTTGTTGAGCCACCTGAAGGTATTGTACCTATAAGGAATAAATGGGTTTTCAAGAAGAAAATTGATTCTGATGGAAAGTTAGAGACCTATAAGGCAAGGCTAGTAGCGAAAGGGTTTCGCCAAAAGCAAGGAATCGACTATGAGGAGACTTTCTCGCCTGTTGCCATACTTAAATCAATTAGAATTCTATTAGCAATAGCTGGATACTATGATTATGAGATTTGGCAGATGGATGTCAAAACAGCTTTTCTCAATGGATACATTGAAGAAAACATTTTTATGGAACAACCTAGGAGTTTTGAATCCCAAGATGGTTCCAAGGTATGCAAGCTAAAGCGATCCATTTATGGGTTGAAACAAGCTTCGAGGAGTTGGAACATTCGTTTTGATGAAGCCATTAAATCCTTTGGTTTTATCAAAAATGAGGATGAACCATGTGTATATAAGAAGGTTAGTGACAGTGCTATCACTTTCCTTGTCTTATATGTGGATGTCATACTGTTGATGGGTAATGACACAGGTATGTTGACAATCAGAAGATATGGTTGTCAAATACATTTGACATGAAAGACTTAGGGGAGACAACCTATATTCTTCGGATTCGCATCTATAGAGATAGAGTGAAAAGAATAATTGGTTTATCCCAAAGTCTATACTTGGAAAAGGTGTTAAGAGGTTTAACATGCTTGATTCCAAGAGACGATTGTTACCAGTGAGACATGGTATCCATCTTTCTAAAGAGATGTCTCCAAAGACACCTGAAGAAAGAGATAAGATGGCCAGGATTCCATATGCTTCGGCTATTGGAAGTTTAATGTATGCAATATTGTGTATTATGCTATTAGTTTGACTAGCAGGTATCAATCCAATCCAGGCTTGGAACACTGGATAGTTGTCAGGAATATCCTTAAGTACTTGAGAAGAACTAAGGATTTATTCTTGATTTATGGAGGTGGAGACTTGCAATTGGATGGTTATACTGATTCTGATTTCCAATCAGATATCGATAATAGAAAGTCTACCTCTGGATATTTGTTCATTTGTAATGGAGGTGCAGTCAGTTGGAAGAGTTCCAAATAGAGCACGACTGCAGATTCCACTATAGAGGCTGAGTATATTGCTGCATCAGATACTACAAAGAAAGATGTTTAAATAAAGAAGTTCATGACAGAACTTACAGTAGTTCCTTCCATTGAGTCAGCAGTTCCACTACACTGTGACAACAATGGAGCAGTCATACAGGCTAAGGAACCAAGGTCTCACTAGAAATCCAAACACATAGAAAGGCAATACCACATTATCAGAGATATAGTTGGGCAAGGCGATATAGCCTTGCAAAAAAATAACATCAGCTGAAAAATCTAGCTGATCCATTCACTAAGCCTTTGTCACAAGCTCAATTAGACTGACATCTTGAGAAGATGGGTCTAAGGTATTGTAATGAATGGCTCTAATGCTAGTGGGAGATTGTTAGTAGTACGCCCTAGAGCATATCATTTAGTATGTATCTTGTACATGTTTTTATTAATAAAAGGCATTTCCACTTTCCATTTACATAAGATATTTACGTGTAATAGAAAAGGTCCATTGATATTTTGTTAAAAATTCTATTCTTAAGTTGTTAAGAATATGAGTGACAGTATTTCTAGTACAAAGTATTATAAATAGGTTCACAATCAAGGATACTTCATAATAAGGACATAACTTATCCAGAAAGATTGTATTCATGTTTGTTACCAAGTTATTTATATGAGATATAAATAAGATGGAATGGTGAATCTCATGCCATATGACAAACATGATAGGCACTTATAAATGATAAGTAGGCCGAACCAGTGACACTTACAATAAGCACATAGAGTTTACTCTTGTCAATGTTTTGTCATAAATCATATCAGTGCATATAATCTTTAGACCCGAGATAGCATAGTTATCTTGTATATAGGTAGTTTGAGTTTGATACTGCTTTCATACTTGTACTGTGTATGGGTATATGGGTATGTGTTGGCTCCTACTAGTTATATATGGAGGTAGGTGTTGATCAAGATGGAATCTGTTCCTCTAAGTAAATAGAGATAAAATCCTATGTTCATTTAATTGTTCTTGATGTTTCAAGTTCCTGGCCAGGACAGATAGATTTAATCAGAAAATAGTTTCTGATGAGAAAATCTTTTAATCAAGAACTGGAATTGAAAGAGAACATAATATTCATAGCAAATGGAGTTTGACATAAACCATGACTCAAATTGAGTTGGGATTTTGTAACAGAGAGATTCCAAAGGCATGGTAACATATGATTATAGGTTTATTTAAGGTAAACCTTATTACTAATTGGTGGCCATGGCATGCTATGCTAGGTGTTAACCATGGTCTATGAGGTGCATAAAATGATTTAGAGAAATCATTTATGGTAAGAAAGAGTTCTGATGATATTAAGAGTTGATATCATATCTCATTGCCAATTAGTGATGAGCCTAGTAAGTCACACACATGCACAAGTTATCACCTAATTAAATATGATTTAATTAATTAATTAAAGAGTTTAATTGATTAATTAAATAGGTTTGGTTTGCAATTAGATTGCAAAGTCCCTAGCATGACTTGAAACCAAATCTAGATTATTGGATGTATAGTATAAGTTAAATTTATATTTAAAGTGTTTAAATATGAATTTAATTAATGAGAAATTAATTAATAGAGATTAATTAATTAATTTATATGTGATATAAATTAATTAGAAGAAGAGAAATAATTATTTTAGGTTAAGAACTCAAAATTAAGACACAGGGGCATTTTGGTCATTTCACAGTGTGACATGTGGCACCATGAGATTGTGACACATGGCATTACACATAAGCTTGCCAAATGTCTTTTAATCATGTAAGATGATTAAAGTTAAGATTAAATTTAGGTTTGACACTTGGCACAATGTGATTGGGTCACTTAAATCTAGAGCTAATCAAAGGGTGACATGTGGCAAGGGTTTAATGTGTTAACCTAGCTATATAAGTGTTGTTATGAGAAAAATAAAAACAACCAGCAGCCACACTCCTTTATCATGCCATTTTGAAGCTCTCCCTCTTTTCCTCTTCATCTCTCATCAATTCAAAGAGATTAGCCATCAATCTCTTGAATTAAAAATACTAGAAATCGTTTCTAGTGTCCTGTTTACATCTTTAATCTCTTAAAAGGCAGAACTTGATTTTTTAACTAATAGAAAAAGCTTTAGAAGCTGTTAAAGGGCTGCTATAGGTGTTCTTGGTGTGGACAAGCTAGAGGGACAACATTTGGTGTCCTGAAGGCGAATCTCAAAGGCGCAAATACGCTGCAGTGCATCAAGATGTTAGTGTAATCATTCTTGATTTAATCTAGGGTTCTAAAATTAATCTGATTAATTTTAAAATCTTAAATGGCAAATACAGATCTAAAAACATATTAAAAGAGTTTTAATATGTTGTTTATCATTGAAATCAAATAGTTAAAAATAAATATTTCATGATGCATGTGACCCTAGGTGAAAATTTTTGAATTCAATGGTATAAACTTGTGTTTTTCACACTTCTGTTCCTTCACTATGTATGGGTATATGGGCATGCATTAGCTTCTACTAGTTATATGTGGAGGTAGGTGTTGATCAGGATGGAATTTGTTACCATAAATAAATGGGGATAAAATCCTATGTTCATTTAATTGTTCTTGATGTTTCAAGTTCCTGGCCAGAACAAACAGATTTAATCAGAAAAGACTTTATGATCAGAAAATCTTTTTAACCAAGAGCTGGAATTAAAAGAGAACATAATATTCGTAGCAAATGGAGTTTGACATAAACCATGACTCTAGCTCGAATTGGGATTTTGTAACACAGAGATTCTAGTGCATGATAACATATGATTATAGGTTCATTTAAGGTATTCCTTATTACTGATTGGGTGGCCTTGGTATGCTATGCTAGGTGTCAACCATGGTCTATGATGTCACACCCTACTCCTCCGTAAGATGTAACATGATCCCGTAGTATACCTAATGAATTACCAAACTTCGTCTACTGATAACCCATTAAATACACTACAAGGGATTTTAAATCTTTTCTTATTTCTTTTTACAGTGGTGAGCACTTTTGATAGGTGTTAAAATTTTTTTTAATCGAAATTAAATCACATATTAGGTCCAAAATAGCCACAAATTTTATAAAAATTTTGGCAGAGTGCCGTTTGTATTTGGAGCAAAACAATTCTTCAAAAACCTGTAGAAAACACTTCCAATATATTTGTTTCAGTCCTAAACCCAATATGGCTCAACAAAAATCAATTTTCTCAAACATAAGTCAAACTCAATTCAACATCACTTTCAATAGTTTCAAAAATAGAATGCAAAATGACTAAGTATTTCAAAGCTGAGATAAGAAAATTATAGTATAACATTTTTACAGGCCAAAATAATTTATAACTTTAGTTTACAACTGCTTAAGACCAAGTACAATATATACATACATGCACATACATTACAATAATATTTACAAGGAAGTGATACTCAATATACCCGGCAAAATTCCAAAAGTATAGCACAAGCAGCCTACTCTGCTGCTTTATCTGTTTGTCTACCTGCGATAGCAATGAAAAAGCTATCGCTGAGTAAAATTTACTCACTGGTACACAATAACAATTTAATATGTGGTATATAAAACATTTATCGATAGTTCACAATTTCATATCACAATTTTCAAAGCTCATATAACACAAATTTGATCAAACAACTGAATAATACAGTGTTGCCAATCAATAACACAACTTAGGTCATGACACAAATTTTCCAAACATGCCATGTTGTACACCATGACAAGGCAAACTCACCCCACTAATCGAAATCAATGAGGGAGGTGACTAGCTAGCTAATGAGAACTCATCCATACTCACCTCAGACTAGCAAGTCAAAGAGGGAGGAATATAGTCATACTCACCCCATAAATGGAGGAAGAATATAGTGTACCTATCAGAGCAGTTGCAGGAGTTACGTATCGCAGTACCTACAAGCTCCTGGGTGAAGAGTCATGCTTTGCCACGCCACGCGTGAGAGTTCCCAAGAATCGTAGGCGCATGATTGCCATCCCTACTTTGCTCTGATACCACTAAATACATTTTATCTCAAAATTTCTATTTACAAAGTAGGCAACACAATAATTCTCAAATAAAATTCCCAAAGCCAAAATAATAAAAAATTATTCATAACTCATTTCTCCAAATAAAGTTTCTAGTAAAAGCAGTGAATATAAAAAGTATTACGCACAAACCTAGTTTGAATCGCCTTTAGGCCTTGTCAATGTTCCTTATGCTTTTCAATATCCTTTTCAACTGAAACACACAATTTAAAGTGTTTTAGTACTTAGTTAAATTATTTCCAACAATAAAATCCAATATCTAAATTTTCTTAGTACTATTCCATTCAATTCATTTCATTAGTCAACCTATAATGTTGACCTTTGATGCACTCTAAGTGAGTCAATTTTAATGTTCCCAATTTGTCACATTTAATAGTCTCTAACTGTTGGTATATGTTACCAATTTGATTTTTCTAGATTTCATGGCCAATGTTTACTATCTATTGGACTAGTCTACAATGTAAATTTAATAGATTTCTCTTCATTAAATTGTTTCTCATTGTGTCTTCTTTGATTTCCTTTTTGAATCACTCCATTTGGAGTTGTATACCTCAAGTTATGGTCAATTAACCATAACTAGGTCAAATCTAAAGTTTAGTTTCCTTTTTAGACATTTTCAGTTTTGACTTTACTAATTTATTTGGACTATTTGTAATCACATTGAGGTCTAGCATTCTTCATAAGTATTGTTGCCCTATGTCCTAGGGACAACCAGAAATTTTGCTTATCATTTTCAAGTCTTATAGAATTGTTTATAGACAAATTGTTAACTTGGACTCAAAGGTCCTATATTAGCATGGTCCTCAATTAGGTAAATGGCTTTGACCTTAAATTCTGACCTTATACATTTATAATTTGAAAAAGTTGTCCAAAACAATGTTTTAGATTTCTTTCTTAGCTTTCCAGATTGGTATAGCTCATTTAAATTGGACACTTCTGGTGAGAGATATGCTTATTTGAATTTTCTAGATTTTATGGTCAAATGTGCTAATTCCAGATTTAGTGTGCCAATCAAGTTAATTGGCCTAGTTCCTTTTATTTTTGGGTTTTGGTCAAATTACCAATATTATAGATCTATGTCTTATTGAAATTTTGGGACTGATTTCATGTCATTTGGAGTTCTATGGACCAAGTTATGATCATTTTACCAATGCTGGTCAAGTTGTACTTATATTGCAAAGTTTAGGTCATTTTTAGGTCAAAGTCAATTCAGCCAGTTTTTGTAACCCAAATTTTGCAAGCATTTTGACTTGGTTATGGTCATTTCTGGGCTTTGGTGTCTTCATAAGAGTTGTAGCTCTATGCTAAGCTTTCCATGGTAAAAATTTCAGGTCTTTTGGACCTGTTTTAAGTGAGTTATAGGCAAAATACTGACTGCTATTCAAATGGTCATTCTCAGGTTTGCAAAGTTACCAATCCGGATTTGGTCAATCTTTTTAGGTCACTTCTAGGCAGAATTTCGGTAGGTTTCCTGCACGAAAGTTGGCACTTTTTGTGCCTAGTTTCACCTCCAATTGGCCTCGTACCAATTGGGGTCACATAATTTAGGTTATAGCCCTAAATGCATACTGCCCTTATACAATTTTTCAATTATGCAAGCATTACACATTCAAAGCCCTAATCCTTAACTCCCATACTTGAATTCTGGAATTATAATGTACTAATATCATTTATCACATCTCATTATGGTTAATTGGAGCAGTATATACAAGTCCTTAATACACCAAATATAATCTTAATTCACAAAGTCAAAATCAACATAGTATACATAATTACACCTAACAATTACATGGAATTCCAACCAATAATTTACTATACACTTCCATGAATCTATTAATACTAATATTCACTAATTTAATTCATGGAGTTTAACACTCTTCTTAGTTCACCATGGCTACCAAAAATTAGTACATAATAATAACTCATCAAAACCTCAAAATTTCTTCATCAATTTACTTATCTCAAGCTTCCCACAAATTTTACTTAAGAAGGAAAGGAATTTGAACACTTACCTTGTTATGGAGCTTGATCAAACCTCAATTATTCCTCTTCAAATTATCATCAATTTCTTCCTTGTGATGTGGTGATCAACTTTAATTAAGACAAGTAAAAAAATTCAGCTTGAAAATGGGTGGAATGTGCCATGCATTTGGGTGGCCATGGGAGGGTTTGGAAGCTCTTAAATTCGGCAATGGTGAGTGAATGAAGAAGATGAAGGTGCTGAAATGAAGTGGCTGTCCACTTAAGTGTAAACAGCCCCCACTAACCCCTACACTAAAGTTTATTTAATTAATATTATATGTTAAAGTTTGATTATTCAAATTATATCCCATTTCTTTCATCATTTATATTATGTACCACAATTTTAAATTTCATGACATTTTCAAAGTGTGCTATCACTCATTTTTAATGGACATTGATGTCAAAAGGTAGCTCTAGGTGTCAAATGGCCAAAATACCCCTCTTCGGGTTCCATTCTCGATTTTTCGATAACACCGATTTTTATCAGTTTCTTGAATTTTTCATTTTTCTTTGTACTAATTCTTTAATTTTCTTTGACATTTTTAATGTCAATTATACTTCAATAAGTCTTTAATTATGTCTCGAAACTTAATTATGAGGGTTCCTCGCGATCCTAGGGTTGGCAATTGGCTTTGCCATAACTTCCCGGTGCGATCACCCATCGCTACAGTGCCGGCTCGTTTAACTTAGTTTCACTTTCTCTCTTTTATTTTTCTTTAATTTTTCTTGTATTTTATTTTTATTTATTTCATCATTTAATGCCTATTTATTATCACTGAAGTGTAGTTCTAGATATCCTGACTTGTTCGGATCAATATTAGGTCACTAGAGTAGTCGAATGTACGGACTACGTAAAGTGAGGGCGTTACATATGAGATGCCTAAAATGATTTAGAGAAATCATTTATGGTCAGAAATAGTTCTGATGATATTAAGAGTTAATATCATATCTCATTACCAATTAGTGATAAGCCTAGAAAGTCACACAAATACACTAGATAATCAGCAAGTTAAATATGATTTAATTGACTAATTAAAAAGTTTAATTGATTAATTAAGTAGGTTTGGTTTGCAATAAGATTGCAAAGTTCCTAGCATGGCTTGAAACCAAATCTAGGTTATTGGATGTATAGTATAAGTTAAATTTATATTTAAAGTGTTTAAATATAAATTTAATTATAAGAAATTAATTAATAGAGATTAATTAATAAATTTATATTTGATATAAATTGATTAGAAGAGGAGAAATAATTATTTTGGTTTGAGAACTCAAAATTAAAATACAAGGGTAATTTAGTCATTTCACAGGGTGACATGTGGCACCATGGGATGGTGACACATTATAACACCCCTATATTCGATAGTGCGTTCTACTATTTCGGTGACCGGTGTCTGTCCGGACAACTAGAATGCCTGGAATTATACTTAAATATTAGTGAGCAGATATAAAATAATGAAATACAATAGAGAAAAATACAAGAAAAATAAAGGAAAATTAATAGCAATGAAATGTAACTAAGTTAAACGAGCCAAAAACCGTAGTTTTGGGTGACTACACCGAGAAATTGCGGCGAAGACCGTTGACTAGCCTTAAACCGCGGGGAACCTGGGAAATATTTTTAAGACTTAAATAAATATCTATTGAAGTATAAATGACATTGGAAATATCAAAGAAAATTTAATTAATTAGTACAAAGAAAAATGAAAAATCAAGAAACTGACAAAAATTGGTGTTATTGAAAAATCGGGAATACAACCCGAATAGGGGCATTTTGGTCAATTGGCACCCCGAGTTGCCTTTTGACCTAAATGTCCATTAAAAATAAATGCTATTAAACTTTGAAAATGTCATGAAAATTAAAAGTGTGATACATATTATAAATAGTGGAAGTGTGGTGGCAAAATTACAAAATTATGAAACTTTGATTTAATTAAACCTTAAATTAAGTTAGTGCTCCACTAACCTCATTTTAGTGGACCTATGTACAGCATTTTGAGACAGAAATTCTGTCATCTTCAACCTCACAAACAAACCAGCCGAAACTAAAGCTCCCAACATCATCCCATGGCCGCCTCACAACCAAGCTCCATGCAATCCACTTTAAGCCATCTTCTCTACTAAGTTCTTTCATTAAAATTGTTCACAACATCACAAGGAAGAATTTGATAGTAATTTTAAGAGGAATAGGTGAAGTTTAGCCAAGCTCACAAGAGGTAAGTAACCATTTCTTCATCCTTTCTTTGTTAAAGTTTGTGTGGATGTTGTGGCAAATTGATTTATGAAGAAACTTTGAGGTTTTAATGAATTATTGGAAGGTACTATTTTTGGCAGCCATGGAATATCAAGGTTAATGAATTATTTTTTCATGTAAATGGTGTTTTGAGGTGTTGAATTAAGTGTTTAAATGCATAGGAATGATTTACCATGTATATAGTTTGAATTGTAAGTTTGAAAAGTTAAAATTGAAGCTTGATGTACATATGTTACTTGGGCAGCCTCATGGTGAAGATTGAAAGTGCTTAAATTAATGAAAAGTTTGTTGAATTATGGTACTAAAAGTGGCAGCATATGTATATGATATAGTAGTGAAAATGTATGTAATTTGGTAGTAGAAATTGTATATGATAATTAGGAGTGTTTATGTGTATATATTGTTGGGTTTGGACTTTGTGAATTAGGATTGCATTTGGTGTATTGTAAGTTGTCATATTCTGCCCAAGTTGACCTAAATGTGATGTGTTGAGTGATTATGGTTAGTACCAATTCAGAATTTTGTAGAGAAGTGGACTTATAACAAGGTTAATGTGTATTTGGATTGGTGTTTGAGAGACATGTAAAGGGCAGTATGCAAATGAGCCTATAACCCTAAGTGTGTAACTCCAATTGGCATGAGGCCAATTGGAGGTAAAACTAGGCACAGAATGTGCAAACTTTCATGAAGAAAGCCTACCTAAATTCTGTCCAGAAAGTAACATGAGAATTGACCAAATCCGGATTAATGACTTTGCAAACCTGAAAATTGACCATTTGAATAGCAGTTAGTATTTTGGCCATAACTCACTCAAAACAGGTCCAAATGACCTGAAATTTATATGGTTGGAAAGCTTAGACATAGGGCTACATCTTTTGTACAGACCACAAAACCCAGAAACAACCATAAGCAAGTCAAAATACTTGTACAAATTCGGGTATAAAACTATCATAATCGGAAATGACCTAAAAATGACCTAAGTTTGCCATTTTAATGCAATCTATCTAGCAATAGTAAAATGGCCATAACATGGTATAGTAAACTCCAAATGACCTAAAATTTGTGACAAAAGTTCACTAAGACATAGACCTACAAGTTTGTAATTTGGACCAGAACCCGAAAATCGAGGGAACTAGGTCATCCAGCTAGGTCAAAATAGCATACCAAAATTTGATAAATTGCAATAACATGCAATACACTTGAAAATGAAATTGGTAACATATACCAACACTAAAGGAATATAAAATGTAACATATTGGTAACATTAAAATTTATTCCCCTAGAGTGCATCAAAGGTCAACATTATAGGTTGACTAATGAAAGCAATAGTATTAAATAAATTAATTATTGAACCTTATTGTTAGAGACAATTTAACTGAGTACTAAAACACTTTAAATTGTGTGTTTTAGTTAGCAAAGACTCAGAGAAGGGGAAGGAAACACTGAGTCAAGGCTAAGAGGCTACTCTTAAGAGGTTTGTGCACAACGGTTATTTCTTTTGAATTTTCAGTTGAAATAAATTATGACAATTTGTATGTTATAGCTTAAATTGTGGAAATTTTGTTTGAATGAAATTTGATGGATGCTTATTGCTTGAAAAATATTGCAAATGGTTTGAAACCACAGCTATCACGTATATTTGATTGAATTCCTCGCTAGCTTGTCTAGTGGGACGAAATGGCTTTGAATTCCCTCTCTGACTAAAGTGCTAAGGTGTGTGTCAGTTGAGGACAAATAGGATGAGTACTCATATAATTGCTAGCTAGCTATGTTATTCCGTATTAGCCATTGGCTTTTGGGACGAATTGGACTTTGGAATCATGATTAAGCTGTGTGTGTGATTTTTTGATATTCATCGAGACATTGTGAAATGGAGTTTAATTCTTTATGACATTCTCTATCTTTTGAATTTAACAATGATTTTAAGTATTCACAGTTTATATGATTTATGGTTTATGGTTTTAAATTGCATTTTCTTAATGTTGTGCACCACTGAGACATTAGCTCAGCGATAGCTTTTTCATTGCTGTCCTAGGTAGACAGGCAGACAGAGCAGCATAGTAGGCTGCTTGTGCTATATTTTGAGATTCTACCGAGTATATTAAGTATACCGTATTTTTGTAATTTTTATTGTAATGTATGTGAACTGTATGTATATATTGTACTTGGTCTTGAGCAGTTATAAACTAAAGTTGTAATATACTTATTTCTTATCTCAGCTTTTGAACTGCTCAGCCATTTTGTAGTCTATTTTTGGAAATACTAAAAATTGATGTTGAATTGAGTTTGAAAAATGTTGAGAAAATTGATTTGTGTTGAGCAATATTGGAGTTTGAGAATGGAACAAATATATTGGAAGTGCTTTTTAGAGGTTTTTGAAGAACTATTTTGCTCAAAATACATTTGCACTCAATCAAATTTTTATAGAATCTACTGATACTTTAGATTTGTTATGTGATTTCACTTCAGTTAAAAAAAAATTTAACACCTGTAACACTTGTCAAAAGTGCTCACCACTGTAAAAAGAAATAAGGAAAGGTTTAAAATCCCTTGTAGTGTATTTAATGAGTTATCAGTAGACGAAGTTTGGAAATTCATTAGGTATACTACGGGATCATGTTATGCCTTACAGAGGGGTAAGGTGTGATACACATGGCACCATATAAGTTTGTCATTTGTCTTCCTATCATGTAAGGTGATCAAAGTCAAGATTAAATCTAGCTTTGACACTTGGCTTAATGTGATTAGGTCAATTAAGATTAAGATGCAATCAGGTAATGACATGTGGCAAGGGTTATAAGTGATAACCTAATTATGTAAAGTGATGTAATGAGAAAATAAAAATCAGCCACTCTTCTTATTTTCTCTCAAGTGTGCCGCCACCCATAGCTCTCTCTCCTCTCTTCATCTTCTCTCATCAATTCAAAGGCAATGATCCAAGTTTCTTTGAATTAAAATTGCTAGAAATTGTTTCTAGTGTCCTATATGCATCTATAACCTCTCTAAAGGCAAAAACCTAAATTACAATTGGTTAGCAAGGCTTGAGAAGCTGGTTTAGGAGATGCCCATTGGTGATCTTGGTGTGGACAAGCTACAGGGACAACAATTGGGGTCCAAGGTGCTTCCCAAAGGTACCAATTATATCTACAGTGCATCAAAAGGTTAGTGCACATGTTATTCTTTTAATCTATGGTTCTAATGTATTAATTTGCTAATTCAAAAATCTTAAATGGCAAATGTAGATCCTAATACATATTAAAAGTATTTTAATATGCAATTGAACATTGAAATCAATTTGGTACATAATGAATGTTGCATGATGCATGAGACCCTAGAAGAAAATTTTTGAATTCAATGTTCTAATCTAACAATTTTCATGCCTCTGCTCCTTCATTTGAGCATAATTTTCCCAAGCTTAAACTTCACTTTCTCTTCAATTATTGGCAGCCAAACACTTCCCCAAGAGGTGTAAACAAGTTCTAATGAAGGGAGTCTAGGGTTTAGTGATGAGAGTTCATGGGAATGGAAGAGAGAGATGAAACAACACTCATGGAGGTTGAGAGAAAGGTGTGCCAGCTGGTTAAAAAGATGATGAAGGAGCGGAAGTATGAAAAACATAAGTTCAAATCATTGAATTCCAAAATTTTTCTTCTATGGTCACATGCATCATGCAAGATTCATTTTTATCTATTTGATTTCAATGATAAAAAACATATTAAAACACTTTTAATATATTTTTGGATCTACATTTGCCATTTAAGATTTTAGAATTAATAGATTAATTCATTAGAATCTTAGATTAGATCAAGAACAAGTGCACTAACCTTTTGATGCACTGCAGTTGTGTTTGGCACCTTTAGGATGTGCCTAGGACACCAGATGTTGTCCTTCTAGCTTGTCCACACTAAGATCACCAATGGCAGCCCCTTGAATAGCTTCTCAAGCCTTTCCAATTAATTAGAAAATCAGGTTTTTCCTTTTGAGAGATTACAGATGTATACTGGACACTAGAAACGATTGCTAGTATTTTTAATTCAAGAGAATGTTGGCAATTCTCTTTGAATTGAAGAGAGATGAAGAAGATGAGAGGGGAGAGACTCAAAGGTGGTGGTACGAATGAGAGAATGAGCAGATTGTTATTTTTCTTTTCATCCTTTCCCTTATATAGCTAGGTCATCACTTAAAACCCTTGCCACATGTCACCTTTTGATTGGCTCTTAGCTTAATTGATCCAATCACATTGTGCCAAGTGTCAAACTTAGATTTAATCTTGACTTTGATCATCTTACATGATTAAAAGACAAATGGCAAGCTTATGTGTAGTGCCATGTGTCACCATCTCATGGTGCCACATGTCACCCTGTGAAAAGACCAAAATACCCCTGTGTCTTAATTTTGAGTTCTCAACACAAAATAATTATTTCTATTCTTCTAATCATTTTATATCAAATATAAATTAATTAATTAATCTCTATTAATTAATTTCTCATAATTAAATTCATATTTAAACACTTTAAATATAAATTTAACTTATACTATACACCCATTAACCTAGATTTGGTTTCAAGCCATGCTAGGGACTTTACAATCTAATTATAAACCAAACCTATTTAATTAATCAATTAAACTCTTTAATTAATTAATTAATTCATATTTAATTTGGTGATTACTTGTGTATGTGTGTGACTTACTAGGCTCATCACTAATTGGCAATGAGACATGATATCAACTCTTAATATCATCAGAACTCTTTCTTACCATAAATGATTTCTCTAAATCATTTTATGCACCTCATAGACCATGGTTAACACCTAGCATAGCATGCCATGGCCACCCAATCAGTAATGAGATTTACCTTAAATGAACCTATAATCATATGTTACCATGCACTAGAATCTCTCTATTACAAAATCCCAATTCTAGCTAGAGTCATGGTTTATGTTAAACCCCATTTGCTATGAATATTATGTTCTCATTTAATTCCAATTCTTGGTTAAAAATATTTTCTCATCGTAAACTCTTTCTCGATTAAATTTATCTGTCCTGGCTAGAAACTTGAAACACCAAGAATAATTAAATGAACATAAGATTTTATCTCTATTTACTTAGGGTAACAGATTACATCTTGATCAACACCTACCTCCATATATAACTAGTAGGAGCCAACACATGCCCATATACCCATACACAGTTCGAGTATGAAAACAGTATCAAACTCAAACCACTTATATATAAGATAACTGTGTTATCTCAGGTCTAAAGATTATATGCACTGATATGATTTATGACAATACATTGACAAGAGCAAACTCCATGTGCTTGTCATAAATGTCACTGGTTCGACCTACTTATCATGTATAAGTGCCTATCATGTTTGTTATATGGCATGAGACTCACCATTCCATCTTATTTACATCTCATATAAATAACTTGGGAACAAACATGATTACAATCTTTCTGGTTAAGTGATGTCCTTATTGTGAAGTATCCTTGATTTTGAACCAATTGATGATGCTTTATGCTAGAAATACTGTCACTCATATTCTTAACAACTTAAGAATAGAATTTCTAACAAAATATCAATGGACATTTTTTATTACACATAAATACATTATGTAAACGGAAAAGTGAAATTGCCTTTTATTAATAAAATATGTACAAGATACATACTAAATGATATGCTCTAGGGAATATTACTAACAATCTCCCGCTAGCATTAGAGCCATTCATTACAATATCTTAGACCCATCTTCTCTAGATGTCGGTCTAACTGAGTTTGTGACATAGGCTTAGTGAATGGATCGGCAGGATTTTCAGCTGATGTTATTTTCTGCATGGCGACATCGCCTCGCCCAACTATTTCTCGGATAATGTGGTAGTTCTTTTCTATGTGTTTGGATTTCTAGTGAGACTGGGGGTCTTAGCCTGTATGACGGCTCCATTGTTGTCACAGTGAAGTGGAATTGCTGACTCAATGAAAGGAACTACTGCAAGTTCTGACATGAACTTTTTTATCCAAACCATTTCCTTTTAGCATCTGATGCAAAGAATATAATTAGCCTCTGTAGTGGAATCAGAGTCGTGCTCTATTTGGAACTCTTCCAACCGATCGCACTCTCCATTACAAATGAACACATACCTGTATGAGACTTTCTATCATCAATATTTGATTGGAAATCAAAATGAGTATAATCATCCAATTATAAGTCACCACCTCCATATATCAAGAATAAATCCTTAGTTATTCTCAAGTGCTTAAGGATATTCTTGACAGCTATCCAGTGTTCCAAACCTAGATTGGATTGATACCTGCTAGTCAAACTAATAAAGATATGCGATATCCGGCCTAGTACACAATAATGCATACATCAAACTTCCAATAGCAGAAGCATATGGAATCCTCTCCATTTTATCTCTTTCTTCAGGTGTCTTTGGAGACATCTCTTTAGACTCTCTTGGAATCAAGCATGTTAAACCTTTTAACACCTTTTCTAAGTATAGACTTTAGGATAAACCAATTATTCTTTTCGCTCTATCTCTATAGATGCGAATCCTAAGAATATAGGTTGCCTCCCCTAAGTCTTTCTTGGAGAATGTATTTGACAACCATACCTTTACAGTTGTCAACATACCTGTGTCATTACCCATCAACAGAATATCATCCACATATAAGACAAGAAAGTAATAGCACTATCACTAACTTTCTTATATACACATAGCTCATCCTTATTTTTGATAAAACTAAATGACTTAATGGCTTCATCAAAACGGATGTTCCAACTCCTCGAAGCTTGTTTCAACCAATAAATGGATCGCTTTAGCTTGTATACTTTGGAACCATCTTGGGATTCAAAACCCCTAGGTTGTTCCATGAAAATGTTTTCTTCAATATATCCATTGAGAAAAGTCGCTTTGACATCCATCCGCCAAATCTCATAATCATAGTATGCACTATTGCTAATAGAATCGTAATTGATTTAAGCATGGCAACAAAGTAGAAAGTTTCCTCATAATGAATTCCTTGCCTTTGGCGAAACCCTTTCACTACTAACCTTGCCTTATAGGTCTCTACCTTTCCATCAGAACCAATTTTCTTTTTGAAAACCCATTTGTTCCCTATACGTATAATACCTTCAGGTGGGTCAACAAGATCCCAAACTTGATTCTTATACATGGAATCAATCTCGGATTTCATATCCTCAATCCCTTTTGAAGAGTCTCTATCTGATATAGCTTCTTCATAGGTAACTGGATCATCTCCATGATCTACTTCTTCATGAGTAGACAACGCTTGTTCTTTTTCATGAGGGAAACCATATCTCACCGTGGGTGAGATACCTGGTTGTTCTATGAGGAATAGCTGTAAATGTTTCATCAATAGGTGTAGGTTGACTAGATGGATTTATATCCATCTGATCTGTTAGTTGGTCAGAATTCTCCAATTCTAACTCTATCTGCCTTCCTTTGCCTCCTTCTTGAACAAACTGTTGTTCAAGAAATGTGGCATCTCTACTTACCACAACCTTTTGTGATATAGGCAAATAAAAATAATATCAAAAATGTCACACCTTACCCTTCTGTAAGGCATAACATAATCCCGTAGTATACCTAATGAATTACCAAACTTCATCTACTGATAACCCATTAAATATACTACAAGGGATTTTAAACCTTTTTTTATTTCTTTTTACAGTGGCCACTTTTGATAGGTGTTAAATTTTTTTTTTTTTAACTGAAGTGAAATAAAATACCAATATGAAGTATCAATAATTTCTGTAAAAATTTCAACAGGCTGCCATTTGTATTTAGAGCAAAATAGTTCTTTAAAAACCTGTAAAAAAGCACTTCCAATATATTTGTTCAATCCCAAAATCTAATATGGCTCAACTCAAATCGGTGTCCTCAACACAGTTCAAACTCAATTCAATATCATTTTCAGCAATTCCAAAGATAAAGTGCAAAATAAATAAGTATTTTAGAAGCTAAAATAAGATAATTGTAATACAACATTTTGACAGGCCAAAATAATTTACAACTTTATTTTACAACTGCTCAAGACCAAGTACAATATATACATACAGTTCACATACATTACAATAATATTTACTAGGAAGTGGTATACTCAATATACCCGGAAAAATCCCAAAGCAAGGTCACAAGCACCCTACTCTACTGCTTATCTATCTGTCTACCTGCAATAGCAATAAAAAAGCTATCGCTGAGTAAAATTTACTCAGTGGTGCATAATACCAATTTAAAATGCGGATATAAAACTTTATTGACAATTTACAATTCAAATAGTTCACAATTTCTTGTCATAATTTTCAAAGCTCATATAACAAAAATTTGATCAAACAATCGAATAACACAAAGGTTGCCAATCAATAACACAACTTATGTCATGACATAAATTTTCCGAACATGCCGTGGTTGTACACCACGACAAGAAAAGCTCACCCCACTAATCGAAATCAATGAGGGAGGTGGCTAGCTAGCTAGCTATTGCATACACATCCAAACTCACCCCACAAACCGGGAAGCCAGAGAGGGAGGAAAGTGATCAAATATCAAACTCAACCCCATAAGTGGAGGAGGAACACATTAATATTGCCTTGCCAAGTGTGAATCCAAAATCAATTTAAAACAAGTTATTCAAATATTTCATGCAAATCAGAACATCCTCACTTTAGCTAGTCCAGATAGCTTCATCGCTCCTGACTAATGTCGGTCCGGCAGCTAGAATGTTTGAAATTATAAATAGACTGGAGTGAGGATGTAACACTCCTAAGTTCTAGAGTGCGTTCTCAGCTCCAGAAGGACTTTATGCCTGGACAGCTTAGGATGCCTAGAACTACACTTCAATATGAATGAGGAGACATAAATAATGAAATACAAGAAAAGAAAATACAAGAAAAACAAAGGAAAATCATAGCAAAGAAATGTAACCAAGTTAAGCGAGCCGAAAACCCTAGCGATGGGTGATCAGATCGGAAGCCACAGGACCGTTGACTAGCCCCGACTGTGGGGAACCTCGGAAAACATTTTTAGGACTTAAATAGACCCTTATTGAAGAATAAATATCATTAGAAAGATCAAAGAAAAATTAAATAATTAGTACAAAGAAAAGTGAGAAATCGAGAAATGCATAAAGCCTTGTTATCAAAAATCTGGAATGCAACCATCAGGCATTATGGTCATTTGACATCCCGAAGTGTCTTTTGACCTAAATGTCCATTAAAAATAAATAGTATTACACTTAGAAAATAAAATTAAAAATTAGTTTAGTGGTACCTAATACAAATAGCCAAAATGGAGTGAAAAATGTGGAAATAAAACATGTAAGCTTATTATATAGTTAAAATTGAGTGAGTGGGCCACTAAAGGAATATAATAAACACATAATGGGGCAGGCGTAAGTCCACTATATCCAGTAGAATGTTTATCTTCCTCATTTGCATTCAAACTTGCCGAATTGAAGGAAAGGAGAAAACTCCATGGGCGTGTTCATGCAACCTTCATCCACTCCCCCATTTCACCTCTAAACACTTTGATAGCTTCATAAAAAATTGTCCCCACATCACAAGGAAGAGTTTGATACCAATTTTAAGAAGTTTAATCAAGATTTGGCAAGTTCCATCCATAAGGTAAGTTAGCATTTTTGAAGATTTCTTTGATAAACTTTGTATACATGTTATGTGTGTTGGATTTGTGAAGAAAATTTTTGAGTTTGAAGAGTTATTGTTGTGTTCATTTTGGACAGCCATGAAGTCATGTATTTGATGAAATAATTGTGCATATATTTGATGAGAAAGGATGTTGATCATGATGATTTAATAACTTAGTGAATTACTTCATATTTATATGGTGATTTTGGGTACTTGAATGAAAATTGATGATTGTAGGACACTTTTGTATTGAAGAAGATTTTCGGCAGCTTGGGGACACTTGAATAAATGTATGTATTCATGGAAGTGTTGGCAGAATATTGACATAGAAGGATTGATGGATATGTATATGAACTTGTTGTGTAAAGAGTATGTAAAAACTAGTAATGTTATGTGTATGTGTAATGGTATTTGAACTTTGGGAATTAGAGTTATATTTGGTGTGTTGAAGATAATTGTAATCTGCCCAAAGTGATGATAATGTAGTGATGTGGTTTTGTAATGAACCAAAACAGAAATGGTAGGAAAGTAAACATATTGCAAGGTAAATGTGTCATGGATGTATGTTTAAGCAAGGTAACTAAGGGCAGTGTACATTTTAGCCAATAAGTTTAAATGTGTAACCTCAATTGGTATGAGACTAATTGAGGTGAAACTAGGCACAAAATGTGCCAACTTTCATTGAGAAAACATACCAAAATTCTGCTTGCAAGGTGACCTAAGAAATGACCAATTCGGATTAGGTACAATTAGGACCTGAAAAATGACCAATTGGGCAGCAGTGAGTGTTTTGGCCATAACTCAGTCAAAACAGGTCCAATTGACCTGAAATTTTAACCATGAATAGTTAAGACCCATACCTACAAGTCTTATGAAGACACCAAAGCCCAGAAATGACCATAAGCAAGTCAAAAGCTTGCACAAGTCTGGGTCCAAAACTGGCCGAACCAGAGTTGACCAAATTGACCTAAAATTGACCTAATTTGATGCCATTTGACCAGCAATAGTATAATGACCATAACTTGGTCTACTTAACTCGAATGACCTAAAATTTTGCAATCGCGTCCATAAGACATAGATCTACAAGTTTGTAATTTTGACCAAACCTGAAAACTGAGGGAACTAGGCGTCCGCTAGGTCAACTAGTATCCTGATCCAAAGAAATTGCATTAAAATGCACTAAACAAGGAAACGAGTTTGGCAAAACGTACCAAACCTAAAACCCTATCGAATATGACATATTAATGACACTAAGACCTAATTTACCTAGAAACATCGAGGGTCAGTATATTAGGTGATTAAGCAAATAAAGGTATTCAAAGGAATTGTTTATCAACATTATCGTTAGAGGCAAATTAATTTAGCATCAAAACACTTCAAATTGTGTTTCTGGGCCAACAAGGACTCAAAGAAAAGGGAAGGAAACACCGAATCCGCATCAGTGAGACAAATATCGAGGTTTGTGCACAACAACTATTTCTTTTGAATTTTTCAATTGAAATAAATATTAACTATTTGTACATTATTGTTTTAAATTGTGGAAATGTGTTTGAATGGATATTTATTGCTTGAAAAGCATTGTAAATGATTTGAAACATGAGAAATTGTTTGAATGATATTGATGGATACTCATTGCTTAAAAAGCATTGTAAATGGTTTGAAATTGTGGAAAAATTGGTTTAGTGTGATTTGTGAAAATTGAAGTTAATTATGAATTGTGTTGCCATTTTATGAATGAAATTATGACTTGGGAAATTTATTGATTCTCACGAATCATTTGAATAAAATGTTTGGAATTGATTTTGTGTTCACACTTAGCATGACAAGATCATATCATTCCTTCTCCATTTATGGAGTTGTGATCGCTATTTCCTTCTCCATTTATGGAGTCGTGATCATTTATTTTTCCTCTCGTTTACAGCTTGAGGTGATCGGATGAGTACTCATTTTATAGCTAGCTCCCTTCCTCATTGATTTCGATTAGTGGGGTTGTGATTGCTTTGTCGTGGTGTACAACGCGCATTGATCGGAAATTTGTGTCATGGCTTAAGATGTGAATGAATTGGCAACATCGTATTCTTAAATTATTTGACTAAATTGTGTTATTATGCGATTTGATAATTTGTGAAATGGAGTTTAAATTCTTATTGACATTTATCGCCTTTTGAATTTAACTATGTTTCGACATGAGATTTAATGTGATATTGTGTTAAATTCTTTATGACATTTATTGTCTTAAATTTAATTATGGTTTTACGTATTCATCATTTATTTGAATTATGAATCGCGATTTAAACTTGTATTTTTTTAATGTTGTGCAACTCTGAGACATTGTCTCATCTATAGCTTTTTATTGCTGTCGCAGTTAGAGAGACAGACAGGGCATCAGACTTGGCTTCATATACATCCAGCTAGGGATTACCTGGTATAATGAGTATACCAATATTTTGCATTTTGTACTGTAATGTATGACATCAGATGTACATTTTGTTTTTGGTTTTGAGCATTGTAAATTCAAATTGTACCATGAAGTTGTAAAATAATCATGAGTTTTGACTTGTAAAAATTGTATTATATTTCCTTATCTCGCACTTTGAAAAATTTCTATGGAATTGAGTTGATAAATTGTTGTGTTGAGAAACATATTGGAGTTGAGATTTGAAAATATATTGAAGTGTCTTTTGCACAGTTTTCAAGAACTGCTTTATCCAAAATACGATGGCACTTTCACAAAATTTTTACAGTAAATTCCAAATAAATCAAATGAGTTAATTGTTTCACTTTAGTTCACCAAAGTTTTTAACACTGTAAATAGTGCTCACCATCGTAAAAGAAGTAAGAGAAGTTTTTAAAATCCCTTGTAGTGTATTTAATGAGTTATCGTGACTGAGTTGGTAATTCATTAAGTATACTACGGATCATGTTATGCCTTATAGAGGTAGGTGTGACAGAGGAGTTATAAAGAAACTAAATAATGCTCATAAAATCAAGGAAAATTTTAGAAACCAAATACACTAAGGTTAAATGAGTCGAAACCTCGGGATGAGTAACTGAAAGGGAAGTGACATGAAGGCCACCAAGAACCCTAGACCTGTGTGGAAAAATTATAAAATAATTATTGAACTCCAGAAGGGTCATTGAGGTTTTTATGGCATTAGAATGTCAAGGAAATACTTAGAAACATTTTTCCATCGACACACAATTTGGCTCGTTGCTAAGCGAAGGGCATTTTGATCATTCTGCCTTCTAGATATTTTTGGCCAACTTGTCCAGTTAAATAAATAATTTATATAATATAAATATGAGTAAATATTGTTAAAAATTTAATTGAAATTAAATAGAAAATAAAAGTAGATAAAAAGAAATAAAATATAATTATTACATCATAATGATGTCATTAAAATTCTCCAAACCAATCCAATGTTGACACATTGAATAAGCTTATTTAACAGAGACTAACTGGCCTAAAAATGAAAAATCAGAACTCTCTCCTCACCTTCTTCTTGCCATCACCTCTCCTCCATAGCCACCCATGAACAAGCTTTTCAAAGCTTGATTTCCTAACTTTTAACCAACTAAATCCTATATTCCCAACACAAAAAGTGTTCTTACATTTTGGAAAGTCTTTGGGAGTAAAAGAAAAGGAAAGGAAGAACTGGCAAGTAGGAAATCTCACTCCATTAGAGGTTTGTGACCTAACCTTGGTTTTCACTTTAAATTCATGTTTAAGGACTATGAATGAGTGTAAATTACAAAGAAAATTTGTTGAATACCATTTGTATGCCAACCCATAATTTCAGAAGCCTTGGTTAGGTAAGATGGTGATGATTTTGTAGAGCTAAATGGTAGTGTGGCTGCCTCAATATGTATCTCTTAAGTGGATTGATGAAATGCAATGATAATGCATGATTTGTAATATTTGAGTTAGGGGTTTGGGTGAAAATGAGACTTTGATCATGTGATGATGAAAGTAGATTTTAATGGTCAATTAGTGACCATTTGGTTCTGCTTTAAATAAAAATGAAGTGAATGGTGCAAAGGATTGAGTTTGGTGTGATCGCTTTTGGTGACCTGCGCAGGATCGGGCATGAGTCCAGCAGGTTTGGGCAGCAATAACTGGAATTGTAGAGGTTCAATTGGTGCAAGGCCAATTGACATAAACTAGACACATAATGGCACAACTTTGGTGAAGAAACCATGCCCAAAACCAAAAGCAAGTTGACTAAAAGATTTCTAATCCGGTGACTTGTATTCTGCTCGGCAAAATGACCAAATGAACAGATTTAGTCATTTGGCCATAACTCAGTGAAATGGTCCAATTGACCTGAATTTTACCAACAGCAAGCTGAGATATAGACCAAGAACTTTTATGAAGAAACTTAACCCAAATTATTACTATAATATATTCAAAAGTGACCTCAAGTCATCGCCCTAATATTGTAGATTTGGTCACCCATAAATTGAAAAATTTCAATCCGGCCAATTGTGGTTTTTGGGCCACAACTTGCTACAAACTCCAAATGGAGTGATTCAAAATGAAAATGCAACTAGACAAATAAGGAACAATCTTTCATGTTGATCATTTTGCCAAATTCCTAATTTAAAAATGACTAATGGAATAAGAAACACAAAAGCTTGAAAACTAAAAATTATGTCTAATTAACATTGTTTGGAAATGGTATTGTAACCAATACCAACAAATTTAGAATGCAAATGTGGTATGTTGGGAGTATTAGAACCAATGTACCTATTGTTCATGCAAAAGTCAACATTTTAGCTGACTAATGAAATGAATAGTAATACTAAAAACTTAAATTTCAAGAATTGTGAAACTTAAAAGTGTAATATGCCCTAGCATACCTAGCAAGATTTGTTTGATAGGCTGGCATGCCAATAGAGTTTTGTTAGAAGATCGATATGGCTTCACGCTATTCTCGTGTTTCATGGCCTTCCATGCCATTCTCATGATAAAATAGCCTTTGGCTTTGTTGATTGAGATAATATACTTGGGTTTATCCCTATAATTATTATAGCTATTGGTCGCTCACACAATACCGGAGACACAATGTGACCGATGGTGTGATGGGTCCAGGGTACTTAGTACCCCAAAGGTCGGGCTTACCCAATCTATTATCCAGTCCGATCGACTAGCATGGGTTACTCGCAATGATAATAAATTGTACCAAATTTTAATCGAATAATACCGCAATAAATATCGTGAATTAGGTTCATCACCCAAAAATAAATCATACAT